>NC_134875.1:51057481-51374981 GCF_049852395.1 Peromyscus maniculatus bairdii
CTGATACAATAATATAATAGCAAGTCCATATTAATATTTTAAAACAGGCTGAGTCCAAGGTCAATGGCAGAACATGTTGGTGGAGGTCATGAACCACAATGAACATGGGCAGAAACATGGAGCAGCGTTTACTTCCAGTCGAGACACCGGCTGAGCTCTGTCTAGGGCTGAAGTGAGGAGTGGCTGGCAGCAAATGACTCTCCCGTCAGTTTCTGAGATTTCAGCATGTTGGTTGTCTAGGTTAGAGTGAAGGGGTTAATCAGGAAAACTGAGATATACTTTAGTGAGATGAAGGAGGGAAGAAGAATGAGCAGGCAGATGGTCCTGAAAGAGTGCTCTGGTTTGACTATGGGCAGTAGTCTCACAAAGATCCATCCATTCAAACAGTCCTCAGGGTACCTGCACTGAGAGGTCTATGGACCTCTAAGAGGTAGGGCTTTATGGGAGGCTCTTAGGTCATTGGGAATATAACCTGGAAGGGGATTATGGGACTCCTCCTGTCTCTCTCCCAATCTCGTCCTTTCTGTCTCCTAGCCCTCCTCTTTGCTTCTTGGTTCATGGTATGAGCCTTTTGTTCCTTTACATGCTACAGGATGTGCTGCTCTTTCAAAAGCCGAAGCAATGAAATTGCATAGTCTTGGGCTGGAATTTCCAGAATCTTAAGCCAAATAAACCTTTTATCTTTATAAGATAATTGCTTCAGACATTTCATTATAGTGATGGTAATCTGTCCAGGTTGAAAAGTTTCCCATTTAATATAATGGACAAAGGAGATAATTATGGATTCTTGTTGGTTAATTCCAACACATTAGGGGAAGTTCATTCTGGCCACTAACCTTGAATCTAGGGGCTTCCTAAAACAGTAAAGAGACAGCATGAAAACACTCAGCCCTGAGAACAGACATACAGGTGACATTATGCAGACTGAACAGGAGATATATATATATATTATATATATATATAATATTATATATATAATATATATTATATATAAATAAATATATATAATATAAATATATATAATATATTATATATATAATAACATTAATGAAAAAAGAGGGCATAAATTTGAAGGCATGTAGGGAGTGAGGAGGGAAATATGGGAGGGTTTGGAGGGAGGAAAGGGAAGGAGGGTGTAAATGCTGTAATTAAAAAACATCCTCAAAAATAAGAAGGAAAAAGAAACAGTTTCACAAGGTGATCACATCATTAGAGGTAGCAGAATTCCAGGGCATTCTATACATTGACTTCTCAGCCTTCTCTTGATGTCCATTTCTCTCTTCTGTGGAAGAGGAAGGTGGTGAGCTATAATGGCTTCATAAGGTTTGAAATCTCAAGCCTAGCTGCTTAAACATGGCCCCTCTCTCCTCAGCAATGGGCAGTAGCCCTCTAACCTGGATAATGCATATCAAGTTTTCATTGAGGCCTCTCAGTGTCTTGGAGGACACATGAATAAGAAGAAGGTCCCTAAAGAGCTCCCTCCCTGGTCGGGGAGGAAAGCAAATATACAGAACATTGAAGCAGCATAAGATGGTAGGATCTGGTGCTGAAATGTGTTCAGGCTCAAAAAAGAGGGGTAATTGTGGGTGCCTTGTTTTCTTCTGTATTTGAGCATGTTCTCCACGTTTCCCACTATATATAGGTATTGGTCTTATGGTCAAGGAAAACTGTAATTAAAAAGGAAGTGGCAGCTAATAAGGGCTTGAATAGTCAGGAATGACCACAGCAGAGGCTCGATTCAGCCTGTTGGGTAGGGGATATGATGCAAATATTATATATTAATGGAGTTTTTTGTCTGAATCTGTCAAATGTTAATGAACTAGACATAGTTAATGTTATCTTGACTGTGTATATTGTATATACTTATTGGATATAATTTTTCTTGTATTAGTTATGAGCTTTTTTAAATTTTAGACAAAAAGGGGAAATGTGGTGGTATTGTCCTCCCCAAAATATTGTGCACCCTAATAAATTTATCTGGGGTCAGAGAACAGACAGCCACTAGATACAGAGGCTAGAAAATGGTGGCACTCATGCCTTTAATCCTAGCATTCCAGAGACAGAAATCCATCTGGATCTCTGTGAGTTCAAGGCCACATTGGAAACAGCCAGGCATGGTGACACATGCCACAGAGGGGGCCACTGTGGGCAAAGGAAACAGCAGAAAGAAGGCTGTAGAGAAAGGGAGTGAGTGCTGGGCGATGATGGTGCACGCCTTTAATCCCAGCACTCAGGAGGCAGAGCCAGGTGGATCTCTCTGAGTTCGAGGCCAGCCTGGTCTACAGAGTGAGCTCCAGGACAGGCTCCAAAGCTACACAGAGAAACCTTGTCTTGAAAAACAAAGACGAAAGAAAGAAAGAGAGAGAGAAACAGAGAGAGAGAGAGAGAGAGAGAGAGAGAGAGAGAGAGAGAGAGAGAGAAAGAAAGGAAGAAAGAATGGAAGGGAGTGAGCATGGAGCTCTAGGGTAGAGAGAAGCCAGAGAAGAGGGGAGCCTGGGAGTCAGAAATATAAGACAATGATATTTTTATATAATGCTAATATATAATTATTAGTGTTTATTGCTAGAACAAGATACCAGAGACAAGCTATTTTATAAATAAAAGAGGTTTATTTAGTTCATAGTTCTATAAGGTCAAATGTCTACATCTGGTGATGGATCCCTTGATGGCAAAATTCCGAGGTGACATAGTATATTACATGGCAAGAGACAAGGAGGGTGTGTGTGTATGTGTGCATGCATGCATGCGTGTGCGTGTGTGTGTGCGTGTGCGTGTGCATGTGTGTGTGTCCATGTGTGCGTGTGTGTGTGTGTGTGTGTGTGTGTGTGTGTGTGTGTGTGTGTGTGTTGGTCTATGTTGGTCTCTCCCTCTTCCGTTTCTCTCTTCTCATAAAGCCATCAGTATTTAGTCACTCAGGTGTCACCCTAATAACCTAATTCCTAATGAACTTCTAAATGCCACACTTCTAAACACCATAGTTGATTGTTTCCTCACAATGGGGGTGAGTACCTCAGAAAGGGGATTGATTCAATTTCAATACATAGGCCCTTTGGATGGGTGGCAGGGCATACTCAAACCATATCCAAATCTGAGCAAATGCTGAGTCCCAACTGTTGTGGATCCCAGGGAATGAAACTCCCTTTTATATGGTAAGCAAAGGGCACTTTATAGGCTTTTGATCAGGGAGTACCATGATGAGATTCTTTTGGCAGCAGCATTGGGCGTGGGGTGGTGGGGATGGATGCAGGGGGATTATTTAGGAGGCTGAGGCAGCAATCCATTTGTAAGCTTATGCGAGATTGGCTAGGATAATGATGGTAGGAATGGCCAAGAAGAGATGGATTCACGGGGCACTTGTGGGAGACTGCCAGTGATTGACTGGATAAGGAAATGGATGAATCCGAGGCTCAAGTCTTGAGCTATTGAAAAGTGATGGTGACAGCAGAGAAAAAGGTTGGAGAGAGATCCTGAATTTGTTTGTAGCTGTGGTCAATTTATAACACTGGTAAGGACCAGTGAGATAGTTCTTCAGGTAAATGCATTTGCCACCAAGCCTGGTGACCTGAGTTTGAGCCCTAGAATCTACACGACGGAAGGAGAGAACCAACTCCTGCCAGTTGTCCTCTGACTTGGACATGTGTGCTATGGCACATGTACCCTCACCCACAAATAAATAAATGAATGTAAATATATTTGCATATATGAATATATACCTAAAATTGTGATATATATATGACTACATATGTATGTATGTGTCTATGTCGATGTATATGTGTATATGTATATACGTACTAAATATATTTATATATGTATATGTATATATATGTGTGTGTATATATACATGTAATAATGAAATGGAACTGGGGCCTGAGTCAAAGGTTAGGTTGGATCATTTCCAGCAGTCATTTAGAGTTTCAAATCAAAACAAGCTATGTGTAGAAGCACATAAGGGTCAGGGATAGAGGAAGGAAAAATAGTAGACCTAACTACCAATTTTGATTTGAACGTTGTGGGTGGTGGTCTCTAAAGCACGTGGTGGCAGCAAGCTGGTGGGTCTGTTTAATGATCTCTCTCCTTAATCTCTGTCAGTGAGTGATTTCCGATTTCTGTACATACTAGAAAGATTACAGCTCAACTGTAGGTAACAAGATGAATATGGAACATTTGCTTTATTAATCATACCTGAATTGTCTGATTTCACTGATGGTGGCAACAGAGTCAGCATTACATATGACACCATTGCCAGACATGTGCCATGGCAAGGTAGCTGAGCCCAACTCACAAGAGCAAGATGCAGACATCTGGCCATGTTCATGTAGGATTAGAGGCAAGTCCCATTTCAAATGCAACTGTGTGCTTCAGTCCCCCCCCCCCTTCTCCCCGTTTCAATGGTTATGCATCTGAAACTAACTTGCTTGGGTCCAGCTGAGAAGCAGAATGATAAAACAGAACAATTATTGTAAGGAAAATATATAGAACAAAGGGAGCAAAACTATGAGAACCAATTTTTCAAGATGGAGACGCTGTATCACTTATGTGGTTGGGTCTTCAGCCAGTTGTTGCCACCATACCCTCTTTTATTTTAGCAGCTTCCAGTGTGTTTTTCCATGAGAAAGGTAATGAATATGATAACCCCCCAGTCAGCGACTTGCATTCTCTCTTCCCAGTCCCTCACCTGCATAAGCATTTTTCAATCTGGACACCTGCCCACTTCTCAACCACCCTCCTCCCAGCTACCCTCCCCCCACCTCAAATCATCAACCAAAACCCTGAACAGAAACCTTCGGCAGGGAAGTGATGGAGGCCAATGGCTGCCAGACTCTGCAGTGCATGTGTGGGTACGCGAGCACGTTACTGCATGTGCGTGCATGTGCTCATCCCCCAGTCTAGCCATCTGTTCCTCTGTTTCCCCAGTGGATTTGTATCAAAATCAAAGACAGGCCTGTTGGGCTGGGTGGTCCTGCCTCCAAAGCAGAGCTCCCTTGGTGGTTAGGAGCCCAAAGCCTGGGCAGACCTACTCCAGTCATTCATTTTTATAAGGCATCACAGCCTTCCACAAGAAGAGCCTGTCAAGGACTAAAATCTTACACATGCCACTTTGTCTGCACTTCCCTACTTTCTCCAACCCCGGGAACGCTTGAGGGACACAAGCTGGGCACAGATAACTGTCCGGAGTTGACATTCAGCAGGTTGGACAGGCAGGGGAAGGCTGGAGGGGGGATGAACAGAAGAGCAGACAGAGGCCTCCCACAACACTCTCACCTACCTGTAGACTCCTCACTTAGCTCTCCACAGCAGCTGGAACACCAGGACACCAGCTGGCACCAAAGTGCTGTGATAGCTCTTGCCATAGCCGGCACAGGTGTGACCTCCGCTGGGACGGATTCCCAGTGCTCAGAGGAGTTTTCAAACTCACTCTACCCAGAAGTTGAACCGTGTATCCTTACTCCCAACAGCTCTCAGAGGTCTTAGGCCTGAAACAGACCAGACTTAGGGAGTCCCTGCCCCCAACCTGTCAGGAGACAGAGTGTGCAGCACCTCAACATGGCTGTTGTCTTTACGGGAGTCTGCAGCAGATTCCTCATGGCTTACTCTTTAGGTCTTAACAATGAAGGCTCCTTGGCAAATCTTTTCTTGGCACGATTATCTGGTTAGCCCTTTGCCATCCAAACTCCCATGGCATTCTGACCCCTGCAGAGCCCAATAGTGGGTAAGTACTGAGGCTATGAGGATAAAATAAATGGGTGCAACAAAACCAAGCCAGGAGAAGGTGCTTAGTAGTCTACTTACCATACCAATGGCTTACATAGCCTTTGCATTTTATACTCTTGTTTATGCTCACCACCCTCAGCACTCATTTGGATTGCTGTAGTATCTAAGAAGTTGTGTGTCCCGCCCTCCCACCCCCTCCCTTGAATTATGCTTCCTACTGTTTGGCTAAATACCCTAAATCACTGCATGCAAAAAAGCTCTCTAGGGTGTCTCCAAGTCCAAACTCCTCCTTCTGACATCAAAAGTTCTCCAAATCTGGGGCCCTTTTCCCAGTCAAGTATTGCACACACGAGGCATCTCCACCCCCACCCTTTCCGCTAAACAGACCTCCTTTAACCCTTCTTTGATCTCCTGAAGTTCCCACCTTCAGCCTTTTCCCTGCTTCCCCTTTCGAAGCCTGGTCTTCCCCTAGTCAGACAGCTCAGTCTCACATGTTATGTAAAAGGCAGCTCAAGTTCAACCTCTTTGGGGAAAACTTACACCTCTGTTCCAGCCTGCGCTCTCGTTCTCTCTAAACCTCGATCCCCTACAGCAGTTCCTTTTTAGAGTAAATAATTTGGCGTCTAATTATTTTCCATCGTGTATTATTTGTAGATGCTTCCTCCGAGTAAGAATTATTTTTTCTGTTAAATTATGAATCTCTATAGAGCAAGGGCTTTGCTTTTTTTTCCCCTTTTCACTAAAACGTGGGCAGAGGGCTAGACCCAGGAGGGCTTCATCAACTTCTGTTGCCCTTCCTTACCTCCAAATGAAGGGAAGCAGAGAGAAAGAAAGGAAGACCCTCTAAGGATCCCCTTTGCCTGTGCCCCCTTCTCCCTCCTAAAAGGTATTCAGGCAGCAGAGCAGCTGAGGCGGCCAGAGAGGCCCCAGCAGCCAATCTACTGTCAGATCCCAGCTTCCTGAAACCCCTACCCCCTAAGGTTTTCTGGGGGATCAATAACTCTGCTTAAGTGATCAATCTGAGACACAATGGGCTGCAGGGGCCAGTGTTTGATTAACTGGAGAGAATAAATGTATGCAGGCAGAGACGGAGCCTAGAGAGGGAGGGAGCTGAAGAGAGAGCAAGCAGAAAGATGAGCTGGGGGAAGGCAGAAAAGGGGGGTGTTTGAGAATGAATGCATGATGGGGTGTTGCTGAGAGTAGTTCTTACCTGATCCTAGTCAAAAGCCTAATCGAGGTAGCTAAATAATCCTGGTGCTCTCTCAGAGCCTATCAACTGTCCTGGGGCTGCTGGGCAATTCTGTAGCTTGACCAAAACTGTTGCCAAGGTCCACTGAGGTCTACACAGACTCCATGTTGGATGGAAAAAGGGTTGTGGTGTGCGTACTTCTATCTCTAGGAAGGACTTAGGGTCTTGAGCTACGCTCATCTGCTGAGTCTATAAGAAAACCCATGTACTGGAATCTTCTACTCTTCCACCCAAGTCTGATGACTCAGAAACCCTTGATGTTATGGGAGATAGACTGATCCTTACAGGTTATTTCAGCATTACCTGCTCTCTACCCAGAGGTGTACATACTGTTCTTTCTCTCAAGGCCGTGAGGCTGAAGATTTAATTAGGTAGTTAAAAATAAGGAGTGCCTTTCAGATTTTTTTGAGAGGGTCCAAATATCTAAGCTGTACTATGGATCAAAAAATGTTCAGGGAAATATAATGTTATCTGGAAAAAAACAGCAGATGGCTTCTTACTGTGAGAAAGTTCCTCCTTTAATCTAACCCTGATTCCTGCTGCTCTCATTAGAAACACATTCTTCACATATGATGGCATTCTTATTCTTTCGGGGATGCAGACTTGAAGCTTTGGAATCATCTTTCATTCTTCCTCCTTCCTCATCCCGCTCATCATTGGTAGGTAAATCACTTTCTTCTGCCTCCAACTCTCCCCATCCCTCTTCATTCTGTTTCCATCCAGCCACTGTAACAACCTCTTAACCGGTCTTCCTATTCCCAGGATGAGTCCATTTTAATCAGTCTACTGAATGGGGGTGGGGAGGAGAAAAAAAAGAAAAAGAAAACAACAACAAAAACCCTATGTAACTCTAATGAAGCCAGGAATTAAATTCCATTTACAGAGAATGCAGGGAACAACAGACATGAGAAATGACAATAAGAAGCCTAACCAGGATGATACATAGCAAACCAGAACGTGGGGCATTGTGCAAAACAACCAAGTCAGAGAAAGGGCCTGTTGAAAGGGCCTTAGAAGACAGAATGACCAAATGCAATGAGTGAAATTCTCTTGGATCTTGTTTCAAACAAGCTAGTTGTACAATAAGTTTTGAGACAATTGAGGATGTCTGATTAAGGATTGGCTAATGGATCCTATAAAAAGATTGTTGTTACTTTTGTTAGCTCTGTGAATGGTACTGTGCTTATGTGAGAAAAAAATGCTCACTGTTAAGAGCTGCGTTGGGAATGAAATGATGTGATTGACATTTGGAATTTCTTTTCAAATACTTCTGCAAAAGAAAGGACAGATGAAGCAAACATGGTCAAGTCCTGGTGATTGCTAAAATGTGGATAATCACTAGACAAGTATTGTTATAATTCTCTCTCCCTGTTTAGACCCTGAAATTGTTCATAATTAAAGATCAAAACCCATAGTCATTCACTATTTCCCAGTCTACCTTCCTAGCTTTAGTGTCTATACCTATCCTACTCATCTGTAGCACAACTATCCCATGTCCTTACTCAAGTTATTTCTGTCTGAATTTAATTTCTTCACTCATGTGTCCATTTATTATGCCACTGAGCTCCTCAGTCAATATGAAGCACCTCTTCTATGTACCAGGCACTGAAAACACAAAGGTGGTCAAGAATGAGGACAAGGATCCTCTTTATTCTGTAGATTCTCCCCGGTAATGTGTATGAAGAGATGTAATAGAACCCCTGTTCATATGACACAACAAATACCCAATCCAATTCAACTATGTTTATTGAGCACCTGCTATGTGTAAAGCATTGCATGCTTTGGGGGCAAAAAAAATAAAAACAAAAGATGAAAAATATTAGATTCACTGAAGTCATAATGTAAATAAGACAAACACCTATAGGAAGTTTTACTTGTGTGTAAAGATGAATGAAGGATTCAAGCAATACTAATGGAATGTCCCAGTGATGTACTTACCAAATCATTTTAGAGATGGCCAGAAGAGTTCAGGGAAGGAGGAAAGAAAGGAGGGGGAAAGAATCACACACACACACACACACACACACACACACACACACACACACACACACACAGAGGTGGGGGGGGGGAAACAGAGACAGAAATCACTTCTGTCTAGAGTAATCAGAGAAGCCTTCACAGAGAAGGCATTGCATGTAGACTTGAAGGACAAGGATGGTGTCGTTTGGCCAGGAAAGGAGATGTGAGCAAAAACACAGATACAACTGTATATAAGGCATGCTTCAGAGAATGTGCCTGGACTCAAGGGTCCATAGAGAGCCGTGCTTCAGAACCACTTGGGAGAGCTTGTTAAAATTCATGTTCCTGGACTCCAGCTGCCAGACCTACTGACTCAGAAGCCCAGGCAGCTGCATTATAATAAGTACCCTGAAGTCATTTTGAGGCACATTAAAAATTGAGAATCAATGATGTGGATAAAAAGTGAGAAATAAGGTTGAAAGAGTACATAGGATTAGGCTGACTCAAGGAAGGCCTTGAATGTCAGGCTAAGGAAGTTCAAGATTTTCCCACAGGCAATCCGCTATCACTCTCAAGCATACAGAGCAGAAGTGTCGATGAATTATGGATATTTTTGAATATTAATCTGGCAGGGGTGTGTATTACAGGCAGAAAAAGAGAGAGACTGGTGAAGCATAGACATTCAGTAGTTGCCGAGGCCAGAAGTCAGAGGCGGTCTGGGCTTCTAGTCTGGGCGACTAGGAGGCTGGTGGTAACAGAAAGGTCAGAAAAGTCAGTCATTGTTGGAAGTAAATGAGGTCATCTTGTAAATTCTGAGTGTAAAGTTAATGCTAAGTCTAAGATGATGGCAGACCACTTAAGGCAGGTGAGTCATTCAGCAAGTAACTGTGGATAGGTGGCCAAACCTCAGAGGCAAGGTGAAAATCTGTGCTACAGAAGTGGGAACAGCCAGGAAAGATGTGCAAGTGGAAAGCCATGATGCAGCTGTGTGTCCACTCCTATAAAGAAATGGGGTTAATCCCAACACTCGGGAGGCAGAGGCAGGCGGATCTCTGTGAGTTCGAGGCCAGCCTGGGCTACCAAGTGAGTTCCAGGACAGGCACCAAAACTACACAGAGAAATCCCTGCCTCACAAAAACAAAACCAAAATCACTGCCCCAAAGAAAGTAAGAAAAGAAATGGAGGGAACAAGGGGAGCTAGAGGACCCTTAGATCCGAGGAGAGGAGGAGGGACGAATAAGGAAGGGTCACATGAGGAGAAGGAGGTCCAGATAGTGCAACCAGGCAGATAGCTCTTTCAGCAGCTTGGGGTGACTGGTCTGGTTACTGCCATGGTGACACTGATGCTCAGGGACAGGTCACTACAGTTGTGCTACACACACCTGCTTCTTCTCAGGCTCATTAACACAAATATAAAACCAGATTTATCTATCTACCCATCTGTCTGTCCATCTGTCCATCCATCATCCACCCATCCATCTATCTGTGCAGCTATCCACCTTTTTTCTTTCCTCATCCTGTTGCTGTGTCATACGTGCACTCCAATTTTCAGACTCGTTTTCTGACTAGACGGACGACGGCACTATTGTGAACTAGGCTATTAATGTTCCGCTCTAGGGTTGGTGTTCCTGGTCTGAAAAGAGGAAAGGATGGCCAGTTTCTCTTCCATGTGCTCCCAACCCTGCCCCTTAGTCTTCGGATTTCTCTGCAGACGGCAAGGTTCAGCTCATTTTGAGAATGCTTCATGTTGGCTGCAGGAAACACAAGAGAATGTTTATCTTTTCGAATTTATGGCGAGGAGGCAAACAGAAGTCCTTGAAAGAGAAGGCAGATCAGAGTTTTCTGCTGCGAATGCTAATGGCTTCAGGGCTGGCTCACAAGCTGAAGCTGACTTGGGTGTGGCTAGCTCATGGTCTCTGCTCAGCATCCACAGTTACCATCCCAGCCCCCGGAGAAGTGATTGCTAGGTTCCATGGGAAGGTCTGGACCCCTACAATCCAAGCATGTCTTACTGGGCTACCTGCTTACAAATTCTATCCAAGTATGTGGATGGAGGTAGGGAGAGTGGAACAGATAAAGGAAGAGAGATAGAAAATTGTGTGTAATTTGTATATGTGCAGGTGTGTGTGTGTGTGTATGTGTGTGTGTGTGTGTGTGTGTTCATGGTTTCAATTACTTTGGAGACTCAAAAAAAGATCATAGATCCTCTCCTTTGCCAGGGTAACCCTAGAGCCCTATCATTCATGTGGGGGAATGGGTAGGGTCTTGTCCTGCATCCAGACTCCTTCCAAGAGCTGTCCTGGGATTATTGGAGTGAGGTAGTGCTGATCCAATGTTGTCCTTTACCCATTTCTCCCCAGGACTGTGGCTGCCTCACCCCAACTCCTTCCCCTGCCCCCCACTCTCAACTCCACTACCTTCCCCAGCCTATGGATATTATCTGCAACCCCAGAGATTTCTTGTTGCACTTTGCCAGTCTACTACTAGTGTTTTCAAAGGATGGCGGCAGTAGCGAAATCCCCCTGCCAGGCCACATAGCTCACTTCTCAAGCCCGGTGGACTGCATCGCTTCCCAGAGGGAGAGTCCCCTACCTCATTCAAAATGGAGTTTGCAGCCTGCTAGGAGTTTCCAGACCTTTCCCTCAGGCTAGCAGAAGCTCCACTGCACTGTCTGAAGTCACAGTACCAAGACATCATTAGCTTGTGCTTATGGGGGCATTTGCTGGCTCCAGGCCCATATATTGGCCATTCTGCAGGCTAGTGCAGATCTGCAATATGCCCAGAGCCAGGAGCCTAAAGCACCCAACCCTGTTTTCATCAGCCTTCTCTCTCTGTGGTGGCCTTCAGTCCACACTTGCAAGGCAATTGTGGTGGTGGGTGTGATAGAGCCACACACAACAGTGCTTCTCTCCTTAGATCATATGCCCCTCCCTCCTCGGGATCCTGCAGTGGTTCCCAACTGCCTCTCAAATAAATTGAAATCTTTCCTCTGTGGGCCTTAAAGCCCTCCATAATTGTATCCCACCCACCCCCAACATACACACCACACACATTGTGCACAATTAGGCAGCAGCAGACAAACAACACTGTCCACAAATGCTCCTGGCCTGGAGCCTGCCACAGGTGCTTGTAAAACCTCATCCAAAGAGTCACTCCTTTTCCTCCTTTTAAAATGGTAAATGTTACCTGCGAGGTATACGCAATAAAGTCCTATCAGCTATTAACAGCTTGCCCTGGCACGGATTCTGTCATCAGATTTGACAGAGAAAGGAGCAAAGCCCCGCCTTAATAGTCTAAGGGGGCGGGGGAAGGGACTCAGAGGAGCTCAGAGCAGTCCGGGAGGGGCGGGAGGAGGGAAGGGGTTCTGACGTCGAAGCTATCTCTGTCACGATTTTACCCAGGGCTACAGTCTCCGTGTCTCTACTTAAATCAGCCAGACACACCAGTCCTTGCTCCCCCAACCTTGCTTCCCTCTCTCTCCACACACACATGACGTCTTATTTCACCTTAAGGCTACAATCCTCAGGCCAAGCCACTAATTGGCTCCCTCACATGAGGGGGGAAAAAGACATGAAATTGAGTAGACACAGCATGTTTGCTTGGGCATGGCCAAGTGTTGTTGAGTTCCTCCTGCAGAAGAGCTGAGAGCCCTTTGCTTAATGGAAACAGTCAAGACTTCCCAGGAAAGCTCTCTGGGCTCCCAGAAAGCTGGGAACTGAGTTCCCCCAGTTTCTCCCGCAGTGAGCTTGACCTGCAGGGCAACGAAGGAGGGCCTGGGTCTCCCAGCAGCAGGCTTCTGGGCTGAACTGACAGACACACTGTGAGGGACCCCTTAGGCTAAAGTGTGCACACTGCTTAACCCATCTCCTGCTGGGTATACTCACTTGGTGCTTTACTCTGAGTCAGCAGAGTCCCCCACCCTCCACTCTTGAAAAGGGCGCCCCCAAGGGAACCTTGCTCTTATAGCAGTTTCTTCCTTAGGCAGCAGGCCAGAGACAGCCCCGCCCTCCACAAGAGCTGCAGGATGATGAGGACCCCCCCCCCCCCCCCGCCCGCCCAGCTCAGGGCTCTGCAGCTGGGCCAAGATGCCAAAGGGAGGGGCAAGTCTGGCAGAATTCATCCTCTACTGTGACCAAAAGCTTGTTAGTGGCAGCTGTGGGGAGGGGGTTAGCACCTGCTTCTGGGGGAAAGTGTCAAACATTTCCCTGTGTGGTTTCAATGTGTGTGCGTCCAGTTGTTCAGGTGTGGAGGGGCAGCAATATAAGACTTGGGCGTGCTTTTTTCCAGAATGGAGTTCTTAAGGGCCCTGGTAGAAGTGTCCACAGAAGATTAAGGGGTGGGATAGTATGTTCTCGTGTTCTCTCTCTCTCTCTCTCTCTCTCTCTCTCTCTCTCTCTCTCTCTCTCTCTCTCTCTCTCTCTCTCTCTCTGTGTGTGTGTGTGTGTGTCCGTCTCTGAATCCCCCTCCCTCTGTGTGTGTGTGTGTGTGTGTGTGTGTGTGTGTGTGTGGTGGGGAGCAGCAGGTACTGGATCTGCAGTAATGTGCAGTTGCCATGTAGTTTCTTAGGGACACTCTAAGAAAACACACACACACACACACACACACACACAAACACACACACACATCAAGCTCCAAAGCACAAGGCTGGAAAGAAGTGTGTGTGTACATATTTCAGCAGAACTGGAGGGGTGCATGTAGTTGCATATGTTTGGGTGACTGCTTTGTTATCATACGGGTGGAAGGGTGCAAGTACAGAGGTGTGTGTGTGTGTGTGTGTGTGTGTGTGTGTGTGTGTCTGTGTGTGTGCGCGCGCGCACGCCAGCGCGCCTGTATGTTTCGTCTTTGGATGGGGGTGACTGTGGTTGAGCGCAGCGAATGTGGTGCGGCTGTGTGTGCGTGTGAGTGTGCGTCTGTGTCCGCTTGTGAACATGGCACCAGGAACCACGCACATGCTTCAGACAGCTGTTTCTGGCATCCCCGGGGCTAGGGCTTCGCCGGACACCCCGGCTAAGTGGCCACCTTCCAGCAACCAGGCCCCGCATCTCACCAGCTCTCCCAAAGGCGCCCACAGCCCCAGCGCGCACACAAAGGCTCCATAATGAACGCGCTGCATTCCCCTGCGCTGGGCTCTTCACCCCGCACCCGGGGCGGCCAAGGCGAGCCCGCCAAGCCGGAGACTCACCAAACACCAGGTGCCCAGCCCGCTGCTCCCCTTGGCCGCGCAAACTCCAGGCGGCCCGACGCTCGGCTCCCCCAACCCTGCCCCTGTCTCCCAGGGGCGCCCAAGCGCCCGTCGCCCCCCGAGCCGACCCGGGGCGACCCGCCACAGCCACGACCCACCCCTGGCCGGGCTGAGCCTGCGGGCGCGCCCCCCTAGAAGCAGCGCGCTTCTTACCTTCCTCCTCCTCCTTCTCCTCCTCCACCTCGGCGGCGCGGCAGCGGCGGCGCAGAGGCGGCGGCGACGGCGGCGGGACTAGGGCGCCGGTGCCCCGGAGCCCGGCACGGGCTTGGGGCTCAGTGGCGCGGGGCGGCGGGGCGGCCGGAGGTTGGCGGGGCGGCAGCAGCTGGCCCGGGACGCGCGGAGCTGGCGCGCAGGCAGCGGGCTGCGGGCAGACTGGCAGCGGCGCGCGCGGGCTCCTCGGGCGGGCTCCATGGCTGCGCCGCGGGCGGCACCATCTCCGTGGCTCGCTCGTCGCTCTCTCGCTCCAGGAGTGCGGCAGGCTGCGAGGTGACGGATAGCGCCGAGGCGACCGGACGGCCGAGGAGGGGAGGGGAGGGGAGAAGGGGCGGGGGAGGGGGGAGGAGGGAGGAAAGAGGGGAGTGCAGAACTCGGGGTGGGGGGGGCCCTCTCCGGCGCCTCTCGACCCTCGAGTGCTGGCGTCGGTTTCCCCGAAAGGGAAAGCGGCTTAAAGGCGCAGCAACTGGCTCGGGTCACAACTAAAAATAAACACAAAATTGACAATTGGAGAAAGAATTTCCCAAGACACGACCCAGCAACCCAGCCACCCAGCTAGGCGCTGCCTCACTTCTTCAACACAACCGTTCAGGCTGGGCTTTGCCGGGAACTGCTGGCAGTGAAGAGGGCAAGCCAATTTCTAAAGTGAACCCGGGAAAGGGGGTGGGGGGAGGAGAGAGGAAACTGCAGAGAAGGGGCAGTGGCAGTGGTAGGTTCGGGGCCTCCATTCTTTGCCCCCTGACCTTGCTTCTCTCCCCTGGTTTGCTTTTCTTCTGCTAGGGATGCCCTCCCTGCAGCTCCCCTCCTGGTCACCACCGCCAACATCCTCACGCACCTTGAGTTTCAGGCTCAGGATCCTGCTCCCACCGCCTCGCCCCAGCACTGGAGCATTAGCAGCTGGGAACCCTTGGTCCAGCCAGGGAGCCCACCTCTGTGAGAGAGCGGTCTGCCAGCTGGCAGAGGTCTGCTTGGAGCATGCAGTTGGTTTTGGTGAGAAGGGAAGGAGGTTTAGGTGTGTGTGCATACGTGTGTGCGTGTGTGTGTGCATGTGTGTGTGTGTGTGTGTGTGTGTGTGTGTGTGCTCCGCCCCCCCCCCCGTGGGCCTGTGTGTGTGTGTTCACCAGCAGATGGAGGGAGGGTCTGGACACACACACACACACACACACACACACACACACACACACTCTAAAGGAGAGCAGCGAGGCAGGCACAGCACAGTGCCTGATGAATGATCTCAGGGCATTTTTAAGAGACATGCTGTGAATACTAAATGTACAGCAATGGAGATTCTAAAGAGAGCTCTTGATATCCCAGTGGGCACCAGCCCCTTTAGAGGAGTTTAAGGACCAAGAAAAAAAAAAAGGTACTCTCCCTTTTTCTTAAAAGGCAGTCTCAGTGGGGACCCAGAGAAACCGAGAAACTGGACAGTGTCTGAGACAGTGGGTGAAATTGATGCCAGAGAAGACAGATGCAATGGAGTTTAAGACCCTCTGGTGATGCCAAAGCCACCATGTAAATTTGTAAATTTCCAAGCATCGGAAGCACCTGGGAGAGACAGTTAACATTGGCCCTTCTGGGCCTCAGGAGTTCTAAGGTGAAAAATGAGTTCTCCATCCCCGTGTTCCTAGATTCTGGTAAACCAGGGCCCATTCTAGTTGGAATCTTTTCCTCCCCTCTAGTTTTACTGAAGCACCTGAAAGAAAAGGGTGCGGAGACACAAACAACTGTTGTTTAAGAGGATATTCTTGTAGCCGGTATGGGATACCCATGGTATAGAGGAGAGTTCTGGGCTTGAGCATGGGGAGATGTGGCTCCCTGCAGCTGCGATCAGCAGTAGAGTAGCTGACTAGCAGATTTGGCCATCTTTCTACTGAGTACACTTTTTTTGCTGTCTTCCTGGCAGTTCCTACCTTGAAAGAAAGCATGGAAATTCCCTGCATCTGGAGGACTGTGTGTGTGTGTGTGTGTGTGTGTGTGTGTGTGTGTGTGTGTCTGGGCTGGGAAAACAAGCTGATGGAATTATCAAAGGCAGATGATGAGAGAAAGTGAAAACATTCAGGGAGAAAAGCACATCACATTCCTGGCAGATGCAAGGCAGACTCTCAAACAAGAAGATGCTCTCAGGGACACTACATGCACACACAGGGACACATACAGAGTCACACGTGGAGCACAGACATACTGAGTAGTGCATACTTGCACACACACACACACACACACACACACACACACACACACGCATCTAGTTTGAGAAGGATATAGTTAGAGAAGCAGGAAAGAGCTGGCCTCCTGTCTCCAGGGGCTATGGAAAGAGCAGGACCAGCTTTCCATAAAGAACAAATAATACGTGCAGCCAGACAGGGCCTGGCTACTTTCCTTCAGGGTAGTTTTTCAAGTGATGGAATCCCCATATAAGGTCCCCTGATTCTCATCCAGTCCAATCTTTGCTATCAATAACAGATATCCCAAGTTGGCGTGTATCTGTCCTTACAATGAAACTCGCTGGTTAGTAGTAACTACATCAAATGCATTTTCTGATTCTGATTAAGCCCTCTTTTGCTGCATACTTGGCTCACTCAAAGCGTATGCTTAAGCTCCAGTCAATCTGTTGTGTGGTAAATAAAAGTCAAGAAGGAGTGGGGAAGGGGAGAACGGGGGTGGGGTGGGGGTGAGACGGTGTCAACAGATAATGCACATGCAAAGGCTTCTGAGTGACCACTGAGGCACTGACTGGTTAGGATCATGATTAAGCATTTAATGTTTGGAATCAGTTTATAGTCCTGTGACCTAAAGTAGGTCTTCTAACTTCTCTGACTAAGCCTTACCTGTGGGACAAACGGGAACTTGCTCGTGCAGTTGAAGTGTTCAATGATATAACGGATGCTGTACATGGTTATCTACCTACTAGTCCAGTGGAGAATCGTGTAGGTGGTGTCTTTGTTTTTGTTGTTTGAGAAGTTGTGTGTATTTCTCTTACCCAGTAGAGAGGAGGGGATGCAGGGGTGGGGTACAGAGAGGGCAGGGTGAAGGTTCAACACTCTCAACCCTGTGCCCAATGCAGCAAAAATAAACACTAGTATGTCTAACCGGGGACCTTAATTTAGTCACATTATAAAATTTGGTGAGGAGGGGGAAATACTTTAGTGTTTTTAAATAACATGACAAGTAATGACAAAAAATGACCCCACTATAAATCTATTTCCAATTGAAATCAATACATTTAGATGAAGTTAGTGAGTGACACTATTTTTCAAGAGGGAGATAGAGGCAGCCCAACTTCATTGGCACTTTGGTCTGTAATCAGTATTTAACAAGCAAGCAACCAATTCACCTATAACTGAGAATCCAAGAACAAATGGACAGAGTCTCTTGCCTGCCAGTAATAATAGCATAGTGACTACCAGTTACTGGCCCATTGCTACTAAAAACTGTGTGCTTTGCTAATATTCTTAGGAAAGGGATAGTGACTCTTCATCTCAGGAATATAATTAGCTCCATTGTCCTAATAGAACCCCCGTCTCATCCAGCACTTCTATGCATTAATCAATTTCATAATCACTAACACCCTTTGAGTGGGCAGCATCATTATTCCATACATTTTATGGAAGAAGGAGGAGGAAGAGGAGGAGGAGGAGGAGGAGGAGGAGGAGGAGGAGGAGGAGGAGGAGGAGGAAGAAGAAGAAGAAGAAGAAGAAGAAGAAGAAGAAGAAGAAGAAGAAGAAGAAGAAGAAGAAGGCACCAATACTCATGCAGCAATAAATAGAATCTGGAGTGTAATTGCTCGATGGCCAATAGTAATAATAATAATTATTATTGCTAGGTTTCATTGAGCACTTACTATGGACACTGTGTTAGCATTTTATGTGCATTATTACATTTAATCCTCACACTAGACCCAGGAAGGCAGACACTTTATTATTAGGTTTATTTTAAAATAAACCGAAGGCTTGGAGATGCTAAGTCATTTCTATAAGGTCACACAACTAGGGGGGTCTAATTCAGGATTCGAACCCGTGCCTATATGACTAGAGTGATAATTTCTCTAAAAAGGCTATGATTTCTAGCCTTCAGCTATCACACAACACACAACTACACCGCTAGTCTTTTCCACAGAGCCATTACTAAGCTGCTTGCCTCTGTTGGGGCTATCTACCCACCCACTCATCCATTAGCACCCAAGGCAAAATAAATGACTAAGAGCAGAATGTCACCAACGCCCAGCAATTATGAAGTGCATCTGCTGAAGGTACCAGAGAGACCCATTCAGACTGGCCAGGGAGGCCCTGGGACAATAGCAGGAAGAATGATATAATCCCCTCCCATCATAATTTTTCAGCCCCTAACTCTTTCTGCCTTGCCTTTCAACAAGATATATGCCTGCCCTCAAGCGTTTGGAACCAACTAAGGCCCTGATTTCAGGGGCTGGCGGGTGAAGGGAAGGGTAAAGGAACTTCCTGAGCTACTGGGGAAACTAGGAGCCAGCCGAGCGACAGAATGCCAAAGAAAAACTGAGAAGAGCTTTTCAAAGGATGTGTCCTAGGAGGATGGAGGACGAAAAGCTGGGCAATTATGCTAAGAGGGCGTTTTAGTGGCCCTTTGTATACTAGCCGAGCCTGCTCACAGCCTGTGGGCTGAAGACACTGAAGAGCCAGCAATGGAACAAGACGGAACAACAGCAGCTGACAAGCAGTAAACTGCCAGCTAGCCGCTTCACAAGGAGCCTGGCAAGCTGACTGGCAGCCAGACACCCTCTCCCCTCAGATGCAGCTGCTGTTCAGGACCTGCCATGACACCAGTGCCAGGCCACTCTAATAATGAGTGTCCCAGTTCTCCCAATTTGCCGGGGAAGCATCCGGTCCTGGGAGAGAGGTTCTTGTGTCAGAACTGGAGTTCACTCTATAGTGGTGCTTCAGTGACTGAGGGTGAGTGTCACATATTCCAACCCCCTCTCTGAGACTGGGGGTCAGAGGATTACTATTTGCCTAGCTGAAACCCAGGTTTCTCTGTTGCTGTTGAGCAGATGGTCATTTCCTTTCCTCAGTTTCCCCTGCTTCTGCCCATTTCACTTGCCCAAGAAGCATTGGAGTGATGGGGATTTCTGACGCACACAGACGACATATCTTTCCTCAAGAAGTCCCTTCATCCTAAGGTCCTGAGTAGCAATGTCCTCTGCATAGCTCCTTGAGCTCTGATATATTCCCCTCCCTCTCATTTTTTTAAAAAAATTCCCCTCCCTCTCATTTTTTAAAATTTTTTTTTGTTTTGTATGTGTGCATACAAGTTGTGTGTGTGTGTGTGTGTGTGTGTGCATGCACGTGTGAGCACAAATTCATACACATGCACATGCAGCTGTGTGTACATGTGGAGTCCAGAGGTTGACGTTGGGTGTCTTCCTCAATTGTTCTCACCTTATTAATTGAGATAGGGTCTCATCATGTAGACCCGGATGGCCTAGAACTCACTAAGCAGACCAGGTTGGCTTCAAACTATAGAAATCCACCTGACTGCCTCCCAAGTATGTGCTGGTTATCCATCCATCCATCTTACATGTGCCCCAAGGAGTGAGAAGGTCAGAGAACAACTTGTGGCATTCAGTTCTCTCCTTCTTTTTCCTGGCTGTGGTGGACTGAACTCAGGTAGCCCCTTTACTTTCTGAGCCGTCTCAACAGACCATCCATCTTATTTTTTGAGATAGGGTCTCTCACTGAACCTTGAACTCACAAATTTTGTTAGGTTGGTTGGCCAATGAGCTCCCAGGAACACACCCTACCCCTGTCTCACTCTTCTCTAATACTGGGCTTCCAAATGCTTTTGTGTGGTGCTACAGAGCCTTCATGCTTGCTAGACAAGGTCTTCACCAACTGGGCCACCTCTTCAACTCCTTTCTTTTTGCGACAGGATTCTGCCATGTAGCCAAGGCTGGCTTCAAATTCTCCATGTAGCTCAGACTGGCCTCAAACTCAAGATCCTTCTTCCTCGGCCTTCTAAGTGTTGGGATTATTGGCATGCACCATCACAGACAGCTAGCCACTGGGTGTTTTCTGAAATCACTGTCTGACTTCCATCAAAGTTTAGCCCTCCCTAGTTCCAATTTGATGAACAAGTCCATTCTCAGGTAAACACACAGAAAGTAATTGGTAGTGCTTCTTAATCTTTCAACCAATCAAACACAAAACCCCTAACCATCAAACAAAACAAGACTCTGGAAGTAGAGGCCCAAATGCCAAAAGTATAAGCTTTCTTTGAAGTCTCATGTTTTGTTTTGAACACATGTGAAATTTGACATTCTGCGCTGGTGTGCTAGAGTTCAATCTACCATGAAAGTACTCCATGTCTCCCAAATCGGTGCATAAATTGAAGCTCCAGGAAGATGCACATTGTGTGCTGGGGGAAGGGGGATCTTGTGGTTCTGCAAAGCTCATAAGAGCTACAGAGACTCTCATGTGACAAGTGCTGAATGATTGTGTCATCCTGGAACCTGCTTGCCTCTCGCCTTGCTGTCTTTGTGGAAGACATTGATAAGCAGAAAGAGTTTGCAGTGTAGGCATGTGTGGCTGTGGCTGAGGAGCCTGGCTTCTTGACAGGCTTCATTTCCCCCTCCCCCAGGACTCTGAGCAGAGCCAGCTCTAGTCCTAGGTCCCAGAGGGTATGGGCAGCTAAATCCTTAGTGTGACGCCAGCTTCCCCTTACTCAAATTCACCTGCCCTCCAGCTGTGTGAGCTAGAAATTCTCTTTTGGGTTAAGGCCCAGTCTCCAGAAGGTCCTGGTAAATTGCACATGTTATCTGAAATGGACAGCACATTAAGTCATTAGCGCCCATTAATGCACTTGCCTGAATAAATCTATCAGATTGCCTGTCACCTCTCAGAGGGCAGAGCTGTGAGGGAATGAGACACTGACCAGGGATACTTTGTTGGGGTACTGTAGAGAGGAGGGGTGCTGGTGCACTGCTTCCCTGGCAATGGGTCCTAACCCAGCTGCATCAGAACCACCTGAGTAGCTGCAAAAAGAAAGGCTGATTCTTAAGCCCCACGAGTAGAGCTCTGGACTCTAATTTGTGCTCCTGCATCTGGGGGGCACCTGCTTCAGAGCATAGCCAAGGCGGACCTGAGGAGAGAAAGGCTGTGATAGAGGGCACAGGGCCAGGAGGAGAATACAATGGATACTAGTCTGAAATGTCCTTTTTCCTCCTCCTCCTCCTTCCTCCTCCCCCTCCTCCTCCTTCTCCTCTTTCCACCTTCTCCTCCTCCACATTTTCCTCCTCTTTTCTTTTTGTCTTTCTTTGCTCCTTCCTCCTCATCTACCTCGCTCAGGCAGAGGGAGCGGGAGCCTCACCAGTGGACCTTAGAGTGGAAGCTAAATTGACAGACTCTGGGGAATTGCCCATCCTTCCCTGTATGCCTTCCCTCTCTCCCCCCTGCTGGCATTGTAGGCATGTTTGCCCTCCTGGAGTTAGGAAGCAAAATACCAATTTAAATGGATGCTGACAGAGCCTGTCAGATGCCAAGTGCTTGCTGCAATTGCTACTGGTCCAGCTCTTCCCCAGGAGAAGAGAGTTCAGAAAGGCTTGGTGCCAGTGCTGCCAGGAGCTAGGTGCCTCCCTCCTCCCACCCTCCTTGGGGGAATGTGGAGGGAGACACTGGGTGCATGGGAACGCTATGCAGGCTGGGGAGCAGAGGACTGGGTGTCTCCCATAGGCTTTCCATCCTGGGTAGTCACAGATACTTTATTGAACCTCTCTGTACCTATGTTTCCACAGCGTGTGTGTGGAGGGGGACAGAAAGGAAAATATAATGTCTACCTGATGCTTTTCACAGGGGTACAAAGACACAAAGACTTCTTCTTCTTCTTCTTCTTCTTCTTCTTCTTCTTCTTCTTCTTCTTCTTCTTCTTCTTCTTCTTCTTCTTCTTCTTCTTCTTCTTCTTCTTCTTCTTCTTCTTCTTCTTCTTCTTCTTCTTCTTCTTCTCCTTCTCCTTCTCCTTCTCCTTCTCCTTCTCCTTCTCCTTCTCCTTCTCCTTCTCCTTCTCCTTCTCCTTCTCCTTCTCCTTCTCCTTCTCCTTCTCCTTCTCCTTCTCCTTCTCCTTCTCCTTCTCCTTCTCCTTCTCCTTCTCCTTCTCCTTCTCCTTCTCCTTCTCCTTCTCCTTCTCCTCCTCCTCCTCCTCCTCCTCCTCCTCCTCCTCCTCCTCCTCCTTCTCCTTCTTCTTCTTTTTAAAGGAAAACACCACAGAGAGTCAAACAGTCTTCAAAAGATCATAAACAAGAGTGTTAAAATGTACCTTCCTTCAAAGCCCAGGAGATCCCTACGGATCTAAAAAATGAATTTTTGCTAGTGTGCTGGCCAGTGTTAGTGGGTCAGTGTGTTAACCTTCCAACAGATGCAGTTTGTCCAAAACTAATCTTTCCAGATCTTTCTTCAAAGACAAGGAGCTGAGGAGTTTAGGAGCACGGGTCTTTCCTACTTCTGGATACACTTTTACATATACACAAATTTTTACACTTTAATTAGATGGTCATAATAGCATGGCAAGGTGAAGAGGTTGGCGATGCTCCCATTTTATAGAGGAAGAAACTGAGCCTCATATTGGAATGCCAAGGTCACACTGGTAAGAAGGTAGTATTGCTGACTCTTTTCCATGAGAAGCGTTCAAGAGACACCAGGCCTGGAGGGGCAGAACCAGCTTCACTTTTTTTGTGTGTCATTATTTTGATAGCATTTTAATTTATTTATTATTTTGTGTGTATGAGGGGGTGCATGTGCCACAGCAGAGGTGTGGACGTCAGAGACTAACTTGTGAGGAGTCCTTCTCTCCTTCCTGTAGCAGGAATCTTAAAAGTTCTTATTAACAAAATCAAACCTGAGGCCAGTTATTGGGGTGAACACTGGAAGATCAGAGAGCCAGAATAAGCCACAGCTACCTCACCTCACCGGATCCTCAGCTGGTCTTGTTTCCTCAGACTGTAAGCTTCTGAGTCCTCATCCAGAATGGGTCTCAGCTGAACTGCTGCTCAAAAGCCTGAATGCTTAACCAGCCAAATGCTTAACTAGCCACATGCTTCTAGTTTCTGGTCCACACGCCTTATATACCTTTCTGCTTTCTACCACCACTCCCTGGGATTAAAGGCTCTCTTTCTGGGATTAAAGGCGTGATGAGTCACCATGCCTGTCTGTATCCTTGAACACATGGATTTCTGCCTCTGGAATGCTAGGATTAAAGGTGTGTGCTACCACTGCCTAACCTCTATGTTTAATATTGTGGCTGCTCTGTCTCTGACCCCAGATAAGTTTATTAGCATGCACAATATTTGGGGGAACACAATACCACGACTTCCACTATGTCGATCCCAGTGAGGAACTCACGTTGTCAGCCTTGGCAGCAGATACCTATTCCCGTCACTCATTTTTTTCTTTTCTTTTCTCTGCCTATTCTAGACTTCTGTTTCTATGACTGCTGCTCTCCAAAGAGGGATGAAACAAAAATCCACATGGGAAGGGAGAGTCGGGCTTGGATTCTATGTCTTGGTGAACTAAAGCAACAACCTCCAGCAAGGCTTGACCAGACTGTTCTCACCACTGGGCTGTCAGTAACTTGCTGTGTTTGACCTGGAGTCAGCTGATTAACCTTTTCTGCCTGTGAGTTCTCATATTTTCAACCTGCATAAACCTGGGCAGGCTCACAGCAGGACTGGGGCGAGAGGAGGAGGGGAAGAACAGAGCAGGTGGGAGATGGGGATGGCTGATGAATAACAGGAGCTGAAAAGCACCTTGCAACCATTCACAAGTGATGCCTAGACATTTAACGGCGAGTTCCTGCCTCAAAAACCCTGGCTTAAAAATGGGAAGCATTCATTAAGGCACATTGTAGGCAGGGACCTGGTAGTCCAAGAAGGTCCTGTTTAGGGGGAAAGAACTAATTATAGTTTCTTTTTCTTCTTACCTCCTTCTCTTGTTCATTAAGACCAAAGGACATTTGCTCAGGAAATCAGACCTTGGTTTCAGAAGAATTTATCTGCTCCCACAAATTGAATTCCCCACCTGAAGTCAAATTCTCTATTTCTAACAGAGATATCATCTGCCCAGAAATCTGTCCTTGGTGCAGGCCTAAGCTTGCTGAGGTGTGCTTCGAATGATGACCAGTTAGATGGGCTAGGTGGACCTCGGAGAACAAAGGCTGTGATGATAGTTTCTGGAACCCAGCCTATGTCTTTCCCAGAGATAGCTGGACCCCAGCTGGCATTGTCAATGAAGGCCCAACCCTAATCAGTGCTTCAGCACATTTTTGGTTGCTACAGTTACAAGATAATGCTTAAGGGCTGGGCTCTTGACCTCCACTGCCAATCCACCATTCTTACACAGACAGATCTTGCCGAAGCATGATTGGTAGCATGACACTCCTGCTCCAAAGCGTTCAGTGCCTGCCTATCATCAACCTGCAGCATAAAATCCAAATGCTCTTCTCTAGTGTTCACCGTTGGTGCCTCCTCCTGAGAGCTGCTCACCTCTGCCAGCTACGACTCTCCAGTTTTCTCTGTCTGTACCCTGGATCTCGCTTTCTAGTTTTGTTGTTTCCATGGGCCTAGGATAGCATCTGCTTTGCTCCCAGGATCCAGCTCCATTGTAAAGGGCCCCACGAATTAGGATGCATAGGGGAAATATCATACTAAAATTATAAATGCTTTCTCTTCCTCTAGATTTCTGATGCCAGAAAAAAAGTCTTATCTCTAAATTTGGGTTCACAACTGAATCTCTATTGGCATATTTCCTGGCTTTTGTTTCATCTTTTCTATTAGTTGTAACACAACTATAAACATGGCCGAGACAGAGTCAGGATTTCTCTCTCCCTAGATTTAGACAAAACTATAAAAAATTGTTTTTATTTTTCAGTTTTTCAGTATAGATTATGATATTTTTAATTAATTTATTACAGAGGGAGGAAAGAGGAGAGAGAGAGAGAGAGAGAGAGAGAGAGAGAGAGAGAGAGAGAGAGAGAGAGAGAAGTGAGCAGGTGCCCATGCCATGGTGTGGAGATCAGATGATACTTTTCAAGAGTTGGTTCTCTCGTTCCATAGTGGGTTCCAGGAATTGAACTTAGATGATCAGTTTTCTGCTTTGTCTTGCTGAGCCATCTCACTGGCCTAGGCATGGCATTTTTAAGGTGGGCAAACTATTAGACTCAGTGGCAGGCCTTGTGTGCCTGTGACGATTACTTTCTCCTAGGAATACTCAGCACTTTTCACTGCACCAGGCATTTGGCACATATCAGAATGAGTACCTTGTCGAAGCATTGTGTTCTTGGCTTGGGCAGAAATGCATCCTTTTGTGGGCACAGCCCTGTCCTGCCTCTGTAGGCATAGAATAAGCTTTAGGATTTGTTTGCTTTCTCTAAGTGCCTTGGGCCTATTTATAAATGTTCGGCTGATGGAGGCAGCTGGGCCCTGGTTTCCTATCCCAATCTCTGCTAGCCCCCTGCAGCTCTATAGTCTCTGGGAGATGCTTTGTTTTCAGGTTTCCTAGGCCCTCTCTCACCATCTTATTTTCTTGTCTTTCACTGGATGCTCCTAGCATCATCCAGTAGCATCTTCCTTTTATTAATCATTTTGATGGTTCTTCCTTGGACCCTCTTCAGTTTCTCTGAAATTAATCATCCCAGAGGCAGCCAAGAAAAATTTGGGAAGTTGGAGAAGTTGTCTTTCATATGACCAAGCTTTTCCCTCCAAGGGGTTCAGCATCTTCTATTGAACCACATGGCCATCATTTTCACTTTCTGTTCCCTGAGATTGAACTTCATGTCAAAAGGTGTATGAATAATATTTCTATAATTTATTAAAACCCAGAACCCAGCAAGATAATATGGACCTCTTTTACTCCAAGTGGCTAGAAGCTGAGACAAAAATGATTGTTATAAAATTATCTGAAATGCAGTTCCTAGGTCTCAAAGGAGGTTGGTAGAAATGTATTCATTTCTTTCCTCCACCCCTGTGTGTATGTGTGTATGTGTGTATGTGTGTATGTGTGTATGTGTGTATGTGTGTATGTGTATATGTGTGCGTGTGTGTGTGTGTGTGTGTGTGTGTGTGTGTGTGTGTGTGTGTATGTGTGTATGTGTGTGGTGTTGAGGAAAGTATCACTATTTAGTCACAGGTCCTGCTGGCTCATTAAGTTATGCAGACACACTCCTTCATTCTGTCCTGGAAAATCTCTAATCAGAAGATGGGGATGGTCTATCTGGTATCTCCTTAGGTCTGCATCCCTGTGAAAATCATCAGGCAGACATTAAATTTCCTTTCCTGGTTTTTATCCAGGAGGATTTTAGGCAAAGGGAGGTTAAATGATGTATCTTCCACTGGTTGTTTGGGGGGGGGGGGACAAAGTGAATATTTGCGGAGCACTTACTGGGTACCACATTTTCTGCCACATAGGTTCCACAAAGATCTCATTAAATCCTCACAAATGCATTTATGCTTTCATATAGATGAGAAAATCGAGGCACAGAGAAACAAAATAACTTGCCTATGGTCACCAGCTAATAGGTGGCAGACATGAAATTTCAGATGAGGTATATCTCATGTGAGAGCCCATAAATTGTTTTTTGTTGTTTTTAATTTTGTAGTCATTTTGCATACCAGCTACACTTCCTCCTCCCACCCCTCCTCCGGGTAAGCCCTCCCATAGGGAGACAACAAAGCCTGGTACATTAAGTTGAGGCAGGACCAAGCCCCTCTCCCCTGCATCAAGGCTGAGCAAAGCATCCTACAGGGAATGGAGAGCTCATAAATTGTACTACCATTGTGCTTTTCAAAAGTTGCATAACCTCTCTGTGCCTTGTATTCCTCATTCCTAAGTTAAGGTTAATAATACTTATGATGCAAGAGAATTATCAGACAAATGAAATGAAGCAATGGAGTGTCATGTTTAGCACACTACTTTGTACCTTAGCAACTTCTTGAGAAAGTTAAAGGTACCCTTTGCAAGCCCCCTGGTGTGTGGCACTCCTCGGAGCATTAAGCTTCCCATGCCAAACTTCATGCTGAACTCAAGCCTTTCTCTTTAAATGCAATTATAGCTTCCTCAAAAAAAAATTGAGGGCATCAAAGGACATGATCAACAGACAGAGTAGAAAGGCAATCTATAGAATGGGAGAAATGTTTGCAATTAATATCTCTGATAAGGGATTAATTTTCTGAATTTATAAATGACTTCAACTCAGCAAGCAAGTAAACAACGCAATTAAAAGTGGACAAAGGATTGATAGACACTTCTCCAAAGAAGGCATACAGATGGCCAGTGGGCACATAAAAAGATGCTCTATATTGCTAATTACTGGGGAAATGCAAATCAAAAACATGAGATACCACTTTGTACCCATTATAGAAGTTACTGTAGAGAAGTAATAAGAAAATAACAAATGTTGGCCAGGCCATGCAG
Source organism: Peromyscus maniculatus bairdii (assembly GCF_049852395.1). Lineage (NCBI taxonomy): Eukaryota > Metazoa > Chordata > Mammalia > Rodentia > Cricetidae > Peromyscus > Peromyscus maniculatus. The sequence goes on from NC_134875.1 coordinate 51,085,281, forward strand.
AAACCAGAACTCTCATGTATGCCGCTACTAGAAAGGTAAATGGACTAAAAAAAAATTAAACACGGATTTAGCACACCATGTAATGATTCCATTTCTAGACTAAATACCCCAAAGAACAGAAAACAGCCTTGAACAGATATTTGTATAACTATTTATATAGTGGCTTTATTTAAAAAATCAAATATAGAAACAACTCAAATGACCATCAACTAGTGAGTGAGTAAACACAATGTGGTATGTACATGCAAAGGGATATTTTTCACCCTCAAAGAGACAGAAATTCTGACAAATGCTACAATATCAATGAACCTTGAGGACATTATGCTAAGTGAAATGAGCCAGATGCAAAGGACAAATACTGTAAATGCCACTATTATGTGTGTGTTAGGGCTCTCTAGAGGAACAAAGACAATAGAATGAATATATATTAAAAGTGGATCTGTTAGATTGGCTTACATGATAGGGACTGGATAATCCAACAATGACTGTCTGTATGCTAGTGTGGCTGAGAACCAGAAGCTGCTCAGTTTGTGATGCTGGATGGAGGAAGCAACAGGGAATTAGTGTTTAATGCATACAGAGATTTAATTTTGCAAGATAAAAACAGATTTGGAGATGGATGGTGGTAATAGTCTCAGAGCCAACCTAAAAATGAATAAAAAGGTAGTTTTATGCTATACATATTTTTATTACAATTTTTAAGATAAACACAACCCAACAGGCATGATGGTGCACATCTTTAATCTCAGCACTTGGGAGACAAAGGCAGGGAGATGTCTAGGAGTTTGAGGTCAGCCTGGTCAACATAATAAGTTCCAGGCTAGCCAAGTGAGCGCCAGTCCCAGCTATACAGTGAAAGCCTGTCTCAGCAATAACCAAGGAGGAGGACGAGAAGGAGAAAACAAGAAGAAGAAGAAGAAGAAGAAGAAGAAGAAGAGGAGGAGGAGGAGGAGGAGGAGGAGGAGGAGGAGGAGGAGGAGGAAGAGGAGGAAGAGGAAGGGGGGAGAAAGAAAGAAAAACATTTTCTTAACTCTGTAAAGCCTCTTGGTCCTGTAGATGATAATAAACAGGATGGATGAGGCACCTGAACTCACAGAGCTTCCACTGATCCAATAAACAAATAAGATATTTTGACATAGCCATAAATGCTTTGAAAAAAATGATAAAACAAGCAGGGCATGGTGGTACTCACCTATAATCTCAGAATGTGGGAAGTAGAGGCAGGATCATCAGGAATTCAAAGCCATCTTCACCTACATAGTGAGGTTTTTAAAAGATCATTTATGTTTTTGTTTGTTTATTTTGCATATGTAGATATTTTGACTACATGTATGTCTGTGCATCATTTGCATTCCTGGTGCCCTTAGAAACCAAAAGAGGTCACTAGATCCTCGGGAACTGGAGTTACAGTTGGTTGTGCACAGCCATGTGATTGTTGGGAGTTGAACCTGGGTCCTCTCAAAGAGTAGCCACAGTGATCTTAACCCATGAACCATCACTCCAGCTCCTACAGGGAGAGTTTGATGCCAACCGATGTTACATAAGACTATCTCAAGAAACCAAAAAACAAAGAATGAAACAAAATAGTGTAATGATTAGTTTTGATTGTGGGCTTGGCATGCTGTTGAATCACCTGGGAAGGGAATCTCAATGAGGAATTGTCTACATTTGGTTGGGCTATGCCTATGCTTATGAGGGATTTTTTTAATTGGGTTAATTGAGATAGGAAGACCCACCCTGAATGTGGGCAGCAGCATTTCACAGGCTTGGCCCTGGACTGAATGAAAACAAGAAAGCTGAGTATTAGCACGCATACATTAAGTCACTGTTCTCTGCTTTTGGTTGTGGGTTTGATGTGACTTGCTGCTTCAAGTTCCTGCCATCTTGGCTTCCTGCAATGATGGACTGCATGTTGAACTGTGAGCTAAAATAAACCCTTTCTCTCCTAAGTTGCTTCTGTCAGAGTATTTTATCACAGCAACAAGACATGAAACTAAGATGAACAATTATGGGGGAAATTAAACAACTAAGGGATTTTTCCCCCCTGAGGAAGTGATGTTGTGGCTATATCCTAAATACTGAATGAAATAAAGAGGAGCTAGCTATATGAGGCTCTGGGGGAGGTCATTCTTGGTACGAGGGACATAGCTAGTATAAAGGCCCTGAGGCTGTGATGAGTTTTTGGCCTCCTCCAGGCCTCTCCACCATCACAACAAACCAAATCAGACTGAATCAGGAAAAGCCCAGGTTTAATGGGTAAAACACTCCTGGGTGATTCCCAGCCCCACAGAGAGGAGAAGGGGATGAGACCCAAAGAACCACCAGTCTGTTTTCTGGGATGCAGCTTATATATCCTCTGTGGGAGTTGTCCTGAGCCTCTCTGTGTTTGGTGGGCTTTGAAAGGGTGGGTTTAGGGAAAGAGATGGGGAAGGGAGCTGAGGTGGATCTTCTACCAGACTCTTTCCAAACATTCCAGACTCTTTGGGTATAGGGATGCCAGGGTGCCAGGGGTTGAGATGGAGCTCCCACCCGAACAGGCTGGATTTAGAATATAGTGATGAGTTTGGAGAGAGAGGCAGAGGCCTAACCCTGGCATACTATGGTGAAGATTTTGATTCTAGCCAAAATTCATAGAAAATCATTAAAGAGTTTTGAGCAGAGAAGGGATATAATTTGAACAACTGATCCAAATAGATCATTGTGACCTGTGTAGAAATGAGCCCAGGGAAGAGATAATTCTGGTTCAGGCTAAGATGATGGCAATGGAGATAGAAAGAAGAGGATACTTTTCAGTGATAACAGGTCTTATTGATGGGCTGGATCAAGCGGCAAGGACAACACAAAGGTTGACATTTGTGATTTTACTGAGCAACTGGACAATTGTTGGTACTACTTAGTGGAGTTGAGGAAAAGTGTGGGAGGAGTGAGTGGAAGAGTAGAAATTAAGTTCTATTTTGGCCATGTTAAGTCTGAGATTCTTACAAGACATCCAAGAGAAGATACCAATGAAACAGATATCATCATTGTTATCATCATCAGCACCATCACGTGTACCAAACATTGTCCCAGATGCTTTACATATATTAAGCCATTTAACTCTTATAACCTGTGAGGCCAAATATTACTATCATCTTATCTTGCAGAAGAGGGTATTGAAGCAAAAATGCTGAACACCTCACTCAAGTCACACAGTAAGTGATAACCAGGATTCAGACTTAGACATTCCCACTCCAGACCCTGGACTTGTATGCTGTTAAGTTTGGAGCACAAAGAAGAGGCAAGGCTAGAAACGGACATTTTGAAATGTTTATTTTGTTAATGTTATTTAGTTGTGGGCCTAGGGGAAATGATCTTGAAAGAGTGAAAAGATGTTTAGGGTTGAACTGAGATCATCTCAAATGTTTAGAAATTGAGTGAGGAGAAGGAATCAGCAATACAGACTGAGACAAAGTAGGAAGCAAGAGAGGAAAGGCTGGTATTCTGAGAGCTGGGAAAGGAGTGTCTTAGGTCAACTATCTCCAGCGCTTCCGAGAGGGCTCATGTGTTGACAATGGAAATGTAACTGTATTGATATGATCACGCTGAATAGAAGAAAGGAGAGTTCCCTAACGTTTCAGTACCCAAACTCATATAATACACTGCTCTTCCCTTCCCTACATCCCCGTTCCTTTTCTTCTCTTCTTTCCTCCCTTTGTCTAGTCACCTCACTCAAGTATCTTGAGGTTCATTTCTGAATCATAATCTATGGAAATCTCATTATTTACATTTTAGTATTTGCTTTCAAGGGATTTCAGAGTCAGTCTCTTGTTGCAAAAGAGAACTTGATCATGCTTGACCTGAGGAAGGCTTTCAGTGGGATAAGATAGCCTTGGGGTGTTACTAACTGATCAAAGGTAGGGAAATTGCTACTCGGCTCTCCCACTCAGCTACTTGGGCTTCCTTTTGTGAATATGGCCTTGGGAACATGATGTCACCTACTCTGATAGATGTCTTTTCATAGTTCCAAGACATGCATACTACCTACCATGCTTTTCATGATAAAAGCATGAAGATTTTTTAGGGAATAAATACACTAGATAACTTTTTACAGTGAAGCTCCAAGTCCAGTCCTGATTCTGAGCTATGACTCCATTCTGTCCTACCGGTCCTAAAATCCTCAGGAAAGAGGAAAGTATATATATTCACTTTCTTTCCCCATCTCCTTCTCCCTCCCACCCTTCCTTCCTTCTTTGGTTGTTTTGAAACTGAGTTTTGCTTTGTAGTCCAAGAGGCCTCCACTCACTATGTATCCCAAACTAGGCTGGAACTCTTGATCTTACTGCCTCACTTCCTAAGGGCTGTGATTATAGATGTATACCTCCATGCCTGGTTAAGTACATTCTTTTCCTAATAGCATCTGGTGCTTGTGGTTCGTTTATACTTGAGTAACCTGCAGATCTTTGCTTTCTGGGTCTTGCAGAGACCCAACACTACTTTGCTTTGCTCTTCCTTTAATTGTCCTTTACTTACCTCTCCTCCAATAAAATTACAGGTCCCATCTTTTATCTTAGAGTAGGGAATCTGATAAATATATTCAGAGTCAAAGAGACCTGTCCCCAAAGCCAGTCACAGTATTGTTCTACTTTTAAGTACAAACCACATCATTTAGCATTATTGTGACCACTGTGCTGTAAGCTAGAGCAATTAAGTAGAATGGTATTTGGGAAGGGAGAAATTTCACTAAAACTTGCAAGTGAAACTAATTTCAATTATATACACATGTGTACATATATTTTCAAAAATTTGATAACAATATATGTACAAAGATATGCTGTATAACACTGTACTTAAAGTATATATCCCATGTACAGACATACGTTTTATGTATGTATTTTATAGGTATGGATCCATGTCAATATACCCAACAAAAGAATCATCAGGAGCCTCCTCATTCCTAAGACATTCAGGTTCCTTATACCTCCTGAGAACCAACTTTTCAACAGGACAAGTGAATTGGTATTATCTTTTCATCTATCCTAGCATTTGGCGGCTTCTTCTGCTTCTTCTTCTTCTTCTTCTTCTTCTTCTTCTTCTTCTTCTTCTTCTTCTTCTTCTTCTTCTTCTTCTTCTTCTTCTTCTTCTCTCTCTCTCTCTCTCTCTCTCTCTCTCTCTCTCTCTCTCTCTCTCTCTCTCTCTCTCTCTCCACACTACACACACACATAAAGGCATACACTCATGATAGATCATTAGTGGATATATATTTAATTCATTGGAATTACACGTGGTGGGTCCTGGGGGGGGAGCGGAGTCTGACATTGCCTATATCTGTAAAGCTAGTTTGGGATCTATATTAAGTCACTTGACCTTTCTAGATACAACCTCTGAGGATCCATTAAAAGAATCAATTTAACCAATGACTTAAAAGAGGCTTTTCTAATTGAATATCCATCACCCCGTGAGTCAAGTATTAGTATTATTTTTGTTTTAGAGATGTAAATTAGTAAAATTAGTACCACATGGTAAGTGAACTACGAATGTCTACATAGCTGTCAAATGGCAAAATCAGGCTAAGTTCAGAGCATTTACCCTTAAACTCCACTCTGCTGCTTCTAGAGACAGGGAAGGAAGAATATATGAGATTATATACATACTGGTAACATTATGTGGACTGAGCAGGTTGTATTTACAATTTAGGAAGTGTGTATGTGGGTGTGGGTGTGAATATATGTAACAACAATGAAAGAAAAAGAGGCCATGAATTTGAGAGAGAGCAAGGGGGTGCATGGGAGGGGCTGGAGGGAGGAGAGAGAAGGGGGGAAATGTGGAGTTTTTTTTGTCTGAATCTGTCATATGTTAATGGAATAGACATTGTTAATACAATTCTTGACTGTATATATTGTATATATTTATTGTATATAACCTTTTCTTATATTAGTTATATTTTTATTTTAAACAAAAAAGGGGAAATGTAGTTGATATATTGTGCACCCCAATCAACTTATCTGGGGGTCAAAGAACAGAACAGCCACTATAGTAAACACAGAGGTTAGGCAGTGATAGCACATGCCTTTAATCCTAGTATTCTGGAGGCAGAGATCCACCTAGATCTCTGTGAGTTAAAGGCCACACTGGAAACAGCCAGGCATGGTGACTCACACCTTTAATCCCAGGAAGTGATGGCAGGAAGCAGAAAGGTATATAAGGTGTGAGGACCAGGAACTAGAAGCTTTTTAGCTTTGAGGCTTTTAGCAGCCGTTTAGCTGAGATCCATTTGGGTGAGGACTCAGAAACTTTCAGTCTGAAGATTTGTAGAAACACGATCCAATGAGTTGTCGAGGTGAGGTTAGCTGTGGCTTATTCTGGTTCTCTTATCTTTCAGCATTCACCCCAATACCTGGCTCCAGGTTTGTTTTTATTAATAAGATCTTTTAAGATTCATGTTACAGGGCAATGATGTAATTATATTACAATTTTAAAACACAATAATTTCATGGACCATTTTCTTGTCTTGACCCCTCTGGCTCCTACAATCCTTCTTTGCCCTCTTCCGTATGATCCCCCAAGCTCCATCTGATGTTTGACTGTGGGTTTCTGCATCTGTTCCCATCAGTTGCTGGATGAAACCTCTCTAATGATGATTATGCTAGGCTAGGGTCTACAAGGATAGCACAGTATCATTAGGAATCATTTCACTGACTTTTTTTCTGGTCATGTATGGTTCTGTTGTTGGTCTCTGGGCTATCCAGTCTCTGGTTCCTGGTACTCCAGGCAGTGTCTGGCAGGGGCTCCCTCTTGTTGTATGGGTCTTTGGTTGGCCACTCCCACAAGTTCCATGCCATCTTACCCCAACACATCTTGCAGTCAAGACCAATTGTAGGTTGAAGGTTTTGTCCCAGTCCCTCCACTGGAAGACTTGCCTGGTTACAGAAGATGGCCGGTTTAGGTTCTGTAGCCCCCATTACTAGGAGTCTTCACTAGGGTCATCCTCGTGGATTCCTGGAAGTTTCCACTACATTAGGTTTTTACCTCTCCCAATTCCAGTCATCTCTCCCAGTACTCTCTCCTTCCATGCCCCCATCCAATCTCTCCTGTTCCCATCCAATCTGCCTCCAGTCCACCTGCAAAATCTATTCAATTTCAACTAACCAGGACCCATAGGATCTCACAAAGACTGAACCAACAATCAGGGAGCTTTTATGTGTCTGACCTACATCCTCTGCATATATGTTATGGTTGTGTATCTTGATGTTCCTGTGTAACTACTAACAATGACAGCAGGGGCTGTCTCTTACTCTTTTGTCTGCTTTTGGGACCATTTTTCTTTTTGTGGGTTGCCTCACCCAGCCTTAATATAAGGGGATTGCCTAGTTTTATTATAACTTGATATGCTGTGTTTGGTTGGTATCCCTGGGAGGCCTGCCCTTTTCTGAAGGGAAATGGAGGAAGAGTGGATCTAGGGGAGTGTGTGTGTGTGTGTGTGTGTGTGTGTGTGTGTGTGTGTGTGTGTAGGTGCTGGGAGGAGAGGAGGAAGGAGAAACTGCAGTCTGGATGTAATATGTGAGAGAAGAATAAATTTTTGAAAAAATAAAAACTTATTATGAAAAATACAATAAAAATATATAGAATGTAGACTCCATTTGAACACTTGGTTACCAGCTCAAAAGAAAGAAAAGCAGGGCAAGGGTAGGAACTGGGTAGAAGCTGCTTAGAGGTTAAGATGCCAAAATTAGGTTTTGATTCAACTATATATACAGGATAAGTATCCCTCACCTGAAAACAAGTGAAATCAGAACTGCTCCAAACTCCAAAAGTATTTGAATAGTTAGACAAATAGAGAATTACACATCATAAAATTTTGTTTTATTCACAATCTTAAAAAGTATTTTATAAAATTACCTTCAGCTATGTAAGGTGTATATAAAATATGAATGAATTTTGTTTCCAGACTAGGGTCCCATTCCCAAGATCTTTCATTATGCAATAAGGAAACATTCCAAAATCTGCAGAAAGCCCAAATCTAAAACAGTTGCATCCCCACACATTTCAGACGAGTGTTGATGTTGCCCTACATGAAGACATCTTACTGCTCACAATGAAACAGTTATTACAGTTTGGGGATTCAGAAAGGCCATGAAATCCAAGAACATTTGTTCTAAGGGCTGGGGCTAACCATGTCCCTGGTCATGAAGACAGCACAAGCTACCAAGCTGGCTGCTAGCTGTGTGCCACCACGTTTTTTCAGTAGCGGTGAGAGTCAGAAGACCATGTCTTGCCTTTGTCTTAGGTTTTGGAAAATGTGTCCAGTGAACAAGGGACATTGTTCATGCTTTCCACTCCAAGACCTCCTCACTTACAAAAACTACAGCTTTGTTTCTTTCCTTTCCTATATCCCCATTCTTTTCCTATCTGAATGGACCTGCCAGCTGACCCAAGAGTGCACTACACATTTTTTTCTCTAGCTTACTTGGAAGTCTTCTGGGGGAAGAGCCAGAACTTCAGCTACACATAGTGCATTTCAAAATGGAGCACACAAACCCTGGTGTTTTACTATTCATTCCAGAAAGATTTCAGAGAGACTGCAGTTGCCTATTGATTACTCACCCCTGGAATCTGGCCAGGGGGAGGTTCCTGCACTCAGGAGACAATCTAAAACCCCGAATCTCTTGCCTCCTTAGAAAGAGATGAGGCACAATTGCAGGTAATAAGGTCATAGGCCTTCAAAGCAAGGATTTTCCTCCCTGTGAGCCAGTCACCTCTCATCCACCTCCTCTGCGTCTCCAATATAACTATATAATATTGTTGTTCTACTACAAATTACCTTTGTAACAGTACATATTCTAAGAACATACTATACCCTATCATTTCTTTATGGTGAAAACATTGAAAGTCTTTTCTTCTTTTTGAAATGTGCAGTACACAATTAATCTATAGTCACCCTTTGTAACAGGAACTTCTTGGTCCTATTTAACTATAATTTAGTACCTCTATTAGCTATTTTACACATTGCTGCCAGAAAATACCCCAAGAAAAGCAAGTTAAGGAACAAAGGAATTATGTTGTGGGATATTTGTATACTGTGTGAATATATATTGCTGTGATTGGTGTAATAAAAAGCTGAATGGCCAATAGCTAGGCAGGAGAGATAAGTGGAACTTCTGGATGGAGAGATAATGATGGGAAGAAGAAAGTGGGTTGCCAGCCAGATGTGGAGAAAGCAAGATGGGCAATACAGAGAGATGAGGTAATGAACCACATGAAAGAATGTATATTAATATAAATGGGTTAATTTAAGTTATAAGAGCTGGTGGGACAAACCTAAGCTAAGGCCGAGCTTTCATAATTAATAATAAGTCTCTGTGTAATTATCTGTGGGCTGGCAGTCATGAGAAAGTATTACTACATATGGCACCCAAGATGATGCACATATTTCCACATAGGACCCGAGAAAAGCTTTAAAAAAGGTCCCAAACATGCAAACATGGAGCCAGACATGTCTACCTAGTCCCACAGTCTCTCAGGTAGGCCACAGCATACAGAGACACAGCTCCTGGCTGCTGCCTGTGGGCTTGAGCCAGCCAGCGCCATGTGCAGAGCTGCTCGGTAGGTTTAAGGCTTGGTTCATGTGGTCAGAGAAGGCTGCAGGGGCACAGGAAAGCAGTCCAGACTGAGAAAATCTTTAAACAGATACAGTAAAAAAATGGGTATAGACAGGGATAGAAAAGAATAGTTTACAAATAATAAAGTCTTTAAAGAGAGAGTAAAGTAATATAAAAGAAAAAACACATAAAGATGGGAAATACACAGGGCATCTGGATCCTGTATGGTGTTTTGTTGACTTAGAATTTTTTTTGAATGCTGATGAGTGAATTCAGCTGCTTTGCATTATGGAAGGGGACTGCTGAATTAAACCAGCCTATATATTTTAAGGATGTCTTAACTTCAGATTGGAAGTCAGAAAATGTGTTGTATTGGGGGAGAGGTTGTGCTTTCATTTCACAGGAAACAAAAATCTATGGATTCCTTCAAAATTAAAGATTATATTTGACTTGGGGAGACCTCCTGAGGATTCTGGCTACAGACATGAGGGAGGAAGCCAGGAAATACTACAGGACAGGTGACTTGTATACTGATCCCTGTGCATGGGTACAGTTCTGAGACTGGATAAGACATGATAAATCTTGTTGGCTACAGAATCCTCATGACTTATTATTATTATTATTTTTTTTTTTTTGGTTTTTTGAGACAGGGTTTCTCTGTGTAGCTTTTCGCCTTTCCTGGAACTCACTTGGTAGCCCAGGCTGGCCTCGAACTCACAGAGATCCACCTGGCTCTGCCTCCCGAGTGCTGGGATTAAAGGCGTATGCCACCACCGCCCGGCCTATCATGACTTATTATTACATGACATCCTTTCATATGGCATGGATATATATTTGGTTATACAATCCAAATGGACTTATAAAGTTGACAGATGCCTTTTACCTGCCCAAACATAAAATAAAAAATCATCTTTAACTGACTTGTGCACACTGCATATTCCATACTTGTGTTAATACAGATATGTATGTTACCTTTAAAAATTTGTGTTTTTTTCAGAACAAAAGAACCAGACACCAATGAAGACAAGTAGCCCAGGTGATCCAGCCTCTCATAATGTCTCTGTTGCAGTTTCTCCAAAGCTACTACTCCAGCCAAGATTTCAGATAAGCTTTACAATTTCATATCACACAGAGACAAAACAAAACAATACAGCTAGCTCTCCCAGGACTTGATCATTATTCCAATTTTCTCAGGGTCCCCTAAAGATGCTGTTGCCCCCAGACAACAGGAAGCAGTCTAGAGAACAAGACATCCACATTCTCAGGAGTTGGAATGGGTGGTTTCTGGTCATTCAGTGGATGTTGGTTATTGTTTGGAGGGGATAGTTGCAAGTTGTTACTGTCCATGGTCAGAAAAAAAAAAACTAAACAAAGGAGGTTGGATTCAAGGATCTCTTTTTGAAAAGAAAAGGGGGGGATATAGAAATGATAGGATAAAAGAGTAGATTATTGAATCTACTTTCAAACTAAAAAAAACATCTACTAGTTTTAAATATTTTACATTGGTATGTATTTTTTGTATATTGGTATAAATTCAAGGTTATTTGTTATATTATATATATATATATATATGTTTCTACTCTTATTTAATATATTTTATGTGTTGATACAAATTTAAGGTTATTTTTGTTTTTGTTTTAACACACTGTATATATGTTTCTACTCTTATTTAAGGTATGGTATATAGTATGGTATATATGCAGCTTGTTTTCAAATGTAATGTAAAGTTCTAGTCTTTAAAGGCTATTATTACAAGCTGTCTAAGATAATTAAGAAATGTAGGTTAGTAGTTAGTCATCTATAACAATCAAATTTGTGTTCATGTTAGATATGCTTTCAAGGTTAAACAGAGTTATATTTTAGATAGACAGATGGTCTTCAAACACTTTAGAGACCTACAGAATATGGGATTTAAGATTTTCTAATAACCTAAGGATTTTCATGAGAGTGAGACCATGTCTGTTCCTGGAAGCACCAATTTATTTCAAAAAAAGGATGATGGGCATTGAAGAACCTTTATATTGAGTTTGCTTTCATTGTGGCAAAGTTAGCCACTGGACAAGAAACTGCCCTTGCCTCAACTGCTAACAGTATGTTGTCCAAATTAGACAAGAAGAAAACAAAAGAAGGTGAATGTCAAACTTTGTCAAAACAAGGTAGGATAGTCCTTTAAAAATTCCTGCTTCACAGAAAAGTCTGTCAGCTATTCTAGGCCTGTAGGCCAAAGATGGATATCCCAATGTTGCAGAGGAACCTTGGGTGACTGTCCAGGCAACCAGCTGTTTCTGTCATTTCTATAGTTTTGGAAGTTGCTTGCTCTGCTCTTCCTGTTTACTCAGATAATATTATATCCTCTTTGGGTCTTTGATAGGGTTGAAGACTAAATATAGTTACAGTTTTCCTTTTTTTTAAATTAATTTCAGAAAAGAAACTCACAAAAGAGATGTAGAGTACACATGGCTGAGAGACATAAAAGCTTAAGTTGTTTATCTAAGAAAATGTTTTTAGGTCTAAAAAGATAGTTTTAGGTTGGTAATACAAATCTAAAAAAAGTGGTTTAGGTATAAAACTTTGGACTCACCAAGATAGGATAGATAATGGAATAATTTCTCTAAATTTGTCAAATACAAATAGACTGGATATTGTAAATATAATTCTTACCTGATAATTGTTCTTACTTTTTGGTTTTTCAAGACAGGGTTTCTCTGTGTAGTTTTGGAGCCTGTCCTGGATCTCATTTTGTAGACCAGGCTGGCCTTGAACTCACAGAGATCTTCCTGGCTCTGCCTCCCGAGTGCTGGGATTAAAGGCCTGTGCCACCACTACCAGGCTGACAATTGTTCTTATTGTATATAGTTTTACTATGTTAGAGTTAAAACCTTTGCTTTTTATTTAGAAAAAAGGGGGGAAATGTTGTAGGATATTTGTACAGTAGATGAAGATGTTTTGCTGTGATTGGTGAACGGCCAATAGCTAGGTAGGAGAGATAGGTGGAACTTCTGTGCAGAGAGAGAACATTGGGAAGATGAAGGCAGGTTGCCAGCCAGGCAGGATATTCAAGAAGTGAAAGGAAGAGGAGGAGAAATCTAAACATAAAGAGTCACCAGCCAGACATGGAGAAAGCAGGATGGGCAGTACAGAGAGATGAGGTAACGAGCCACATGAAAAAAAAAAACGTAGATTAATATGAATGGATTAATTTAAGTTATAAGAACTAGTTAGGAACAAGTCTAAGCTAAGGCCGAGCTTTCGTAATTAATAACTCTCCATGTCGTTATTTGAGAGCTGGCTGGAGGGACAGAGAAAGACTCATTTTACAATGCTATACCCTATTGTTTCTTTATGGTAAAAAACATTGAACATCTTTTCTTCTTTTTGATATGTGCAGTATAAAATTAATTTGTAGTCACCCTTCTTTATAACAGAAACTTCTTGGTCTTATCTAACTGTAATTTAGCACCACTATTAGTTATTTTACACATTGCTGTCACAAAATACCCCAAGGAAACCCAGTTAAGGAACAAAGGAATTCTTTTTGGCTTAGAATTCCAGGGAAAGTCAACCAAAGAAGGGAAGGCCTGGTGGGGAACACACAGTAGCAGGAGTTGAGGCAGCTGGTCATACTGGATCCACAGTCAGGAAGCAGGAAGACATGAAAGCTGGGGCTCCATTAACTTTCTCCTGTTTATTCAGTCCAGGACCCCAACCCATGGAATGGTGTCACATCCACGTTCAGGGTGGGTTTTCCCACCTCAGTTAATTTCATCTAGAAATTGCCTCTGAGGGATACTTAGAAGCTTGTCTCCTAGATGATTCTAGATCATATCAAATTAATAATCAGTATTAACCACCACAGTCTACACTGATCAACGTGTTCCCATCCCTCCCTTACTCCACTCTCCCCAACCTCTGGTAATTGCCATTCTCCTCTGTTTCAATCAGATCAATGTTTTTACATTTAACATGTGTGTGGCCATGTGGTATTTGTCTTCTTGCAGTTAGTAACTTCACTTAACACAATAATCTCCAGTTCTTTATATATTATCACAAAAGATGTGATTTCATTTTTAATTTATTCTTGTTTATTATTAGTTAAGTTATTGTTATTTGCAGTGCTGGTGGTCAAACTCAGGACCTTGAGTATGCTAACTAAGCCAGTGCTTTATCACTGAGCCACACCCTTAGCTTTATTGTTGTTAATCTTTTGCTGTAACTGATTTACAAATTGAACTTTATCATATGCGTGGGAATAGAGGGAAACTACTATGCTACTTTTCCATTGTTAATGTTCATAACATTTACATTCTGTTCTATAACTATGATTATAAATTCTACAGTTTATTTATAGGTTGATTCTAAAAGCTGACAAGCGCTAAATAATGTTTATATTATTGTGACTTTGCAAATGTAATCCACTGCAGACAGAGATATATTAAGATTTGCATGAATCCTAGGCATTTTGTCCTTCATGCACCTTTCCTACATTAAAAAGATCCCAAACTGTATTTTATGATTGAATTTGTATAAAGATAAATATGTTGATATTATATACAAAAGATTTTGGGCACCTAAAAGTTCATTTCCCACTTATTTTTAAAATAAAACATTTTCATGTTCACAAATGTTATATAATGGAATCATATGTGTCCTTTCATGTGTAATTTTAAATTACATTGGCATAAAGTAGTTTTGTTAAGATGCAAATGACCCACAATAGGCTGCACATATTTAAAGTGAACAAGTTGATAGGTTTTGACATACATTCATATGCATGAAAGCATCACGACAATCAATATATTGAATCCATCCTATGCCTTCAAAACCTTTCCTTATGTCCCTTTGTAAACCATTCCCTCACATCCTAGTTAATCACTCATCTGATTTCTGTCACCATAGATTAGAGTTCCTTATGACTGGAATCATGCAGGATGTGTACTTTTGTATCTGGCTTCTTTTACAATCATAGTATTTATTAGATTCATCCATGTTGTTGCATCTATCAGTACTCAGTTTTCCCTCTCTCTGTCTGGTAAGTAATATTCCACAATATGGATATACCAACACTTATTTATTCATTCCATCTCACTGTGTTTGGGTTATTTCCAATTTCTGGTTACTTTAAATAAATATGCTGATTATAAAGTATGAATGTAGATGGGGGTTATTTGTGCACCAGGGAAAGGGTCTCAAGGGGAGGGAATGAAAATGAGAGTGAAAAACAGCACATTAGTATTCTATGTCCTGTCTCATATGTGAAGCATGTATACATACATATATGACATGAGTCAAGCAGGGTGACTATTTGGGAGGAAAGGGACCAGAGGTGAAGGCCAAATTAAGATGATGTAAAGGGGCAAAAATGAGGAAAGTATGATTTTATACATGCATGAAAATGTCACCAAATAACCTCTTATTTTATACTTGTTGAGAAATTAAAAGGCTGCTTAGAACTTTCATGTGCAAATTTTTGGGTGGGCTCCTTTCTCTATAAGAACTGATAGGTTTGGTCATGTGTTAGGTATAAATTTACTTTTCTAAAAAATAATTTTATTTTTATTTACATGTATGTGTGTGTATATGCCTCATGGGCCAGAAGAGGGCATCAGATTCCTGGACCTAGGCAATTATGAGCTGATGGACATGGGTGCTAGGAAGGGAACTCTAGTCTTAACCACTGAGCCATCTCTCCAGCCCCAATGTTTACTCTTATGACACTGCCAAAGTGCTTTCCCAAGTGGATGTATCCTTTTAAAACCGCACAGCAATGAATCAGACTTCCAATTGCTTCCATATTCTTGCCAAAAGTTGGAGTTCTTATTTGCTTCAATTACTAATGGCTGTATAGAGGTACATTGTTGCAGTGTTAATTTTCATGTCATGAAGGATTAATTTCATGTGATTATGGGCCATTTCACATCTTTTAAAATGTTTCTTGGTAAAGTGGCTCTTCAAAATATTTTAGCTTTTAAGTAATTGGTTTGTTTCAATGTGTCTTATCATTGAAGCTCTTTATATATTTTGGATATAAATCCAACATGTGATTTGCAAATATTTTCCCCAATTGCTTGATTTTCTTTTCATTCTCTTAATGGTGTATCTCACAGAGCAAAAGTTTTAAATTTATTAAGCCCGCTACGTCTTTTTTTTTCTTAATGAATCAAGCTTTGGCATTGCCTAAAGACTCTTCTTGCTTCCCCCATCTTTCTTATTCCAATCCTCTGTATTAAGAAGAATCCTATGAAGGCTCCCAGGATTCCTGTTCCATGGAGTGCCTGCCCTTTATAAGCACGCTTTCTTTCTTTCTTTCTTTCTTTCTTTCTTTCTTTCTTTCTTTCTTTCTTTCTTTCTTTCTTTCTTTCTTTCTTTCTTTCTTTCTTTCTCTCTCTCTCTCTCTCTCTCTCTCTCTCTCTCTCTGTCCTTCCTTCCTTCCTCCCTCTCTCTTTCTTTATTCAGTGTGTGTGTTTGTAGTTTTCTTTTTCTTTCTTTTCTCATACAATACATACTGATTACAGTTTCCCTTCCCTCCTACTACTTCCAGTTCCTCCTCCCCTCCCCTCCCCTCCAGATCCACTCCCTTTTTGTCTCTCATTAGAAAAGAACAGGCTGCTAAGAGATAACAACCAAATATAACAAAATAAAACATAAGATGAAGTAAAAACTTTTATATCAAAGTTGGAAATGTACAAAGCCTTTTTTCTTAAGTGTGATTATGATGGGATGCTCATCCCTAATTAGATTATATGGCTGAGGCGACAGGATTTTTCAGATATTAGCAGGTTAGTTAGGTCCTAAGTAAGTTTAAGTCAAACAGAAGAGATGTTATTCTGGGCCTGACTTAGTCAGGGGAAGCTCTTTAAAGGATGTCTATGTGTCAAGAAGGTAGACTTGCTGAACTTGGACTAGAGCCATGCTGAGAATTGCCTCTGGAGAGAGAGAGATAACTTCTTTGTTTCTTCTTGGTGATGAGCTCCAGTGCAAGACCTCACACACATTAAATGGATACCTTAGGCTCTAACATTGAGCCCAGTCACTAAGGAACAACTAATAATTGCTAAGGGTCTTATTGTCACAACTGTAAGGAATTGAATTCTGCTAACAGTATGAATGAGTTTCAAAAAGACCCCCAAAGTGCAGGTGAAAATACATCTTGGGAGCATCATGATTTTCAGCCTCATGAGACTTGGAGTAGGGAACCCTGATATGCTATATTCAGACTCCTGACCTGCAGACACTGTGTGACAGTGAATTGTACTAGACATGCTTGTCTTTTGTGGTCATTTGTTAGGCAGAAATAGAAAGCAATACACCTTTGTTTTTTTTTTCTATTTTGTCAATTACAGTTTTCATTTCTACAAGCTTATCATTAAAAAAATAAGACAACTCATACTTCGAGTAAAAAATATTTTCATGTGGTTCAAAGATCTAAGGACTATAAGGCGGCTTACATTGCAAACTCTTGCAAAAGGCCTGATTGTATACTTCCTTCTTATTTTTTTATAGGATTCTATTCTTGTTTTAGAGATGTAATATATTTTCAAATGTCCCTGTGGATGCTCTTTGGAATTATTTTTAAAGCTAGTTGTAGTTTTCTGGACTAAATCTACTATGCCCCATTTGTTTTGTGATTTCTATCATGTTCCAACCTTTCCTTGTGTTTGATTTTTTTTTTGTTTCTTGTCCATCTTTTAAAATAAAGCTGTTGAGAATGGATTGAGACTTGGGTGTAATTTTGTTTTTTAATCTTTTAGAGGTGGGGTCCAATTACTAAACTGCCAAAAGCCTGAGGCATTAACATTCAGCCAGCTGCTTTAATTCTTTCTAAATACTCGGTTCAGTTTCTGTAATGCAGAAATCCTTTGGTCTCAAATGGACAAATATTTGGCTTCCATCTCGTCTGCATGTAGGGCTAAAGGGCTGCCTCTCCTTTATACAGACCTTATAGCTAATCCTGTTGTCAGTCCACTTCTCTCCTGTATCTTCTGGATGTACCATCTGGTTAAGGTTTGAAGGGTAGACATGCTGCCCCTTTTATGTATGTATGTATGTATGTATGTATGTATGTATGTATGTATGTATGTATTTCAGAATGAGTGTGTATATGTGGGGAGGAAGTGCATGCCACAGCACCCTTGTAGATGACAGAAGACAAATTTCAGGAGTCAGTGTTCTCTCTTCTAGTACATGGGCTCTGGGAATCAAACTGAAGTTGTCCAGTTTGGTGGCAAGAGCCTTTATCCACTGAGCCATCTCATTGGCTCAGAGCTGCCCCTTGTAGCTGCAGTCCTTCCATATAGAGTTGATGTAGGTCTGTTCCTGTCCTCTGCTTTGTCAGTTAGCAAAATGTTCCACACACTTTCTGACTTTAGAACTGTCTTTAAATTTCTCAGGCTCTGATGTCCCCTTTCCTTTGCCCTTTGTTGTGGTGGGTTTCTAAGTGTGCCATTGTTTTAATTAGGTCTCTGGAGGGACAGGACTTAAATGTTTGTGCCAGTCTACCATCTTTAATTGGAACATGTACAGTAGGATCATCATGGTGCCTGTCACAGGGGCTTTTTTGAGGATTAAATGATACCTGTGTATGAATAATCTGGCACAATGCCAAGAAATACTTGATTTATTTATAAATTTAGTTATTATTATTGTTATTTCTGCAACACACGATTGAAAAATAGAGTTTTGGGCACAATCTTACCTTTGATTTTTATAATACAATATGATAATTAATTCACTGAGAATTTCATATCTTCATGCAATGTATTTCAATCATATCCCCTCACTTCCCTGTAACTTCTTGAAGATCTATCAACCATCCTCCAAACTTCCACTTTCTGTCTCCTTTTCTCTTTTTATAGCCCCGTGAGTCCAACTTGTGCTTCCCATATACTCATTCATGGATATGTAGGGCTACCCACTAACCCACTAGAGTGTGATCGACCTCCTAGTACCTACATGCCTGAAGAAAACAGATTCTCCCTCCACCAGTAGCCGTCAATTGTCAATGGCTTCCCAGCTAGGGGTGGAGGAAAATCTTTTCGTGATGTCCCTGAAAAGCATGCCAGGCAGGTGATCTACCACTGTAGCTGATGTATCAAGCCAAGCTTATATCAAGTTCCATTTCTTTTGGCTGCTGAAATGATAAGAAGCTGTGAAAATGGTGGTTAGGAGCAGCTGCTGCCCCAGGGGACAAGCGTTGGAATGGAGGCACTTAAGCAAAACCACAGCAACAGGAATCTCAGTTTCCCTTGCAGCTAACTGGAGAGCCAGCTGTGCTGAAGGATGGATGACGGTCATCATCTCCCTCAGCTGTTACCGCTACTGCAGGATCAAGCAGAGGTCAGAATCCAGGCAACGATGATGCTTACAAAGGGTTCACAGTCGCCAATGACCCAAGGAAGCTAGAGACATTGGAGATCAGACGAGAAGTGAAGCAGACATAGGTCAGATTTGTTTCCTTTCAGGGAGCTGGAAATCTTCTCACTAGCTCATTCTCATCGTGTTCATCAGGAGATCTCTTGCTTCCTCCCCTGTAGCTGTGAGCAGGGCATTTGGTGATGCTCTTGTCTTCCTTGACAGAGGTCTGAGAGATCAGCCACTTATATTCTCTGTCTTTCCCTCCAGGAGAGCCAGCTACTGGGGGATTGGACTGATTACAAATGCATTAGAAGCAGGTAGCTTCCTAGGATTCATAAAAACCTTTAGTAGATAAGACAAATCATAATCTTGCCCAATGAGACCTCTCTAGGTAGCTTAGTATACTGCCTGAAACCACACAATTACTTGGAGATTAGTGTCATTTTACTTGGGGGCGTGTATCTATACTCATCTCAAACTCCTGGATTCAAGTAGTCTTCCAATCCCACCTTCCTCCTGTAACTATAGGCTTTACCACCATGTTCAGTGAGTTTTGTGTGTTCAGAATTAAGATGGTGTTTAGTACCAGGCACGAGTGTATTACAAGCCAGGAGAGATTAGGTCTAATTTGCTTATTCAATCAATAAAGCTATCTAGCCATCTTCGCCAAAGAGATACAAGGGACAAAAAGCAGAGGAGCCTATACCTGGCTTGGGTGAGGGTGGGGGTGGGGGCGGGGAAGGAGCAAGAGAAAGGGAGAGAGACAAAGACAGAGAGATCAGGAGAAATCTCAATTTGTACACAAAGCTAGCATGATTTTTAAGGTCCCTTTTCTTCCATAAACAAATCCACGACTCTAGATTTTTGAGAGGCTAGAGGCAAAAATAATTGCTCTCTTTCCTCTTATTTGGTCATTTGAAGATCAAAGAGAACTTGAATAGAGCTAAGTAGTGGCAGAGATCACCCAGAAAAAAAACTTGTATCTGTAATAAACCTTGGGAGGCCTTTTTCCTTCTCAATACTGTTCCAGTAATACATATAGAGCTAATTGGGGTGCCCAATTTGACTTTCAGTCTATGAGTCCATTTCCACTGTATTTTCCAGCACAATCATCTTCTTTGCCCCGGTCTCTATTCATATGAGTACACTTATTCCTGTCCTATTGAATTCTGCAGGACTGTTGAGAGCACAGATGGGATGGGCAGCCATGGAAGTGGGCCAAGTCATCGAGAGTCCATTAAGTGTAAGATGGTTCTGTGTATTAGATGTAATAAGGGTATGATAGCCGGCCTCAATTTGAAACAACAAAATAAGAAGCAGAAAGCAAATTTTCGATTCTGAAACAGGGCTTCGCTGTGCAGCCCAGGCTGCCTTTAAACTCTTGCTGCTCTGCCTCTGTGTCTCCAGTGCTGAGTTTACAAGCATGCCTCACCAGGCCTGATTAAATTTTTGTTTGAAATACAATTTTTCCTCATTATGAAAACATTATTTAATTATTTGAAATATACAGAGGTAACAACAACAACAACAAAAAACCCTGACTCATATTACACTCAGTCCCATCCAAGCACAGGTAGTGATGAGGATTTTGGCCTATTTCCTTCCAGTCTTTTTTCCTCCATAAGGGTAAGAACCATGCCTGTTTGGCTTTACTTACAGCCTCTATCACGATGCCAAACACAGCAGATTCTCCATAAATATTTTTGATCAATTGGTACACTTATTCAAACATGCAGCTCTGTATCACACTTTATCTGCTTTGTCCGGAGAATATTTTTTAATATTAGCATTCTTTCAAAAACATCTTTTTAAATGTTTCCCCTGAATTCCAACCTATCACTGCATCAGCACTCTATTATAAGACATTTCGGTTGCTTCCAGCCTTCCACTATTACAATCAGTCAAAGCTGAGATAAATATCCTCAGAGTGTGTGTCGTGTTCTTACATGTTTGTTTCCTTTGGATAAATTCCTAGCAGTGGGATTTTGGGGTAAGCATGGTTGAAAGGCTTTTAATACATACACTATTTTGTCTTCCACGAAAGTTGTACCCACTGACTTCCCCACCACTGATATTGGCATTTTCCTTTTAAACGGGCCTGCTTTTGATTTTGGCTTTGTCACATCGACCTGTATTTTTTTCTTGGCAACTTCTTCCATCGCATTTATGCTCAGAAGTCCTCAGGGAAGATCCTTTAAGATGATAAAAGGTCAATTTGTATGCAGTTCCTGCTTTTGCAATGCAATGTATTCATGAAAGCTTTATCATAAGATGGTCTGCATACTGGGAAACAGACCAAGCTCATGCATACCCATGGCTGTATTCATCTATTCCAATGCGATTGGTTTCATCATCAGAAACAAATGAATGTGTAGATTAAGGTGGCAAGGAGGTGAAGTATAAGTGTTCATAAATCAGACTTGTGGCACAGAACAGCAATTGCCTTTAAATGGTTCTTATGTTTGGGCTTTTAGGGCATTTTTTAGGTCAGGTAAACTTCTAAAACCCCTTTTCCAAAGTTAGAAGAGCCCTACTATATAGGCCTGTTCAAGCAGCAGGTGGACAGGAGCGCTAAAGTCATCCACATGTAGGAGATGTGTGGCATGATCAGTGCTTTAGACAGCTCTGCCCTTGACTCTGCCCCCAGCCCCCGGCTGAAGATCTTGGATGATTTGGAAGCTGCTTAGAAGGCTGAGGTGTGGACTGAATAAAATTCAGTCAAGCCTTCAGTGGGAAGATAGGACAATAGACTTGGTCAGCGTTACCTGAGAAAGCTACCTATGACTGGTTCCTTCTAGAGCACAGAGGAGAGGCTCCAAACAATGGAGACATTAGTCATCCCTGTGCCCACACCATCTAGCCCAGTGCCAAACAAGTTCATAGTGCACCAATACATATATGGAGAATGGTTGAATGAGTGAGTGAACAGGTGGTTTGTTAGTCCTGGCATCTTGACATTTCTTGTCCAGTCCCTGGTATTTTCTGTGCCTGGCTTTCACCTTTACCTCCCAATCTTCTCTTTCCTATTTTACCTTCTTCCAAGGAGCTTTGTCCAAGGTCCACAAACTGCATGTTCTTCAATCATACCCTTGGGTAAGAGGATGCGCTTTAGGGCTGTATGGATTTGGGGTGATCCCCCACCTAGTTGGTGTGTGTGGTATTGGAAAGTTATTTATCATTTCCGAACCTCAGCTTCTTTATCTGTAAAATGAAACTAATAAAGTTTACCTCTTTGGGCTGTTTCAAGCAGTAAATGAAATAATGTATGCAAATGAGCATTGTAATTGGCATGAAATAAACACTGTGTGGTTGGTAGCTATATTGGTTTCCCTGTGGCTTCTGTAATAAATTGCCACAAGTTTGGTGGCTCAAAATAACAGAAATGTATTCTTTTATACTTACTTCTAGAGGCCAGAAATCCAAAATCAGTTTCAGTGGGCTGAAATCAAAGTGTTGGCAGGGCTTTACTCCCTCTGGGAACTCCAGGGGAGAATCTATTTATTGCTTCTTCCAGCTTATGGTGGCTGCCAGAATCCTATGGGTTGTCATTATATCACCAATCTATGCCTCTGTGGTCATTTTGGTTTTTCGTCTCTATGTGTCCCTAATTTCCTTTTGGTTTGTCTTATAAGGATACGCAGATTGTATTTAGGATTTGCACAAATCCAGGATGATCTCTAGTATGTGGCCTAGAACTTCCTATGCTGCTTTGACAGTTCTGAGTCACAAAGGATTCAGAGTCCTATCTGTGATTTCCTTTGCTCTCGCTTGGCATGTGTCCAGTTCAGCAGGAAACATTCCGTACTCAGCTAGTCTCCCTATCGGCTAGACCAGTTATACTCCACGTGGTCCTCAGCCTGTGAAATTATTCAAGCAAGGCAATCACATCTTTCCATGAGAACCTAAGAGCTATCTTGCTTATCTTATGGTTTCTATTGCTGTGATTAAACACCATGACCACAAACAATTTGGGGAGGAAAGGATTTATTTCAGCGTACAACTCTCAGGCCAAATTCCATTGCTTAGGGAAGTCAGGGCAGGAACCTGGAGGCAGGAGCTGAACAAGAAGCCATGCTTACTGGTTTGCTCTTCATGGCTTGCTCAGTCTGCTTTCTTATACCATCCAGGTCCACCTGTCCAGGGATGACAGTTTCCACAGTAAGCTGGGCCCTCCCACACCAATCGTTAATCAGGGCAATACTCTACAGACTTGCCTATAGGCCAATCTGATGGAGGCATTTTCTCAATTAAGAGTCTCTTATCCCAGATATATCTAGATTTATGTCAAGATGGCAAAAACCAACTAACACACTACCCTCCTGCTGCTACAGAGCCTGCCTCCCATGGTCTCTTCTGGCTTACTATTTCCAAGCATAACCCTGTATGGCTCTTTGTGTTATGTGATGTATTCTCCCTCCCCCGGCTATGAATGTCACTAATAATAAATTGTTGCCCATTTCATACATGTGATGACATGTGTCATTGTTATTGTAATGATTGGTTGTCCACTTCACACACCTGGAAAGAAGGAAACTCAATCGAGGAATTACCTCCATCAGATTGGCCTGTGAGTATGTTGGTGGGGAAATTGTCTTAATTAATGATTGATGTAGGAGGGCTCAGCACACTGTGAGTGGTACATCCCAGGAGGCATACCTGGGCTGTATAAGAAAGTATGAGCAAGCCAGTGGGAGCAAGCTAATAAGCAGCATTCTTTTCCTGGTTTCTGCTTTAAGCTCCTGTCTTGAGCTTTGTGCCTTGGTTTTCCATTGATGGTGGACTATAACCTCTAAGCATAAACAAACCCTTTCCTCTCCTAAGTTGCCTTTAATCACAGTGTTGATCACAGCAACAGAGAACAAACTAGGACAGTCATGTCTTTGGCCATCCCTGGGAACCCAGGGGAGAAGCAAACAAAACACTTTCCATTTCAAGCACTCCTCTCTGTCTCTCTGTGTCTCTCTCTCATATATATATGTATATATGTATATATATATATATATGTGTGTGTGTGTGTGTGTGTGTGTGTGTGTGTGTGTGTGTGTGTGAGAGAGAGAGAGAGAGAGAGAGAGAGAGAGAGAGAGAGAGAGAGAGAGAGAGAGATTTCCTTTTTGTTATAGGTAGTATTATCCATAGAGTCCTGGGATTCAAATGTAGATACACTGGGAACATTTTTTTTTTTTTTTTTTTTTTTTTTTTTTTTTTTTTTTGCTTTCCAGAGTAAGCTCTTACTATTTTTTAAAGAAAGTTCAGGCACCTCTTGGTAACTTCAAAGGACTCATTCCTCAATTCCTGAATTCATATATCTGAGTTATATTAAGAAATACTAACAACTTATTCCCTTTTATTTTCTAAGGAAATGAGGTAACACTGAAAGAAGGAATTCAAGTTTGTTTTTGCATATCACTTTGTGTTAGGAATATTTCTCTTTGTTCAATAAACTATCACCCCCAAACCTCCCCATACTTATTTCCAGGGCTGTGGAAAAGCTGGATGGTTCCCCCTTGTCCTTTACCTGGATATTTTAGCTGAGTGCACGTTACTTAGAAAATAAAAAGACTTTATTTCCTACCTGGAAGTGGTTGCAAGGTATAAGCCAGTGGTATGGAAAGTTCAGGTCAATGGGATGTAAGCTTAGTGATATGGGACAGCTTCTCAGCAACTTCCTTAAGAAAGCTGTCCATGTACCTTGCCTCCTCTCTGAAATTCCCTATGCCCTATTGTGTAGATGTGATGAATGGCACACCAGACCACTACTTTGGACAACAAGGAGAAGGTAAATACCATAGGAACGAAAGAGTATTATGTTTGAAGTAGCCTGGATCCCTGTATATCAGAGGACAGAAACACCACAAGCTTGACATTTACACGAGAGGAAATAATATGTGTTGTTTAAACCATGCTTATTTTGGGGTTTCTGTCCATGGAAGTTGAGCCAATTCTTAACTACAACAGAGCTTAGCCTCTGTCCACCTTTTCTTCTCTTCTCCATGTATCATGGTTTTCATGGGAAATGACCCCCTTGGGCTCACATGTTTGACATTTGATTGTCAGCTGTTGACACTGTTTGGGAGGAGATTGTGGAGGAAGGAGGGCACTGTGGGGTGAGGTCTTAATATTTGATAGCCCACTCCACTTTCTGTCCTTTCCTGGTATCCTGGTCCATTGAGATGTGAGCAAGCAGCCCCATGTGCCTGCTGTCATGCCATCCCTGGCTTGATGGACTGTACCTTCTGACTGTGAGCCCAAATAAATCTTTCCTCTGTTTGGACTTTGAGTGATGAATGCACCTTCCTCCCTCTTCTTATGGTTGCTAATTATTATCAAGTATGATTTTCACAGTCACATAGCCTCATCTAGCATCTCTGCTATCTGGTACCTCATTCCAATAAACTTGCTCTTGATGCCACTTCAACTACCATGACTTTTCAGTTCCCCAAATTAGTCATTCAAACATTCCACTTTAAAAATTGTGTTTCCTGTTTATTTACTGAAATGTTTCTTAAGACCTTATTTTTAAAACAGCATAATCAAAGACCCCAGTATAATGACTCTTAATTTTCTCTTGTTAGATTTCTTCTATTCCATTCATTTTTGGTGTGTGGTTCTGGGGATGGAACTCAGGGCCTTAAGAGCACTAAGTAAATATTCTACCATCAAGCCACAGCCCTAGCCCTGCCCTTCCCTTCTTATTTAGCTTATACTACACAAGTCATCATCTCAATATCTTGCCACTATTGAAAGCTCTCCCCTTGCTCTGAATTTTTGCTGCATGCATCTCATATAATTCTAATTATAGATGAGCTCTTTATTTATTTGTTGACAGGGTTTCATTATGCATCCAAAGCTGGCCTCAAATTTGGGATCCTTTTGCTTCTGCCTCCTGTCTGTTTAGGTTACACATGTGTACTTTTACACCTAGCTTTTTAGTCAGAGAGACTAAGACAGACTGGAATTACTTTAAATTTGTGATAATTGAGCATTTGTTAAGTATAGCATATCAAAAGCCTATTCTTCGATTTAAAAAAAAAAACCACTAAAGTTGAGTAGGAAAATAAAAAAATATAACTTTCTAAGTTCATGAGAATAAAGAGCAGAAAAGCAGATCACAGGGGATAAGAAACATGAATAAATATTTACAAGATGGAAAACAGATGAAATAGTTAGCAGATCTGAAAAGGCAAAAAATCCCAAGTCCATTCAATGAGTAATACTAAAGAGAAGCCACCCAAAAGCCTGTAGAAGCCCTGGAAGGCTCAGGAATTTGAGTAAAATTATAATGGGAAAAGAGTAGAATTGAAAAGGTTTTTTTTGCTCTATTGAAAGCTTGTATGAGGAGGAATTACACTTTGAATCTATTTCCCTTATCCTGGCAAGACATAGAAGGTTCATTTTATGGAGAAACTGAACCAGGGAGACTTTGGACTGGAGAATACCAGACACATAGGAAGGCACCCTAGAAACTGTTCAATGAAGGAACCAAGTCTTCAGTGTTGAGACCATAGTAACTGTTGTACTCCTCAGTTTCAAAAATGGAAGCAGCTTTATGTATAGTTGTCAGCCAAGGGACTGGAAGATTGTTCTCTAAAGAAGGCAAATAGCCCAGAGAAGAGAGGTACAGATAACTGAGGTTCTTACCTTCATAGTAGTGCAGGACCACAGATATGTTCACTGCAAGTTAGAACCATAGAAAGCGGTCTCAGGAATCAATGCAAAGCATTATAATTTTTCTATGATGTTTTCAATTAAAACCTCTCACTGTCAGATATAAATGTATAGGTACACGAGATGATGAAATAGTAAGGCAGGTATTATTTAGTTTCATGGTAATTGAAAACATTAGAAGCTTTCAGAATTATGTTTTTTTTTAAATGTAACTAATTTAAACAGCTCTTTCCTTCTTGTAGTATAGTATAATTTACAATACAAAGCAAAACTCCTTTCTATGCCTTGGCATGGAAATTGGCACAGCCCTTTCCAAGTCCAGATCATCTTCCAGCATTTCATCTTTTGTGCTTTCAATCTTGTGAAATATCGGAGAGTTCCTTTAACATGATTTTTTCCAGCATCACTTCCGCTGGGGGTATCTTCATTCTTTTTGTCACAACCATTTCCCTCATTCATGTTGATAAGTTCATCTGCAATAAATTTCTCTGCTTTTCTTGAATCTTTCCTTTATGATGACTTGATGACCCTTTATCTTTTTTCATGTAAGTTAAGGATGGGATCGCCTCTTTAAAAATAGTATTCAAAATTGAATAGTTGATGACTAGCCATAACCATCCACCTTAACTAATCCTTGAAATCTAAGTGCAAATTTTACAGCAGTAGCCTTACCTATGTGAGTAGCTTCACTATACAGAGCAGCATTAATCAAATCATGCAGACTTCTAAAATGATTAAAGAAGCCTTTACTGGAAATAACTTCACTGCTTTGGCCTGAACAGCAGCCAAAATGATTGGAATATTTTTATTATAGTCTTCAGTTCAAACTAGAAGCAAACACTCCATTTCAACCACAAGAAGCTTTCTGTCTCCGGCACAATTTAAACTAAAAGATGCCTGTGCAAGCTTATCTCATTTTTTGGTAGCATTCATTGAACTTTTCAAATTGATTCACACCACAGCTTCATGCAGGCCTCCTCTATCTTAGCTTTGCTGTTGCCATTTTCAAATTACATCCAATTTTACTTCAAGCATTTTTACTTTCTAACTCTTTGCATACTTTCATCTTTGTTAGCCAATTCCCTCTTTGGACTACCCATTTTTTAAAAAATTATGAGGATTTATCACTGGAAGACAAGTAAGAAACACTAAAACAGTATTTTGTGGTCTGAGAGTCAACTGAATTACAGAAGCACAGTAAACCACTCACCAACAGACTTTGAAAGAGGTGACATGGTTTTTGTGCATATCTGTCATTTATAATACATAGTGATTCATGGGGGCTGATGAGCCAGCAGCAACATTTTCACTTAATGCAATTACACTGAGTTAAAATACTGTGATAACTGAAATCTGAATAGTGTTGCTGGGAGACTGGTGGTAACTGAAATCTTTGCACAATGAAGATTGCTTCTGTTGATGATTGTTGTTCACCCAATGAAACATCTGGCTTTCTGCCCAATTGCCTGCACCAAAGCCTTCCACTTAATAATCCTTAAAAGGTCTTTCATTAAAAATTTAAATAGAAACCTGGCATGGTGGTACATGCTCACAATACAAGCCTTTACAAGACAGAGGCAGAGACATAAGGATCATGAATTCAAAGATATCTCAGGCTACATAGTGAGGTCTCATCTCAAAAATTAAAAGTGTAAATGAAAGCAAGCTCACTAGTAACTAGAAGAAAACCTTAAACATGAAAGCAAGAAACCACACACACACACACACACACACACACACACACACACACACACACACACACACACACACAAATACAAAGAAAAAAATAGACTCCAAGGAAACAGATAATGCAGAGAACACAAAAGCATGAAAGCTAGCTAATTAATATCCTTAGGGAGATAGCATGTTTTATCCAAGAAACAGAAGTACGACTGTTTAAAAAGAAATAGAAGACAAGAGATAGCTATTAGAAATTAAAAATAGTATAAACTAATTAAAAAGCACCACTGGTAGTTTTCTAACAGACAGATTCTTCCCACAGAAACTAAAGCAAAG
The DNA here is from genome assembly GCF_049852395.1 of Peromyscus maniculatus bairdii. Lineage (NCBI taxonomy): Eukaryota > Metazoa > Chordata > Mammalia > Rodentia > Cricetidae > Peromyscus > Peromyscus maniculatus. The sequence goes on from NC_134875.1 coordinate 51,113,888, forward strand.
ATAGTAATTGAAAATTGGAGAGAAACGAAATAAAAAGAGAGAATCAATCCAGAAGGCCAAATTTAATCAATAAAAGTTATAAGAAGTGAGAAGAGAGAAAATGGGTAGTAGATTTAAAAATAAATAGTGTCAGGTTCCCAGAAATGAAGGACATGCGTATCTAGATTGTAACTTCCAGCAACTGCCCAGTTCTGTTAATGAAAAAGTCTCACCAATGGCAAATTATCAGGACAACTTAGAACACTGTGGATGACAAAAAGATATTAAAAGCTTCCAAAAAGGAAAATCATGTCACAGACATGGTTTAGGAAACCAAAGAGACAATTTTCAACAGGCGTATTAGAAGTCAGAAAGCAAGGAAATATAGTTCAAAAATTCTGAGGTGAAATTATTTTTATTTATATTTATTGGTTTTCTTGTTAGTTTTTTGACACAGGGTCATGCTATGTAGTTGAAGCCAGCTTTGAACTCTTGGTCTTCCTGCCCTACATCCCCAAGTGCTGGGATTACAGTCACATACTATCACACCGTAGATGGGAAAATTACTTTTAAGTGGGAAATTTGTATTTAGCAAACGTGTTAATCAAGATTTAGGAATAAATGTTTTCTGATATGCAAAGTCTAGTCCAAGAGACCCTCCCTCCTATGGATACTTTCTTAGGAAGCCCCCAGTGGAGGTGCTCAAAGAGACACAAATAGTTTGGATCCAGGAAATAGGTGATGTCTCATATGAAGAGATAATAGGAAGCAGTCACATTGACAGCTGTCCTGTGTTTCTAGTGGCTAATCGCCTCAGAATGGAGAAAGAAGATGGAGGCCTGCATGACAGTTACCATCATCCAGACAATGCAATAAGTAGGGTTCCTGATGTCTTTGGATAAAATAAACAGTAGTGGGAGCGGGCCATTTTCTTTTTCCTGTGTTGGGACTGAGCACATACTAGGCAAGAGCTCTACCACCAATCTACATCCCCAGCCCTACTTTTACTTTTTATTTTGAGACAAAGGCTCACTACATAGCTCAGACTGGCCTAATACTTATGGTGATCCTGCTGTCCTAAACTTCCAAGCAACTGGAATTATGACCCTGGGCCATCAGGCCTGGTAAAGAAAGGGACTTATGAAATATTTGTTTTATTTATATATATGTTGGAAGTCAAGAAAAATGTTTTTACAAAGGATAGTTACTCTAGGGAGAATAAAAGGATACAGAAGAAAGGAAACATAATAGCATACCATTTGGCTGGTAGTAAAAGATACTGACAGCCATCAAAATGTGGAGTGTGGAAGCTCAGGAGGACTCACAAAGAACTACAGGTAAGCAAGGAAAGCTGAGAGTAGGAGAAATAGTCTTCCCCAGAACAGAGCACACCAGTTGGTTATGTAATTCCAGATGGTCAGCCCCGAAAACATACACACACATTGTCATTATAAGGACAGAGCAGGTTGTACTTAGATATTTAGAAACACACACACAACAATAACAACAACAATTAATGAAAAAAGAAGCCATGATATTCATGCTAGTATTTGGAGGGAGAAAAGAGGAGAGAGAAATGATGCAATTATTTTATAATATCAAAAATTATTTTTTTTCCAATGTGAAGTGTAATCATGCTACAACTATTGCAACAATGAAGGTGAATAGGTGAGTCCGTGTGTGTGAATGACGGCATTGCATTATTGAAAATGTGACCACTCTTTTAATTCTCTATATTACAATTATTCGTTTCTGTTGGATAAACCTTTCAGAATGCAAACACTTCAAGCCCTCTATTATTAACAAAATTAAACCAAAATAAAAATAAAATGAACCAATTACCAAACCAAATAAAGTACATCTCTCATGCTTAATAATACTTCAGCTAACCGTTCCATTTCTCGCCTCCTCCTTATCAAAATCTAATGTCTTGAAAGAATAAAATGGTTTCTATTTACTCCCTGTTTTTTCTCTGAAAAAAAAAAGCTATTTCCTCTGCAAAATAAGGTAGTTTGGCAAGGTTTCAGGGCACAAGACCTATATACATAAAATCAATTATCTTCCTATAAGATATCTATTTTCTAAAAGATTATCCAAAGACTCATATTCCAGTACAGATTTACATAAAAATGGTCAAGACTCTAATATCTATATTCTAACATAGATATAAAATATATATCTTCATATATATAGCAGGAATCTTAAAGAGTCTTATTAATAAAATCAAACCTGAGGTCAGTTATTGGGGTGAATGCTGGAAGATCAGAGAGACAGAACAAGCCACAGCTTCCTCACTTTGCCAGTTCCTCAGCTAATCCCGTTTCCTCAGATTGGAAGCTTCTGAGTCCTCATCCAGAATGAATCTCAGCTGAACTGCTGCTCAAAAGCCTGAAAGCTTAACCAGCCAAATGCTTCTAGTTCCTGGTTTTCATGCCTTATATACCTTTCTGCTTTCTGCCATCACTCCCTGGGATTAAAGGCTCACTTCTTGGGATTAAAGGTGTGAGTCACCATGCCTGGCTATTTCCAGTGTGGCCTTGAACTTACAGAGATCCATGCCTCCAGAAGGCTAGGATTAAAGGTATGAATGCCACCATTTTCTAGCCTCTGTATCTAGTAGCTCTTCTGTTCTCTGACCCCAGATAAGTTTATTAGAGTGCATAATATTTTGGAGAACACAATACCACCATATCTCTATCTCTATCTCTATCTCTATCTATCTATCTATCTATCTATCTATCTATCTATCTATCTATCTATCTATCTATATCTCTATATCATCTATATCTATATCTATATCATCTATATCTATATCCAAAGGACCTAGAATATGAAAATAATTTTGAAAAAAGAAAACAATTTTAGAAACAGCAAAATTTGAGTAATAATACTCATGCTAAGGCTTACTAGTAAACTAAACTAATCTAGACAGTGTGGTATTATGTATGAATAGACATATGAATTTAACATATACATTCAAATTATTTTTAACAAAAACACTGTAGAGATTCAGCTGAGTATCTTAACACACAAACTGAACCTATAGCATTATTTCGCATTATATAAAAAATGGATCATACATCTAAGTATAAAGCCTGAACTTACAAACTTCTATAAGAAACATCATGGCTAGACAGATGGATCAGCAGTTAAGAGCACTTGCTACTCTTGCAAAATACCAGAGTTCAATTCCCAGCACCCACTCAGTGAGTCACAACCATCCATAACTCTGGTTTCAGAGGAATGGACATTCTCTTTTGACCTCTGTGGGAACCAGGCACACCCACGGAACACATACATACATTCAGGTCAAACAAATGTACATATAAAATAAATAAATCTACTTTTAAAATTAAAGAAACATAATAGGAGAGGCTGGGGAGACAGTTCAGCAGTTAAGCGTGCTTACTGGTCTTCCAGAGGATCTGAGTTCAGGTCCCAGTACCCACATTGGAGAGTGCACGATTACCTATAACACTAACTCCAGGGGTTCCATGCTACTATCTGGCTGCTGCTGGTACTTGTACTCACACATACATAATACCCCCCACAAACATATTTAGGTACATATAATGAAACATAAAAAACATAACGGGAAAATCTTTGAGACCTTTCAATAGGCAGTAGCTTCTTAGGATGTATAAACATGAATGATCCAAGAAATGTAAGTTATACTTTATCAAAATTTCTGTCCTTCAAAAGATACAATTAAGAAAATAATAAAGAAGTGGATCTGGAAGGAATTAGTGGGAGGAGTGAGGGGCAAACATGATCAAAATATATTGTATGGAATTTGTCAATAATTAATAAAAATAAATTAACAAACAAAATACAAAGAAAGCTCAGAGAGGTAGCACATGTCTACAATCTCAGTATTTAGGAGGCTGAGGCAAGATGTTTACATCCAGACCAACCTGGACTATTACAAGACTCTGCCTAAGAAACAAAACAAAAAGAGCAACACCAAAAAAAGAATTAAAAGAAAAAAAAGGCCACAGACCTAGAGAAAATATTCATAGTATATAGATCAGATAAAGGACATATATCCGGATCATATAAAGAATACTTACAGCTCAACAGCACAAGTAAAAGGAACCCTTTAGTTGAAAAATGTATATTAGTGCAGCCTCAAAGGAAGTCAGTATTGAGGTTATTAAAAGCTAAAAATAGATAAGTTACAAGATCTAGCTGTGTCACTCCTGAATATATAACTAAAGAAATATATGTCCATAAGTATACTGTGGCACTATTCACAATAGCCAAGATATAGAATCAGCCTATGGGCCTGCCAATGGGTGAATGGATGAAGAAAATGTAGTACGTATACACACAAGGAATATTTAGCTATAACGAAGAGTGAAATGATATCACATGTTGGAAAATGGGTAGAATTTGATATCATGTTAAGCAAAATAAGCCAAAGACAAAGACAATTTTCTCTCATAGGTGGAAACCAGAAAATAAAAAAAACTGAAGATAGTAGAGGGGCTGGCTATAAGGGAAGTGCTGGGATGTGATTTACTGGTATGCTACTTGCCTAGCATTTGTGAGGCTGTAGGTCAAATACTAGCACTGAAAACAAAATCAAAACCCCCAAAAGTACTAATATGCTACATTTATGAATTACAATTCTTATACCAAGTGTACTAGTTATTTTTGTCATTGCTGTAATCAAATTACCTGACAAGAAGCAACAAGAGTGTATGGATCAGTCATACAGTTTAAGATAGGATAGAGCTCTTGAAGGTAGGGATGGCATTACAGAAGGTGCATGAGATGGATGGCCACATTACATCCACAGTCAGGAAGCAGAAACCAGACAGAAAGTAGGATTGAGCAATTACACCTCAAGGCCTGTCCCGCTGTGACTCACTTCCTTCACAAAGCTCCACATTCTTAAAGGTCCCGAACCCTTCTAAATAGTGCCACCAGCTTGGGATCAAGTGTTTAACCATATGAGTCTATAAGATCAGCATAAAAAGTTATGTGTTGGGTGATTTCATTTATACAAAATATCTTGACTGAGCTGGTTATGTCAAAGATACATATTTGTCTAAATGCATCAAATTGATGCATTTTAATATATAATTTATAGATCCATAAATCTGATTAAAAATAAAGACATTCACTATTTTCTGATGATATACCTGATCATCTATAAAATTCAAAATAAAAGTACAGATTACCTATGAAAATTAGTAAGTGTATTACCACCAAAGTCTATATAAACCTGTTGTATTTTTATGTGCTATAAAACTTAGAAAGCTCAATTGTAAAACTATCATTATTCTGGGTTAAATCTTGCAAAAAGAAGAAGATATGAATGGAAACTTGGTAAAATCCAAATAAAGCCAGGAGTTTCTTTAACATTATTGTAATACCTGTTTCTAACCTTGACAAGAGTTCCATGGAAATGTAAAAATCTAAAAAAAAAAAATCCTTAAGACTGTAAAACCAAGGAAATCAACTTGAATTTCCTTCTAAAGAAAGAATTACTTGGGCTGAAGAGATGGCTCGGTGGTTAAGAGCATTGGCTGCTCTTCCAGAGGTCCTGAGTTCAATTCCCAGCACCCACATGGTGGCTCACAACCATCTATAATAGGATCTGATGCCCTCTTCTGGCCTGCAGACATAGGTGCAGACAGAGGTACCAAAAAAAAATTACTGAAAAACAGTACTTCAACTATAAATCTCTAGTGGGATCTACACTAAGAGAAAAATAATTACAAATAAATCAACAACTGCTTAAATCATCCTCAATGTATCAGCAAAGATAGTTCTCATTTACCATTTGGCCCCGAAGTGTATTTTTTTATTTAGGTAATCTTGCAAAAATGTATAGCACTCAGAGCAAAAGCACAATGAAAAATAACATTGAACATTTAGTGAAACTCGGGGTGTTTCAGTTGGTAGAGTGCTTACTCAGCTTTCAAGAAACTGAGTTCTATGCCCTCATGGAACAAAAGAAAAAAAAAGATGTGGTGGTACGTACCTATAAACCCAGCTCTTGGGAGGTAGAGGCAGGAAGAGCAGAAGTTCCAGACCTTTCTCTGCTACATAGCAAACTTGAGGACAGCCTGGGATGCAGGACACCCTGTCTCTAAAAAGCAATGACAGCTGTATTTGTTACTTTTCTATTGTGATAAAACATGGTGACCAGCGGAACTCATGAAGAAAAACATTTAATTGGGCTTACAGTTTCCGAGGATTTAAGAGTCCATCATGGCAGGACAGCATGGCAGCAAGAAGTAGGCATGTCGGTTGGCACAATATCTGAGTGCTCCCATCGCAAAACTGCAAACAGAAAGCAAAGAGGCAGACTGGGAAAGGCCCTAGTCTTTTGAAACTTCAAAGTCCACTTCCTAGTGACACACCTCCTCTAACAAGGTCACACCTCCTAATCCTCCCCAGACTGCCAACAACTCAAGTCTCAACGCTGGAGATTTATGGAGGACATTTTATTCAAACCACCACCACCACCACCACCACCACCACCACCACCACCACCACCACCACCACCACCACCACATTTAAGAAGATGCTTGATATAACAATCAATTTGTATAATGTGAGCTTGACATAAATCTTTTTTTTTTTTTTGGTTTTTCGAGACAGGGTTTCTCTGTGTAGCTTTGCGCCTTTCCTGGAACTCACTTGGTAGCCCAGGCTGGCCTCGAACTCACAGAGATCCGCCTGGCTCTGCCTCCCGAGTGCTGGGATTAAAGGCATGCACCACCACCTCCCTGCCTTGACATAAATCTTGAACAATACAGAATATGCTCTCATGGCCTTTTGTCAAAAAGTACTTCCTATTAAACAATTCATTCTTTTTAATGTGTAGCCTTTTGTATCCTTTGTTATTCTTTTTTGTCTTTTAAAATATATTGTTCAATTATTCCTGAGTCTGAAAAAAATCATCTACGATATCTCCATCTGAGATTTCACTGATGTAATCAGTTTTGTTCTCATTAGAGTCTGGAGTGCTGTTATCTTTGTTTCAGTATTCAGATTCTGATTCATCTAATAATTGTAAAACATGCCCTTTTGTCAATTTCCTTCTTTTTGCCATTATAGGAAGAAAAATTAAAAGAAAATCTTTATTCTCAAATGATTTTATTAAAAGCTAAGAAGACGCTATAAAACAAAAACAAAACAGCATTGAAAAACATCTGATGCCTATGAGTAAAATGAAGAAAAACATTCAAGGCCTCTAAACAGACAATTCTAAAGCAATTTATAAAAGGAAATAAGAGAGACCCAAATAAATGGGCAGGTTATAAATGTCAGTATTTTAAAGAAATCAGCTTTTGCTGATTTGATCTGTAGATTCAAGACAATGTCAAAAATGTTCACATGTGGACATTGACAAGCCAATTCTAAAATCTGTATGTGCTTTAGTTACTTCCCCCTTATTACAACCAAATAGATACCAAGGAGAAGCTAGAGCAGGAGAGGCCTATTTTTAGCTCATGCTTAGAGAGCATACCGTCCATAAAGGTGGGGAAAGCATGGCAACAGGTTCTGGGGACATGTGGCAGCTGGTGACATCTATCATCAGCCAGCAAGCAGAGAGAGGTGAAAGTTTCTGCTCTTCTTTTTATTCATTCTGGACACCAGCCCTTGGGATGAAGCCACCTTCATTCGGTGTGGGAATCTTCCCTCCTCCGTTAACCCTTTCTACACACACACACACACACACACACACACACACACACACACACACACACACACACACCGCACTAGAGACATGCCCAGAGGTGTGTTTCCATGGTGATTCTAAATTGACTCAAATTGACAGTGAAGATTAGCCATCACAATGTAGAAATTAAGAAAATCAAGACAAGCTAAGGCAGTCTTGAAGAAGGTCAAAATAAGTCTTCATACCAGAGATCAAGCTTATTGACACAAGATAGAACAGAATAGGGACTCTAAAACAAAACCCAAATATGTCAGAGAAGCTGTTGTAGTTCAGTGAGGGAGGGGAGTCTTTTCAATAAATATAGTGCTTTTCAGAAAATCATCACTTGCTTATCCATTGAGGGGAGAGTGTATGTTAAGCTCTTCCTCATACTACATACAGAAAGGAATTCCAGATAATTTGCAAATACAAATGTGAAAGGTAGTGGTGCATGCCTTGAATCTCAGCACTTGGGAGGCAGAGGTGGATGGATCTCTGTGAGTTCAAGGCCAGCGTGGGCTGTTACACAGAGAAACTCTGTCTCGAACTGCCCCCTCCCCCCAAAAAAACCCAGCCAAACAAACACACAGACACACAAAAAAAGCATAATAACAATGAATTACAACTTACAGAATAAAATAAGTAGACATGGATCTATATTGTTGTAAACAAATAATTGAATTAAACCAGCATGAGGAAGACATCTCTTTCTTATAAAAGAATCCCAATTATTAAATACAGAAGCAATAACTGAAATACATAATCATCATAGGCAAACAACACAGTAATAATTATTGCAAGCAAGAAGCATTTGTGGATCAAAATGAGTGGGAGTTTAAGGAGAATCAGGGTATTAGAGTACTCTCAAAATATCTTTCCCAAATTCTCAGCAATTACAAAGGTGAAAAACAGCAACTTTTCGGTGGTGAACCTAGCAAACAACACATTCACCAATGATCTAGATTACTTTCACCAATAATAAAGGATATTGGCATCATGTACCTTGACGTGATATGCTGGGAAAGGCACAATATTACATGTAGTGTCTTGCAAAAAATATAAATATAAATAATGGCAAGCTGATCATGAGAAAAGATAGAAGGGCTGGAGGAGTCATTAGCTTGTACCTGCCACTCAGAATCGAAATAAGGAGAGAGACACACATACACCCAAAGCAGGGAATAGTGGGAAAATTTCAAATGGACAAACTCCAATAGAACTAAAGAGCTGGAGCAACTGAATTTGAAATTACCACTGGGGGAAAAAACCCTGAAATGTCAAGCCCTTCTTCAGTACTTCCTCATAAGGGTATCAGAAGCAGCATGTCATATTAAGCTTGATATATGACAGATAACTGTGGAAATCTTTGTGCAGGAATACAAATTGATTCACTTATAGTTCATCTGAACTTTGAATCGACACACAGTTTTCATTGATTTTTCTCCCTCATTTTAACCATCCCATTTCCACCTACTTCTAGTACCACCCACATACTAAGCATGATTGACTCATGCATGTGAATTAAACTATCTTTGTACACAGTTTTACTTTGTCTTTTTCGATGGCATTCCTCTCAATTTGAACATTTCAACTTGAACATTTTGAACAGCTTTGGTATTTTCTTGTCACTTTGAAATATCATGTACACCTTCACTATAAACAGTTGCTGATATTATCCTGTGAACTCGAGGCTATTAGCACAGTCTATCACACTTTGAACTTCATATGTAGAGATGTAGAGAGCACACACTGGTCCAGTGCCCGAGGCTCAGTAAATAATACTGACAGAAAATATTAAAGGATGCAATCCCATGTTTAATTGTACTTCAAGTACATGAAATATTTTTCTAATAAAGTCCTGGGGAACTGTTTTCTAGCCGTATCAAAGAGAATGCAGGGTAGACAATGGCTTAAATAGCAGTACATTTATTTTAGTTAGAAGCAGGCAAGAAGTGAGAAATATGGACTTTGTGGTAAGGAAACTGAAGGCTTGGAGATCCATAGCATAAAGGAGTAGTGTAATTGGAAAGTATTTCAGGTAAGTGGTTAAAAACAAAAATGTGTCTGCTCTTGCTTACTGTAAATGTCACTACAAACAAATCACCTAACTTTCATCATTCCTTCTCCTCATTGCCAAAATGACATGATAAGCTTAAAATTTAGGTTTTTTTAAAAACTATGTTAGCTACATCAAATGAATTCTTTCTTGAAAGAAATTCTCTTGCAAGATGCATGGTCAATTATGTTTTGCAATGTAACACAATATTATTCAAGGTTATAACAGCTGCCATGTGAATCTTGCCTTTTCTATTTGCTGTTTATTTTTTGACTGAAATGCATTGTCACATTTTTTTCTCTTGAGCCAAGCAAGATGGTACGTGCCTATAATCCCAGCACTCTGGTGCCCGAGGCAGGAGGACTGCAAGTTCAAGGCTAGCTTGAGTTACACAAGCTTTGTCTCAAAAATGAAATAAACAAAAGAATGCTTATTATAGATCGTTATGCCTTATGAATACAGTTGTAAACACCCTCAACAAAATACTTACAAATGAAGCTGATAGCATTTTAAAGGATTGTGTACCATGACTAAGTGGATTTTATCCTAGGAATGCAAAAGCTGTTCAATACAAGGAAATCAATTAATATAAAACACCACATTAATAAAAGGAAGGCTTTTTTTTTTAATCACAGTTACATGAGGAGACATTTGCAAGAAAGCAAAATGACAACTTACGGGGAGAGGGAAAGTATTTACAAGTTATATATCTAGTAAGGCTAGAGTGGTCAGAATATGTACAGAACCACCTCTACAGCTTAATGTAAAGAGACAGGCCATTTAAAGATGGATGAAATATTTAAAGAGACATTTCCCTCAAAGAATATCTGTAAATGGGCAATAAGCTCACAGATTGATACCCAACCTCTTTTAGTAGTTAGGAAATTCAAAACCATAGTGAGGTTCCCACTCTCCTATACTGTCTATTATAAACAAAAATAAAACACAAACAAAATACAACAAAGTTTGGGGAGGGTATGGAGAAATTGGCTTAACGTACAGAACATTTTATATCTCAGTAGTGAGAATATGAAGCGACGCAGTCATTGTGTAAAACAGTGTGACAGTTCCTCAAAAATTGAATATAGCATGATTATATGACTGAATAATTTCACTACTAGTTACATAGTCAAAATAATTGAAAACAGGGACTCAAACGAATACATAAAATTCTCATTTTCATAGCAATACTATTTATAACATCCAAGAGGCCCAAATATATGTCAATGAATGGTTAGCTAAACAAATTGTTGTGTATTCATACAATGGAATATTATTCAGCCATAAAATAGAATGAAGCAGCGATGCATACTACAATGTGTAGACAAATCTCAAAAATCATGGAAAGACTCCAGATACAAAAAGTTCTGTGCTATGTGATTAACTTATATGAAATATCAAAATAAGTAACTCCATGGTGGTTGTCAGGAATATAGGTGGGAGAGAAATAAGTAGGGAGCATTGACTTAATGGTTAAAGTGTTTTCTTTTGGGGTGATGAAAATGTTTTGAAACTAGAGAGATGGGGCACACAATATTGTGAATATGCTAAATGTCACCGAATAGATTATTTTTATTTTTATTTGTTGGTGTTTTTGGTATAGTGTCTCACTATGTAGCTCTGTCTGTCCTGGAACTCACTATGTAGATTAGGCTGGCCTCAAACTCAGAAAGATCTGCCTGCCTATGCCTCTGCCTCCTAAGTGCTGGGATTAAAGGTGTGTGCCATTATGCCTGGTTGAGACTACTTTAAAATGGTTAATTATGCAACTGAAAGCAAGTGGTGTGCCTGTGGTTCCAGCTCTTGAGAGGCTGAGCCAGGAGGATTGTTTGAATCCTGGAGTTTAGGTCCAGACTGAGCATCAGAGAGAAGCTACCTCAATAAAATAAGAGTACGTTAAATGGTTAGCTTTTACAACAAATTAAGAAGATTGTGCACAGCAAATGGAACACTCATCAGAATGAAAAGTCAACATAGGGAGTGGAAGAAACTTTTCATATTATCTGATAATGATTTACTATTCAGACTATATAAGGCTTCAAGAAATGAAACTGATACTGCCATATGAACCGTCAGCACCCTTTCTGGGTGCACATTCAGGGAAACAGAAACAGTATAATGAAAAGAAATCCAAATTGCTATGCTTATTGAAACACTGTTCACAATCTGCAAAACCTGGAATCAACTTAAATGTCCAACAATGAATAAAAAGGGAAAGAAGTGCATGGTGGTGGTGCACGCCTTTAATTCCAGCCCTCAGGAGGCAGAGGCAGGCGGATCTCTTTTGAGTTCAAAGCCAGCTTGGTCTACAGAGCGAGTTCCAAGACAGTCAAGGCTGTTCCACAGAGAAACGCTGTCTTGAAAAACCCCCAATTTTTTTTCTATATGGGCCCATGATGAAATACTGTCTACTCACAGGAAAAAGGAAATCATATCATTTGTATCAAAATGGGTGGAAGTGGATTTGATGGTGCTAAATGAAATAAGCCAAGCACATAAAGACAAATACCACATAATGTCATTCATATGGATTCTGAAATAATTGAAGTCACAGAAGTTTGCAAGTAGGGTGGTAGTTAGCAGAGGTTGGAGGATAGGGGTAGGGAGAGTTAAGGACAAGGCACTCAGGTACAGGAGCATAAGAGAATATCCTTGCATCTTACTACACAATAGTAATTACACTTATTACACACAAGTAAGCCTTATTTGAGATGACAGATGCATTTAACCTGATTACATAATGTACACAGGGATTGAAGTGTCACATGGTATTCAATTAATACACATAACTCTTTTTGTATTAGTTAAAAGCACAATAAAATGAAAAGAACTTGGATCCCTCAAAAATGCTTACATAGTCAAAAGAACTTGACTATTTCTTCCTGATGCTATCAATAATAAATCCAATTACTACAGAGAAATATAAAGAGGAAAGTAAAATAATCATCCATGGGAGATATGGGAACCAGAGAGAGCAAGGAGGGTTTAGAGGGAGGAGAAGGAATGCGGAAATGATGTAATTATATTATAATTTGAAAAAGAAAAGAAATCATTTTTAAAAGGTTAAGGGAAGCAAGGCTTCTGTTTATGTGTGTGTGCGCGTGCGTGCGTGCGTGCGTGAGTGTGTGTGTGTGTGTGTGTGTGTGTGTGTGTGTGTGTGCCACAGAACAACCCCTGGTGTTGGTCCTTGTCTTCCACCTTGCTTGAGACGGGGGTTGGGGGTGAGGAGGGAGGTCCCTTCTTCACAACTTGGTACACCAGGCTTCCTTCCAGGAATTCTCTGTCTCTGTCTCTCATCTCACCACAGGAGCACCAGGATGACAAATGCATGCACTGTCGTCCTGCTTTATATGGGTTCTAGGGAACAAAACTTAAATCTTTATCCTTGGGCGGCAAGTGCTTTACAGCGAGCTACCTCTCCAGCTCTCCACTCTATTCCTTGAGACCAGATTGCGTGTGAACCTGGAGATCAGCGATTTGCCTAAACGTGCTTGCAAGCAAGCCCGGAGGAGTCTTCTGCTTCCGCTTTCTCGGTACTGGCACCAAAGGTATGAGCTACTGGGCTTAGCTTTTACGTGAGTTTGGGGGATTGAACTCAGGCCCACATACCTGACGGCCAAGGACTCGACTATTTCAGCCATCTTTCCAGCCACAGCACATTATCTGTAAGGATGAAAATGATGTTCTCAAGATGGAGTGAAACCCTTGAGAGTGCTTGTCTAGCACGATTAAGCCCTGTGTTCAGTCTCCATTACTGAAAAGAAAATGGTAAATGATAAAATGCCCTCAAATTGGTAGGGGTAGATGCACAACTCTGAATATATTACTATTAAAAGCTATTTTTCTATATACTTATAAGGGAAGGGAAAAGCCATTGCTATATAGATTTTTTTTTTATTTTTTTGAGACAGGTTTCTCTGTGTAGCTTTGCGCCTTTCCTGGAACTCGCTTTGGAGACCAGGCTGGCCTCGAACTCACAGAGATCCACCTGCCTCTGCCTCCCGAGTGCTGGGACTAAAGGCGTGCACCACCACCGCCTGGCGCTATATAGATTTTTAAACTTCAAGTAATTTCATTTTATTTAAGAAGTTTTTTCATACAACGTATTTTGATCATATTCTTCCCCTCTCTCAACTCCTTCCAGATTATCCCTACCTCCCTGCTCACCCAATTCCACGTTCTCTCTCTCAAATAAACAAACAAACAAAATGAAAATCAATAAGACAAAAAATGCCAAAACAAACAAAAAGTATGAACACACACACACACACACACACACACACACACACACACACACACACACACACACACTCACAAAACCCCAAAGCATCAGGTATAGCAGGAATCTTAAAAGGTCTCGACAACTTCTCAGTTGATCCTGTATCCTCAGGCTGGAAACCTCTGTGTCCTCATCCGAATGGATCTCAGCTGAACTGCTGCTCAAAAGCCTGAAAGCTTAACCAGGCTCTAGTTCCTGGTTTTCACGCCTTATATACCTTTCTGCTTTCTGCCATCACTTCCTGGGATTAAAAGGTGTGTGTCACCATGCCTAGCTGTTTCCAGTGTGGCTTTGAACTCATAGAGATTCAGATGGATCTCTGCCTCCAGAATGCTGGGATTAAAGGTGTGAGTGCCACCATTTTCTGGCCTCTATGTCTATCTTACAGCTGTTCTGTCCTCTGTCCTCATATAAGTTTATTAGGATGCACAGTATATTGGGGGACACAATACATCACCACAATCAGGTCTGGTTTGTGTTGGTCCACTCCTGCCCTAGACTGCAGTTGATATGCTCAGTGTCACTGCACTGAAGAAAACTGATTTTCCCTTTCCCGGCAGACATCAATTGCAAATAGCTTCCTGCTTAGAAGTGCAATTTTGTGACCACCTCCCCTTTTCAGGGCTGGAATTTTTCTGGTTTGAAATCATGGAGACTGACAGCTATACACCTTTTTAATAAATACATGAAAAATAAACATAAGTATGTTGATAGCCACTCTTTTATAGAACATTTGTTTGCTTTTCTGTTGCTTGGTGGGTTTTTTTTTTTTTTGAGGGGGGAGAGGGCAGGCTCACTCTGTAGCCCATCCTAGTCTTTAACTCAAGGACAGCCTCCTGCCTCAGCCTCTTGAAGACTGGGATTATAGGTATGAGCAATCATACTCTGATTCCAGTTTTGGAACATATGCACATATTAATTTTTTTTTTTCGGGACAGGGTTTCTCTGTGTCGTTTTGGTGCCTGTCCTGGATCTCGCTCTGTAGACCAGGCTGGGTTTGAACTCACAGAGATCTGCCTGGCTCTGTCTCCTGAGTGCTGGGATTAAAGGCCTGTGCCACCACCGCCCCAGCCAAGAAATCATTTTAAACATGGGTTCTGGAAATAGATGTTTCTGTCTGGCACCTAACTGCTAGTTTATTTTGTAGCAAACATTTAAGGAAAGTGGCTGTAAATAGGCTCATGGATTATTATTGGATGTTGGAAAATATTTGTAGACTTGCACAGAGGGTTAGCTTTTTAGAAGTCTCTCGATTAATGCTTAAATCTACAGAATTGTAAGTAGAAACATTTTCTGAATATTTAGAATTTTAATAAATTATTCTGAGATTCACGAGGCTAATTTTGTTGGATCAGATCACAGGCTAGTTTTTTGTTTTTTAAATATGCTTTGGAGTCTGGGTGTGGTGGTGTGTTAGTTGTAATCCCAACACCAAGGATGCTGAGCCTGAGCTTCAATCCCATCTGGGCTAAGCCATAAAATCCTGTCTCAAGCAAGCTAACAAAGAAAAAAGATTAATTTACTTTCCTTTTGTTATAAAATAATGTTTTTAAAAGGTGGCTCCAAACCTGTAATTTCAGCATTTGGGAGACAAAGGCAGGAGGTTCACCATGAATTTGAAACTAGTCTGGTTTATGTAATGATGTTTAGGCTGGCCGGGGCTACAGAGTGAGACCCTGTCTCAAAACAAACAAGTAAAAAAAAAAGTTTGAATGTTTTGTAGAAAGTGATTTGCCTGAAGCACATTAAAGGCCATTGGAGTATTCTTAAAAGAGAAATCCACAAAAAATGTAATGGTGCCAAACTGAAAACTACCCTAATGTCCTTCAATAGGAGAATGGATAAATTAACACAATGGGTAAATATACTGCAGTGAGACGGAATGCACAGCTACTACACACAATTATATGGGTCTCATAAGCAATGCTGCAGTGATAAAAGCCAGACATAAAAGAGCTCACACTGGATGGCTCTATTAGAGTTCAAAATAAGGAAAATGACTCTATGGTATTAGAAGACAGGATAATGTTTAGCGTTGTTGGAGCTAGTTACTGGAATGGGTCACAAGGGGCATTATGAGGTGTTATCTTTTTTTTTTTCAATCTGGATGCTTTTTACATGAGTGTGTTAAAGACTGTAGAACTCCATCAAGATGTACACCTGTTTTTTACTTCTCTGTGTGCATGCTGTACTTCAATTAAAATTTACCCAAACAAGCAATCAAGCAAGTAAACAAACAAATCCCTTAAACTCACATAGCCTTCCAGCTTGCTCTCCAGAACCTCTTTCCTCCTCAATCACACACAACCAACTTCTTGAATCTTCTCTACCTGCTGCTTCTATTTCCCCTATTTTCTCTCCTCCCCAGCTCACTCCAATGAGACCGTCTCTCCAAAACAGCTCTCACAATGATCACCAATGATCTCTCATGTAAAACCCAAAGGCAAAAAGATCCTATCTTTAATTTGCTTGATTTTCCAGCAATACGTAATACCGTTAGCCACTTCCTTGTTGTTAGAAACATTCTCTTCATATGGCTTTTGTAGCACAACACTAACAGGATAGTCTTCCTACTTCTCTTATGACTCCATCTCTGGCTAGTCACCCTCCTCCCTCTGTCTGTTAGATGGTGGTCATCCCGTAAACTCCCAGCTTTAGATTTTCACTTCTCATTTTATGCTCCCTCCTTAAGTGATCCCATTCATTCCTATAGCTTCCAGCACAATTTATATTCAACTCCCAGTTAGCAGAAACAGCCTCGATTTCTCTAAGTTCCACACTCAGATATCTAATTACCTAACACACGTCTCCATTTGAATATTTTACAGCCATTGCAAAGCTCATTCATTCAAGACAAAATCTTAGTTTCTTTCTGCTCCAAGTGTATTCCTTATCTGTCCTAAGAAGTTCCGCCAACATCCCCTCATTTGCTCAAAATTGGGGACATTTAAAAAGCTACATCTTCTTTCTCTGTGAGTCTTTCTTTCTTTCTTTCTTTCTTTCTGTCTGTCTGTCTGTCTGTCTGTCTGTCTCTGTCTCTCTCTGCATATGTGTGTGTGTGTGCTTGCGCACATGTACCATGGCCAGCGTGTGAAAGTCAGAGGACAACTTTGGGGAGTCAGTTTTTCTCCTTCCATCATACAAGTCCTGGGGATTGAATTAAAGTATTGAGGATTGACAGTGGGTGTCTATCCACTGAACCATCTCGCTGATCCTGGTGACATTTTTTTTTTTTAACAGTCCCCAAACTTCTCACATCCAAACTCTGGGAATGCTAAACTTACTTCACCCTTGGCAATTTGAGCCATGGAAGCATATGGGAAGGTAGGGTGAAAAAATTCACAGCAACCTGTTCTGAAGCTTCTCCGGGTTCAACAAGGTAAGAAGTGACTATGGTGACTATTAAAATGCACCACTTAGACCCTCCCAGCTGCTGGAAGTGGTGGCTGCTGATGGCTCTCAGTTATGTCTCTCTTTGAACATTGCTCTTAACCACAGGTGACTCTGTCCAGCATTGCCACTTCTCTGGAAAGGTAGACATAGTGAGGGCATCTGTCCAATAAAAGTACAAAAGCTCAAACCTCAGCTTTTGACAACTCAACAGAGAAGTCACCAGGGCTCCAGAGCTCCCATAAGAACACTTGGGGCTTTCCACTTCTACTCCTCCCTTGCCCTAGCCCTACTTTTCTCACTTCCTCACAGGTCCTCTCAATACCAGTTGAACAACCCCAGTAATCATCTGCATGCAAATCTTTCTATCAGAGTCTATTTCCAGGAAAACTCAGATGAATTTTCAAATACGTCTTCCTAGATGAGCAAGGAAGAGGCAGCTCCATTGAACACAAAGGGATATATATATATTACTAGAAGAGTAAGGTAGAAGAAGGCAGAGCAACTCTTGACAAGGAAGAAGGGAAGATGCCTAGAGCTCAAGGGTAGTATTGGAAAGACTGGACCTTTTTAACTGTTTGAAAATTTCATAATGCATGTAATATGTTCTGCTCAAGTCCACTGCCCATTCCTTATCTTACAATTCTCCCCTTATTTACTACTCCCTCCCCATTTCATGTGTTTTCTAATTCTTTAACTCACTGAGTCTACTTGGTGCTGCCAATATGCCTGGGACCCTCTATCAGAGCAAAGGTAGCCTCTCAGGGCCTTCATCCTTAAAGAAAACTGTCTTTTCTTCATCCAGCAGTTGACAATAGTTCTATAGATAGGGGTGTGCATTCGTGTCCTCTTCACTCCTTCATGCTAGGAATTTGTGTGACTTGATCTTAGGTAGGCCTTGTGCACACTTTTACAATCACCGTGAGTTCATATGCACAACTGCTCTGTTGTGTCTGGAAGACACTACTTTGTTGTAATCATCTACACCTCTGGCTCTTAAATCTTTCCAGCTCCCTCTTCCATGATGATCCTAGAGCCTTTGGAGAGGGGAGTATGGTATTCATGTCCCATTTAGAGCTGAAAACTCCACAGTCTTTTACTCTTTGCGCATGATCAGTGTGGGTCTCTGAGTTAACTGATGACTATTGCAAAAAGAAGCCTTTTCTAATTGGGGAATGCTATACTTTTAAGACTGGAGCTAAGAGGAATTTCATCTCTGCTTGTGAAAATGGTATTCTTAGGGTGTTGATGAGCTAGACCCATTTTTATGCATCCTGTCTAAGTTATCCCTTGTTTCTTTGCCTGTTGCTGTGATAAAATACTCTAACATGAGTAACTTAAAGAAAAGGGGGTTTGTTCTAGCTTACAGTTCAAAGGTACAGTCCAGCGTGGTGGAGACATCAAGACAGCAGGAACTTGAAGCATCTGGTCACATCACATCGCAGTCAGAAAGCAAAGAAGGCTTCATGTGTGCTGGTGCTTAGCTCCTGTTGCCTATCTTAAGGGCTGGAAAGGCAGCTCGATGGTTAAGATCACCTGCTGCTCTTGCAGAGGGCCTGGATTAAGTTTCAAGCACCCATATGGCATCTTACAAACATCTGTAACATCCCAGGGGGGATCTGATGTCCTCTGCTTATCTCTGCAGGCACCAGGCATGTACATACATACAGGTAATACATTCATATACTTTCTCCATTTGATGGCATCTGGGATCTCCTGTCCAGGAAACGGCCCTATACACAATTAAGATGGGTCTTCCTACACACCACATCAATTAATGTAATCAAGACAACCCCACAAGGCATGTGCAGAGACTCCTCTCCTGGATGATTCTAGACTCTGTTGACATTGATCACTAACAATCATACTCTCCATTCATTTTCCTTATGAAAATAAACTATTGGCTTGAGAAGCCTTAGAAATAGCACCTTGCTCATAGATATACTGTGAAGAAGAATGGTAATAGAGGCCCCTGTTTCCAATAAATGTACATTTCCGTGTGTGTGTGTCCGTGTGTGTGTGTCTGTGCACATTTGTGCACATGCGCGACAGCCAAATATATGAAAAATTTATTTATACATCTGAGTGTACCTGTAGTCTTGAAAAATCACCGACATGGAACAAAATCTCTTCAAACTCAAAGAACTAAGGACGTTCATAAATAGCTTATGTATAATATTTCATAGTTTACCTGTTATATCTAGATCTTGGGGTTCATTTTGAGTTAGTTTCTATGTGTGCTGTAGGTAAAGGGTTCAAATTTATTCTTTTGTGTTTATGTGAGTGTGTACAGTGTATGCATGCGCAGTTGCATGTGACTGTGAGTGTTGCAGAGGCCAGAGGATTTCAACTCTCCTGCTCAATCACCTTTTACCTTGTTTCCCCCTGAGCCAGGATATTTCACTGAGCCAGGGCCTAGGTGGGAAGCCAGTGAGCTGCAGTGACCCTGCTCTCTCTGTTCCACCCATAGTCACGGGATTACAGGCACACAGGTGCGTGCTCATCTTTTGGCTGGGGATTTGAGCTCATGTTCTATATGCTTGCACTGTTAGTGCTCTTATTCACTCAACCATCTCCCGGACCTTCAAATTCATTCTTTTGTATGTAGATATTCAGCCTTTTCAGCATCATTTATGGAAAAGATAATTCTTGAGCCATTCACATCTTTCAGCACTCTTGTCAAAAATCCATTGACCATAAATGTCAGGGTTTGGATTCATTTATTCCATTGAAAATTGTTTGTTTTGTATTTTTCTTAACACAAAAGTAGTATTGCAGAAAAATACATGTAAGCCCAAACAAAGATCGCATGTTGTTCCATCAGACTCAAGGTCGTACATTTCCACTACTGTCAACACTAAAAAAATAAAAAATCCTTCCACACTGTTTTCTGAAGTGTAAATGTCATTCTATAGCATTGATCTGTATCTTGTTTTATAAAAAGCTTCACAATGTTCTGAATGCAGTTCCATACAATAAATATAGATGCAATTAAGTCATTGCTTTTATTGACTCTATTATGATTTATAGCATGGATATGACTTAATCATTTTTATCCCATTCCCTACTGTTAGACACAGTGACATAGGACATGGACATCCTTATAAATGTATCTTTAAATACCTGTCCACTGGTTGAGAGGTAGCAAACTGCCAGCACAATGATTGGCTTTTGCTATCAGATGTGTTTTTATTACATATGTATATATAAGTATACATAATTTTGAATATAAGTTTCATTTGTTTACATTCCCAGGAATAGGATTGCTGGGTCTCCTGGCATTTAGTTCTGATTCGGCAAGGTTCTGCTTGACCTGGAATGATGTTTGGAATCTCTCCCTGGGCCGGTGCCATAAGTAGGAGGAAGACAGAGAGAGTGGTGTGAGGCAAGCTTTAGAACTGTTCTCTGAGGTTACTGATGACCCGACTCCCACAGGCCTCTTTGGGGATGCAGTATATAAAACTGGAAGGACTAATGGATTAAGCATCCAGAGATCCGGATCTGCTTCTGAGTGTATTATAATATTGCTCTGTGACTTTGAGCCAGTTATTTAATCCCTCCGTTGCTAGCTGGTGAATCCCACTAAATTTCATTTCCTTACACTGTTTTTCTGAGAAGCAAATGCAGTGTTGTGTGTAACGTGTTTGGAAAACCAGAATCCTATATGATTTTATAACAGTTCTATTCATCTTAATTTCTCAGATTGTTTTCCATAGGGTAAAATAGATCTAATTTTATGGGTGGAAGCTACTGTCTGCTCATAGAACCTTGTTTTTAGAAGTTCTGATTTCCAAGAGTAGACATGATTCTGGGCTGCAAGGATCTAATTCAGTGTGCTTGTGTTCTACAATCATTCATGGATGATTGCACATGCCAGACACTTTGGATACAAAGATGAGTGTGATTAGTCCTTGTCTTTGCAGTGCTTTGTAGTCCACTAGAAAGAGACAATCATGGACTGAAATCATCAGGGAGAAGAGATACAAAAGAAGAGAGAGCCAAGACTGCAATAAGAGAAGCAATCACGGCCTCAAGGCACAGGGTCTATAGAGGCAGGCTTGAGAAGGAGAAAGGACCAGGTGTGTGTATATGTGTGCGTGCACGTGGGTGCCTGGGAGTCTCTGCCAGTGCAGTAAATCTGGGGCTAGACTTTATCTTAGAATCTGTGCTCATTTCTATGCATTTACATTTCTTTTTTTAGTTTTGTGTTTCTCTTCATTTTCTAGTCGAGTTCTTTTTGAAAAATGCTAATCTGGTGTTAGCTGTACTAACAGGAAAAGAGATTTGTCTACACTCATGCCAAGAGATTTGGAGAACCCAGAGTGTTCTCGAAGCCAGTAGTGCTGGTAAAAGTAAAGAGCCTATTTGGAAACCGGGGAAGAGCTTGGAGATGCTCCTTCCTCCCTGCTGCCTGCATCATCTGGCATCCTTCTTGGATCATTTCCAAACCCATCACCTTGCAACCATTTGTCTGCTGCCACTGTGGCAGCAACAAGCACAGACTTCAGAAAAGGCCAACTAAACATCTTTCTGCCCTTTTCTCTAGACAGCCTCTTTTCTCCAGTTTGGACATCTAAGCATTTCTATTCCAAATAAAAACCAAATGCAATGATTATTGAAACCAGAGGAAATAAGGGACAGTGTTCTACTCTTAATGCTTATTAAATTTGGACTTAATCTTCTTCATCACAATTAAGCCTTTAAACCAGCCAATATACTTAAACGAGGTGAAATGAAAAGACTTACTGTAAGAGATGACAGGAGGCTCTCTGGGAAATTAAAATCCCCAGAGATTTCCAAAGTGAGAGTTACCGAGCCAAGAAAGAGAAATAAAGAAAATGACTTTTAACGCTTAATAAACAGGATGCCAATTAGGCCTTTGACTAAAAAGCTAGATGATGTCAGTATTACCAATGGGGGATGGGTTAATAGAGCCAGGGAGTTAATAAACACTGTGTTGTTTCCAGATCTTCCTCTTTCTCCTCTTTTTTTTCTGGGGGTGGGGGTGGGGGTGGGGGTGGGGAGGAGGGGCTATCTTTTTGAGACAAAGTCTCTTTATGAAGTTCAGGCTACCCTGGAACTCCTTGTGTAGACCAGGCTGGCCTCTACTTTGCAGCAATCATTCTGCCTCTGCCTCCAGATCCATCTTTGAGTCACTTTCTTTTAAACTGGCTCAGTGTACCTACCTTTCTCTTCTTGGTTTATCCTTCTGTGACATGGGAAGAAATCCATGATGCTGTGGAAATACCTGCTTGCTTATGTGAAGATTTTAAAAGGGTCTTTCCTTATTTTCCATGTCACCAATGCTGTTTTAGGGATAGAACTTACGTGAATGCTCCATGTAGTCACCAAGGACTGAAACTACACCATTTATGGAGGATGGAGCTAAAGCCACCCAACAACTTCAGTGCAGACTTGGGAGGAGGAAATGACCACCGCGTTTCCTCAAGCATATGATTTTCTGTTACCTTTTTGGACACAGAGCCTCTTCCCAGAAGCCCTTTCTTCTCAACACTTTCTCCCAGGACAGAAAAGCAGCAGCCCTAAGTCGTGGGAAGGACACCTCCCAAGTCGGGAGGGTTTCCAGGTCCCAGTTTCTACCAGCTAGAAGTTTGATTTACCGGCACCATCTGTGGGAAGACAAATGGCCCCTTCTGGCTGTGCTGGCCAGATGCAGAGAAGGAAGGAAAGAAGGAAAAAAAAATGGAGGAAGGCAGATTAGTAAATCAATAAATATTCAAGTGACATATAACGAATGAACAAATAGAAGTCCTCATAGGAAGGTGGTGGATGTCCTGAGATGGTGATGTTGAATTGAAAGAGGTGACACTTTTTTAGCCCAAGGATAATCTCTTAAATTCTGGCTACAAACAATACAGTATAACTCTTATGGTTGCCATGACAACGTGAATCCCTCTCCTCTGATGTCAGCTGGCTCTCCCTCCTCCTTTGGAATCCGAATGCCAGTTTTCTTTCTGCTGTAAATGTTGTGCCTGGTTTCAAGGACCCAGTGATGGGCTCGCCTAATAACTCTGTCTCTCAGGACTGTTTGTTCCAGAACCCTAAGGTCACATTTTTTTTATGGAAAAAAAAGAGAGCCTGACGTGGAGGACTAGACCAAGGCAGACAGACTGTTCCAGTTAGGCATGTGACCCATTTCAACTGATGTCAGGGCCAGCCTCTGACCAGTCAAAGGTGTACACACCTCTCCTCCCTCCACCTTACCCTGGTGCCACACTTGCCTTTAGGTGTGGGATTAGGACCTGTGTTAGGGAGTATGCTGAGGACTATGGTACAGTTTGAAGTCCTTCTGCTGAAAGTCTCTCCCCCAGTTGGCTTGCCTGAAGCTCCTATTATTAGGATCATTTTCATAGATGAAAGCCTTGAAAAACAGCTGCCAAATGAAAATGCTCCCTCCCTATGCAAAGTGTTAACAACCAGCTTGTAATACTCAAGAATGAATTATGAAGAGGTTACAGGGCTCTGGAGGGCCCAGGACACAGGTAGGTCAGTTTGGATGCAGGGTAACACCAGGGATTCTGTATCCACTATCTTCACAGTTCTTGAAAACCTATCCTCCTTTTTTCCTAGTTCAGTCAGCTTGGAAGACATTCTTTATTATTATTATTGTTGTTGTTGTTATTTAACCACACACATTTATAAGGTGCAATTTAGATACTGCATAATGATCAAGTCAGAGTTGCTAACAGCTGTACCTTTTTAATCACATTTTTATTTTTATTAGCATGGTAATTGTACATGTTTATGGAGTGCAGTGTGATATTTCAATATATATATATGGCATGTACTGATCAAGTCATGGTAATCAACATTTCCCATCTAGCTATCACTATTTTGTGTATGGAGCCTTTGAGTACCTCTCTCCTTGTTATTCATAATACACACAATAGGTTATTGTGAACTGTAATCCTCTCACTGTGCTATAGAACATGAGACCTTATTTCATCTATCTAACTGTGTTTGGGTGCCTGTTATTAAACCTCTTTCTAGTCCAGCATCTCGTGCCCTTCCCAACCTCTGGAAATCACTCTTTTATGCTAGAGGGCATTCTTCATACTTCCTCACACTATTCAAGTCCAACTAATCATTAAGAATGCAGGCATGAGTAAAAAACAATGACATGATGAAATTTGCAGGCAAATGGATGGAACTAGAAAATATCACCCTGAGTGAGATAACCCAGACTCAGAAGACAAACATGTTATGTACTCACTCATAAGTGGATACTAGATGTAAAGCAAAGGATAACCAGACTACAACCCACAGCTCCAGAGAAGCTAGCTAACAAGGAAAACCCTAAGAGGGATGCATTGATAACCCTGGGAAGGAGAAATAGATGAGATCTCCATGAGTAAACTGGGGGTGGGGGGGCAATAGAGGGTAGGGGATGGGGGATAAGAACATAAGGGAATGGGAGGTTCGAGCTGGAACAGGGCAGAGTGGGAGATACCATGATAAATGAAGACATCATGGGAATAGGGAGAAACAGAGTGCTAGGGAAGTTTCCAAGAATCCACAAGGATGACTCCAGCTAAGACTCCTAGCAATAGTGGAGAGGGTGTCTAAACTGGCCTTCTCCTGTAATCAGATTGGTGAATACCCTAACTGTCATCATAGAACCTCCATCCAGTAACTGATGGAAGCAGATGCAGAGATTCACGACTGGCTGCCAGGCTGAGCTCCAGGAGTCCAATCGATGAGAGAGAGGAGGGATTCTATGAGCAAGGAACAGCATGATCATGATGGGAAAATGTATGGTGACGGCCAGCCAAACTAGTAGAAATGCATGAACTGTGGACCAATAGCTGAGGAGCCTCCATGGTACTGGACTAGGTCCTCTGGATAGGTGAGACAGTTGTTTAGCTTGAACTGTTTAAGGGGCCCCCAGGCAGTGGGATCAGGATCCGTCCCTGGTTCATGAGCCGGCTTTTTGGAGCCCAGTGCCTATGGTGGGACACCTTGCGCAGTCTTGGTGTAGGGAAGAGGGGCTTGGACCTACCTCAACTGAATATACCAGGCTCTGCTGACTCCTCATGGGAGACCTTGCCTTGGAGGAGGTGGGAAGGGGAGGTGGAGGGGGAGTTTGGGGGTGGGAAGAGAAGGGTATGTAAAATCAATAGAAAATTTCTTAATAATAAAAAAGAATGTGGGCATGCTACTCTTCTGCTAGAGACACATTAATGGTGTCCAGTGACAGCTCACCTAGCACTCAATACCACCCAGTTCCTGTATCTCTAGCCATATGTCACACTCCCATGCCACTTCAACAAGTCTCCCACACATGACCCTCTAACCACAGCTAACTACTCCTTGTGATTTGTCAAGCATATCGTGTTTCTAATTTATACACGCTGGAACATCCTTCCATTTCTCTTGCCTTCACCTAGTTTACTATTATATTTCTTCAAGATTTAACTAATGTACTTCCGGGGTCTTTCTTGATCTCTTCTTCCCTCCCAAGTTAGTTACTTTTCAGCTAGGTATGCACTAGCTAAACCGTATTATAATTACTTATTGACTTACCTGTATCTCCCAGTAGGTTGTCAGTTTCAGGAGGACAAGGATTATGCCCTTATTTGTCATTAGAGCTCTAGTCTCTGACTATATTTGTGAATGGACAGAACTCAGTAAACGGTTGTTGAACAAATGGAAAGAACACAGATGGTGTGGATGCTAGAGGCCTAGCTGCTCTTCTTAGTGGAGGAGAAACAATAACAGGGAGAAGAACCATAAGAAATCATGAAAATTACAATGAGATCTATTATATGATAAAACATATTATGATATACATTAAAATAGTTGAGTTCCATAGAAAAACAGACCCATGTTTATCAATCATACTCAATATTCATGTGATACATTCATATATTTTAAAGCTGGCCTATCATATTAATTAATGGGGGAAAGGATGGATCATTCAAAAATAATGCTTGGGCCACAGACTAGCTGAAACCTCTAACTTACTTATATCTCAATTCAATACAGAGGAGACAGACAATTTTATGAGAAATCTTATAAGTACTAAAAGTCATGTGTGACAATACATACTTGTAATCCCCACAGTCAGGAAAGTAAGGCAGGAAGCTCATGAGTTTAAGGCCAGCCTGAGTTACAGAGTGAGCTCCAGGTCAGCCTGGGCTACTGTTAAATTCTGTCTCATATAAAACAAAAGATCTAAGGAAATATGGGATAATTTAAAACTATACAATTCTGGAAAAGGAAAGCCTTTTAAAGCAGCCTATATATGCAGATACCATAGCCAAAAAGATAAATGAGTCTGCATCAAAATTTAAAACTGTAGCAAAAATATATGAAAACAAAGTCAAAAGCCAAACGACACCAAGCAGCAAGGTACTTGCGACACTTGGACAGACAAAGGACTAATTTCCAAAGAGCTCAAACAAATCAGCAAGAAAAACATAACAGCCCAAAGACAAGTGAGCAAATGACATGAATAGACATTTCAAAGGAAAAGAAATATGAATGTCAAGTAGACACATGAAAGATGTTGAACTTCACTTGTAAACAAAAAAATGCAAATCCAAACAGCAAGATACTATTTCTCACCAATTATTCTGCCATGTATTTAACAAAATAGGCAATATCCAGTGATGATGTAAGTGTATGAGAACATACAATTTAACTACTAGAATTGTTATTGCATATGGCCTCTGATCTAACAATGTACTTGTATTTCACAGCTTGTTAAGAGCATTGGCTCAGGAGTCAGGCTGCCCACATTCAGATTATGCCTCTACAATGTAGCTATGGGACCTAAGAAATCCTTTCAACTTCTGGAGGCTCGGTTTTCAGATCTGCAAAATGGGCACAATGGAATTTGCATCATAGAGTTGTAAAGGTAAAATGAGATTAAGACATGTAACATTCATCACCATATCTAACACATAATAAGCATTCAAAGTTAGGTGTTTCTCTTATTATTGTGCTCCAAGGCCATTCATTCATATTTTAATTGTAATACTATTTTTGATAACTAAAACATCCTGATAGAAACAATGTAAATTTCCATATATAAAAAATTGGCCCAAGGAAAGTGGAAAGGGCAAAAGGACACGTGTGACATGAAAGTTGAAAGAGGACTTGGTGGGAGGTCACAAAGTCAGGGGAGGGGCGGGAGGTCAAGTGTGCAGAAGATGAGGAGGAGGGAGAATCCACTGAAACACACTTCGTTCAAAAAAGGGACAATGATATCGTATACCTTGTGTGTTCGTTTTAAAAAATGATAAAGAAGAAAAGAAGTTGTTTAGTGCATTATGGTATGCTTATGATCTGTAGTGGTATGCAGCCATTATTTGGATGAGTTTAGATAAATCTTCAAGCTGTGAACTATATAAAACATGATTCTGATTTTTATTTTTGAAGTAAAAAAGAACATACAGTCTTTCCCTTCTCTTCATATATACAGACACAGAAAAAAGCATTTATCTTTAGAGAAGGACCTAATGGAGATAGATGGAAGGAGAGTTTTGCCTTTCATTTCATACCTTTGTATACTGTTTAATGTTTAAATTATACACCTAGATAATCTTTCTTAGGGAAAATTTAGTGTGGCCTTAAATCTGAAATGACTTTGGTACCCCTACATGCAACACATAGATAACAGTTTTTCTAATGAAAGAAAAGGATCTGATAAACTCAGACCCTGTCAGAGTTCATAATTCAGCCATTTTCCCCCTCACTCCAATAAATGCCTCCGACGATTCAGTGGCCTGCAAGGTCTTCCTGCTCTGACCTCTTGCTCTGTCATTATCCCTCTGATGTCACCTGCCTCGCTCTCTTCCTCAGGATGCTCCAGTATTCCTGGCCTTCACTCTGACCTGCACACAAGGCAGCCGGAGGACCATCACCCTCCTTCAGACCTTCAGCCATGCTCCTTCCTGCCTTTGAAGTCCTTCCTGGACTTTCACATGGTTCTCTCCCTTACCTCCTTAAAGCCTTTGTTCAAATGCCACATTCTTAGGCAGCCTTCCTCTGTCCACCCCCATTTCAAATTGCAACTGCTGACACCTCTCTGTTCATGTCCTGCTTTAATGTTCCATAGCACTTACAACAGTCGACTCTAAGACCACTTTCCATTCTCACTTTTTGTCTCCCCACTGTCACATAAGATCCACCAGAGCAGACATTTGTCTGTTTCGTTGTCTTCATTTCTAGCACTTAGTAGTTACTTGCCACATAGAGCAGAGACTGAAAACACGTTTGTTGAACAAATGGGTGAATAAGTGAATGAATGAGCGTTCCAGACAAGGAAGAAGCTAGGAACTCAGCTCCTTCCTTTTTTTTCTCTCTGGAGTTCTTTCTTAATATTTCTCCCTCCTGAGTTTTTTAAGTTCTTTCACAAATCTCAAAAATGATTTGTTGGATGAATGGATTTATACACACTTTCTGAGGTGTGAGTGATTGATAACTTGAGGAGAAAAGCTCAGGAACATTTGCATTTTAGTTGGGACCAAAACTTGCAGGTAAAGGGATGGCCTTGCTTCTTGGAGCCACTGAGATCTTCCTACAGTAAATAGGTATATTTGTCACAAACTCTGGAGATCGACCTCTTGCGCTCCCTCTCTCTCACTAATTCAATGATCTCTATGGGCCTCGTGGCTTTAAGATTGCTCTTTGATTTTCACAGTTTCCATGGTGAAATATGGTGCATAATAATAAAAACAAACTCACAGTGTAGTATGGGTATTGTTAGAGAAATACAAGCACATGAATATGAATACATACACGTGTCTGTAAATACATGTATACATTTACTTACATCCACTGTCAAAAATATATCAAGGCAAATTCTAAACAAGTCCCTAAACAACACTACATAACTATTTATGTATTCTACACAACTAAAACTTTGGAAATTTCTCAGTCTTGACAATTTCTCTATCTTTCATGGGCCAATAGAAAGGCAATCTCAGATCAAGCCACTTCCAAATTACACAAATAGGTCCTTTATTCTCCAAAAAGGCAAGAGACAGGATGAGCTCTGCTACTAGGGTTATACCTGAATATGTGTGGAAAGTTCCAGAGTCCATATGCTGAAAGGTATAATTTAAATGGAATTGTGTGGTATAACACACCAGAATCCCACTGCCTCCCATCCAATGTCTATAACAGACTCCTTTCTTCCTCCAGGACCAGTTC
The DNA here is from genome assembly GCF_049852395.1 of Peromyscus maniculatus bairdii. Classification (NCBI taxonomy): domain Eukaryota; kingdom Metazoa; phylum Chordata; class Mammalia; order Rodentia; family Cricetidae; genus Peromyscus; species Peromyscus maniculatus. Next base: position 51,143,450 of record NC_134875.1, read on the forward strand.
TAATACAGGTCTTGGACAGGTGAGAAATTCTTTGTGTAGACTGGTCATCTGTGGGAGGTGATAGTCACACACTTATAGTCAGCTAGGAAGTTGGGCCATCTATGATTTATAGTAGGACCTCTTGTAATGATCTCCCATAACAAGAGACTAGCAAAAACAACCATAACTGTGGAAGAGCACAGAGAAGAATGTTGGAGTCAAATCTGGCAGCTTAACAGAAACCAAATATTATTCTTTTAAAAATGATCCCCATATGATTTACTTTGTTTAGCTTACAAAAATACTGGGTTTATTTCCAAATTTTACATTTATTTATTTGTCTATCTATTTATCTATTTATTTAGTGTGTGTGTGTGTGTGTGTGTGTGTGTGTGTGTGTGTGTGTGTGTGTGTGTCACAGTACACATGTGGAAGTCAGAGTACTACATACACATTCAGGTTCCAGGGATTGAAGTCAAGCGGTTAGGTTTGGCAACAAATGCCTTTACCCACTGAGCCATCTCACAAACTCAATAGAGTTTCATTGTATCATTTTCATACATCTATATTGTTGTGTCTTGTTCATGTTCATCCTACCTATTATTGTCTGGCTTCATGTCATATATATATATATATGCATGTATGTATATATATCCTTTGCATTTACTTAGGTACACTTACAAGTACCATAGTACATAAGTGGAGGTCAGAGGATAACTTACAGGAGTTGGTTCTTTCCTTCTACCTTGTGGGATCAAAGTCATGTCAGCAGACTTGATGACAATCACCTTTACCTGCTGACCCACATACATTCCTGGTGCCTGAGGAAGTCAGATGAGGGTACCAGATACCCTAGAACTGGAGTTATGGGTGGTTGTGAGAGATTGAGAGCACTTAAGTGAAATAAGAGACAGCCCAATCATCTCAGCATGCTTTACACCACCCTTCTTACAGGCCCGTGGGGGCTTTATCTAATTTACAAAGAGGGATTCAAGATAGATTTTTTTTTTCTGAGACAGGGTTTCACTGTGTAGTTTTGGAGCCTGTCCTGGATCTCGCTCTTTTGACCAGGCTGGCCTCAAACTCACAGAGATCCGCCTGCCTCTGCCTCCCAAGTGCTGGGATTAAAGGTGTGTGCACCCACAGCCCGGCTCAAGATAGAATTTTAAGATAGAATCTTCCCTCTTTCCCAGTGGTTGTAGGTTTAGTTTGGTTTTGAGTTTGTTTTGTAACAAGGTTTTATTTTGTAACCATGGCTAGTCTAAAACTCACTATATAGTCTAGACATCTTTCAAACTTACAGAAACCTTCCTTCTTCAGCTTTATGGGTGTTTTGTGGATTGTTTACATACTAACTGGTGGTTGCTTTAGCTCAGCATGAATCATTTTTTAAATTAAAGCATGCCTGCCTGGCTCTTTTTTTTTTTTTGAGACAGAGAACTAGCCCAAGCTAGCCTTAAGCTCACAGTGATCTTCCTGCATGGCACATTTTGAATCATGGCTGCACTTTGTGTTTTGCTAGACTAGGTAGATGATGGCCCGCCCCTTCTTCAAGCTTACATCAGTCCAGAGCTCTCAGGTAGCTGTTTTCCAAAGGCCTACAGCATTTGTTTACCATATGTGCATTTCTCAATATTGTAATAATAATGATCATAACCATACATTTCCAGACAGTAGAATCTAACAGTTTGGATGGTGAGCAGGAGGCCTGCAGATTTCAGTCCCAGGTGACATTTCCTCTCGAGTGATGGACCTAGTGAAGCAAGCAGTTCCAGGGGTGGCTCAAATCCAGATCCAATAAGAGCTTTCTTTGAAGCTTTTCTAGCCGAAGCAACCCATAATTCTCAGAGGAGAGGAGTATGGCTGTTTCAAAATCCAAAAGCAAACTCTCTCGAAACAGATTAAATGTTCTGCCATAGAAGCAACAATCAATACCAAAAACTGGCCGAGGAGCCCTGATGGTGTCAACCATCAGCCAATCGAAGGACTATTCAGAGAGCACACAGGATGGGGGATATATCTAAATCACTTGACTGTCAGAATGAAAAAATTTCCACAATTCCACTGGTAGCATTAATTGCATAAAGTCCTGTGGTTCGTTTATGGTGGTAGCTGACATACTTGGTTAAGGATACATATTCTTACGTCCTTTCCATGCTTACATCTTCAATTTCCTATGCAATGATTGCTGAACCAATTCAAATGCCTTTTGGCTGGATGTCTACGACTATGCGCATTGGCCTAGCACTCACCCTTTGGGGAAAGTAAGGTTTTAGGGAGGAAAAGGAATGGCAAGGTGGCTTGAAAGCTCTGGATAGACTTTTGTGGGTTCCTCTAAAGATGCTTGTGCTCTCAACCCTTCCATTTCTATGCATTTGCATGTGATTTCTAATTCCAACCTTATCTCTGGCCAACTGAGGGATTTGTCCACAACTGGCCAGCTTAGATAGGGAAGCAGTGGATTGTCAGAGGCTGGGGGTGGGGGGTGGCAGCACCCATTTCTTCAGACCTCGGAGGGAAGCCTATATGTTTGGAGGAGAGGGAAATGAAATGCGGAAGACGGGAGAGGAGAGCAGGCCGCTGAGGCTGTTACAGTGTCCTTCCTGTCGAAGACTCTCCTTCCCTTTTAATTTCTGTAATAGGCATGACTGTCGATTCATTTTAATATCTCAGCCCTGGCATGAACAATACCTCTGTGCTTCTGTTTCACAGCGTTCAAAAAAGCAAAGGCCAGACAGACCGTTTGGCCCTGGTCTGAAGTGTGCTGTAGCATCAGATTTTAGCTATGCTTAGGGGTCTGATTGTTCCGGGGAACACAATGCGGGGGAGGGGGGGTGCGGGCGTCTCCTTATAACTATTGATGCATTTACTCTCTTTTCTCCTCTGCAGTAGCTATGTATGTACGTGAAAAGGTGGTTACGAGGGAAGGATGTCTCACAACCTTAAAAGGTGGCCTGGGTGGGGGCTGTATATCAGTGGTAGAGTGCTTACCTAGCTGTAACAAGGTGGTGAGGACCCAGTACTGAAAAAAAAAAATTAACAACTGTGTGGGCTTCATTGAAAGGTTCTGGGAACCTGTGAAGTGGCATTTGAGAAATTATTATAGCTAAATCTGCATGTCACCTCAGCTTGTGGACTTTAATTTATTTCATTTCATTTTATTATAACAAAAAAAAATCCTTTGGGTAGCTTCCCTTAGTCAAACAAATGAAGGTCAGTGTGCACCTATATGCAAGGAGAAGGATACAGGAGGAACAGGGCCATTTGCCTGGTACCACTCCATTTCTCTTACACAGAGCTTCAGGGGGGTATGTGGGGGCAGTCTTGGAAAAAAAAAAAAGAGAATAGGAACCCAGGTTCCTGACCAAGTCTATGGGCCTGACTGGAGTATGCTGGCAGGAAAGGACTCCGAAGGCTATGAGGGACAGCTCCCTGTGATAAAGAGGGAGCCCACCATTCTGAAGGGTTTTTCCCCCCTCTGTTTCCTACTCTGCCTCCAGCTTCTGCTGGGTTTGTTTCCCTCCAGTCATAATCACGAGCTACAGTCTCCTCTCTCTCTCTCTCTCTCTCTCTCTCTCTCTCTCTCTCTCTCTCTCTCTCTCTCTCTCTCTCTCTGTGTGTGTGTGTTTCTCTCTTTGTCTCTGTCCCTCTCCCTCTCTCTCCGTGTGTGTGTGTGTGTGTGTGTGTGTTTCTCTCTGCATCTCTGTCTCTATCCCTCTCCCTCTGTGTGTGTGTATGTGTGCTTCTCTCTCTCTCCCTCTCCCTCTTCTTCTCCCTTTCCCTCTGTGTGTGTATGTGTGTGTGTTTCTCTCTCTCTCTCTCTCTCTCTCTCTCTCTCTCTCTCTCTCTCTCTCTCTCTCTCTCTCCCCGTGTGTGTGTGTGAGTGTGTGTGTGTTTCTCTCTCTCTCCGTGTGTGTGTGTGTGTGTGTGTGTGTTTCTCTCTCTCTCTCTCCCCGTGTGTGTTTCTCTTTCTCCCCGTGTCTCTCTCTCTCTCTCTCTCACTCTGTGTGTGTGTTTCTCTCTTTGTCTCTGTCCCTCTCCCTCTCTCTCCGTGTGTGTGTGTGTGTGTGTGTGTGTGTTTCTCTCTGCATCTCTGTCTCTATCCCTCTCCCTCTGTGTGTGTGTATGTGTGCTTCTCTCTCTCTCCCTCTCCCTCTTCTTCTCCCTTTCCCTCTGTGTGTGTATGTGTGTGTGTTTCTCTCTCTCTCTCTCTCTACCCGTGTGTGTGTGTGAGTGTGTGTGTGTGTGTTTCTCTCTCTCTCCCCGTGTGTGTGTGTGTGTGTGTGAGTGTGTGTGTGTTTCTCTCTCTCTCTCTCTCCCCGTGTGTGTGTTTCTCTCTCTCCCCGTCTCTCTCTCTCTCTCTCTCTCTCTCTCTCTCTCTCTCTCTCTCTCTCTCTCTCTCTCTCTCTCTCTCTCTCTCTCTGTGTGTGTGTGTTGAAGGCTGAACCTCAGTCCCCAACCATCCTATGTAAATACTGCACTATTGAGCTACACCCTCAGCTTCTTAGTATCTGTTTTGATTTCCAAGAGAAATCTGCTCAGACCTGGGATTTAGCCAGTCTGGATGGATTTTATGGATGTTTTGGATGCTAACAGGGAGGAGTCACTGGCAACCTCCTTACGTTCTCATTCTTCTTCATCCTCTGCTCATTTTACCATCCTCCACCCTAGATTGTGTTTCCACTTCACCTGCAATTTCTTCCCCCTCTACTAGAGCCCCTAACAAATCAATCCATCAAGTCTTCAACAGAACCACGAATCTTTCCTTTCTGTATCAGTAGCTATCCTGTTTAGAAGGATGTGGGACTATAAATAGCTATTTATTTTTTTCTATATCATTTATCCCCGTACTTTTTTTTTTTTATGAGAAAGATGTGGAAATATAAAAGTGGCAGAGGAGCCATAGAGCAATCCAGCATCAGATACAAGGTTTCTGTACATCATCAGCCTGGCTCATTTTTCCACAGGGTAGTATGTTTTTCTTTGTAGTCGGGATTCAAGCTATGCATATTCTAACAGGTAATTTGGAGGGGGGGGGCAGCAGATACCCTTGTTGCTATCCTCTAGGCTCCACGCTTCCCTATCATCACAGGATAAAACATTGCCTCCACAAGAGTTGGGAGATCTTGGAATTAAGCCAGAGACCCTTCCACGGCCTAGGAAAGTGGTCTAGAATTTGTTGGAGGAGGTTGTTTGGCACTTTCCGAACCCCACTTCCCTGCTGTCAGACAGGACCAGATTTGATAAGGGATGCCTGTAAACAGCTGAGAAAAGCACAATGCCACAGGCAACCTTGCAAAAGCCAAATAGACACCTACCACTGTGATCAAGGCAGTGAACCAAATGCTGGGCCTGTTCAGGACCCACACATTTCTCCCTTTGCACAAAGAATAATATCTGCTTCAGAATTCTGTATGCAGGGAGACACAGTTGAGCTGAGGCAGGCCCACGGAGATAGTGAATGCGGATGTGGTTCATGAGGTCCAGGAGACTATTAGAGCCCACTTGAGGCTTTGAAAGAGGTATGTTTAGAAAAACACAAATCAATATGATTTTATGCAACAGGAAACAAATGTACGGAATTCATTATCCTCAAGAGTTAGTAGAAGCTAAAACTATGTATAAATACCTTTCAGAAAGGGTTAGATGCATTCATAAATTTATGCAAAGCTGGTTACTAAGGGCAACTAGGATGCTTTCACAGGAAGCTGGGAACAGAGGAGACTTCAGATATTAGCTAATCTGGAGCCCTCCACCTCTATAGTGAGGGGGCATCAGTACCTCCCAGAGCCCATCAGGGGACTAGTTGGGAAATGGGTGACTCCTGATGACCTCCTGGATAATCCCCCTGCAACCTCAACAGTTTTCTTCAGCATTAGATTTTTAGGAAAGGGAGGGAGAGAGGGACCAGTCAAGATTAAAAGCCTCTAATCGGCTAGAGGAGCCACATAGACTATATGGGACAGGAGAAAGGGAGGAGGAAATGATATGCAAATATGGATAAGAAAAAGAGCCCATACTGCTGTTTTGGTTTGTTTTCGGTTGCTGTGATAAACACCGTGACTGAAAGCGACTTAGGGAGGAAAGGGTTTATTTCAGCTCGGTGATTACAGGCCAGTCATGAAGTGAAGTCAGGGCAGGAGCTCTAGGCAGGAACCCGGAAGGCAGAAGCTGATGCCGAGGCCATGAAGGAGTGCTGTTTACAGGCTTACTTGCTCAGCCTGCTTTCTCACAGCACCCAGGACCCCAAGCCCATGGATGTCACTGCCCTCCACAGTGGGCTGGACCCTCCTATACTAATTAGCAATTTAAAAAAAATTCCTCAGAGACATGGTCACTGGCCAGTCTGACTTAGGCAATTCCTCAACCGAGTTTCCCTCTTCTCAAATGACTCTGGGTTGTGTCAAATTGACAGCTGAGCTAATTATGACACCTGCCTTTCAGGAGATGGCAGTCTAATAAGGGAAGTAAATGAGCACATTGAGTTTATGTATAGCACAATGGAGTATGTAGTAAAGATGGAAAGGGTAGGAGCATATTAAGCTCACCATTAGGTGTGAGAGAAAGCCTGAAAACATAGATCACTTAGCTCAAACACATCATTAACAAGCCAGGCCTTCAGAGTCAGTTTAGATCCCAAATTCCTTGAGGTTTAACATGAATGATACCTCCTGGAATTGTGTGAATCAACAGCCCTGTCAAAATCCAAGTACACAAACACCTGCTTTAATGGAGGTCTGACGAATGAATGAGTGGTCTCCTTCGGTTACAGAGCTACTTCAGGTCAGGGTGGATGTGTCCACTCCTTTCATCACATTATTTTACCATGGTGAGTGGGTTTTAGACAGCAGCCCAATCCTCTGATGACACATGCCTAGAGACTCCTTCATCAGGGCTACAGCTAACCAATACACATTAGAATTAAACAGATTTCATTAACTGAAATTAGAAACACTTCTCTCTCTGAATGAGAAAAAAGGGCATCCCTTCCCTTAGGCAGTTGCAAACCCTTTACAGGGAGCTCTGTGGCTAGATGTGGTGGTACATGCCTGTAATGCCAGCCATTGGGAAGCTGAGATAGGTAATCCAGGAAGCCTCTGATGTTTCTACTCAGAATGACTTAAGACTATTAGTCTTAAGTCTGTCTGTCTGATGATGCTGGCAACCTGCAACCTACTAACTGACAGTGCAGCCCTGTGCCAGATCTCTTAGCTCTGTCAGGCAGAAGAAGCAGGCTGACTACTTCTGGCTGCCCAGGTTCCACCAGAATTGAGGAGGTGACCAGAATTTCAAAGTTGTAAGATGCTGCTAGGAGAAAGACAGCTGAGTGAGTTGTTTGTTCAACAGGCACTAAAAATAAAGTTTGGCACCTCATTTAAGAACTTCCAGCAGCGTGAAGGAAGCTGATTCATTTTTTCTAATAAAACTTAATTGTCATAGTGTTTATTTAATAGTGAGATAATAGCATCTTATGTTTATGAACTGTCTTATAGCCAGAGGGAGTCCACACCACTTCAAAGACTTCAAAAGAAACTAGATAAGGACCATCTCCTACCACTTGAACTGCCAACATCTGGGGGATTGGAGGAAAAGCAGGAAGAGACTGACTCCAGAAGTGACAATGCCTTTACAACTAACTCATCCCAGTGCAAGCCCACCAAGCAGGCCCCAGAAATGGGTTTCTTGATGATTGTGCAGGGAAAAGAAATCTTTGCACCTTAAGGCAGTCTGGCCAACTGACCGATGCTTCAGAATGTTAGTTGAAGAAAAGAGGACCGATCTGAGTGAGGTGGGTAGAGGACATGCTGATGTTTGTAGAGGTGGTCCCTGTCCAAATCAAACTCAGAGGTAGGATAGCTCATCTCTTGGCAGTCAAAGCAGGAAGTCTTAGAAGTAAAAGAGAATCCAAGATATTGGTGAAATTATCAAGGCAACTCCACGTAGTTAAAAGGGAGGTTTATTTTGTGGGGTAACTCACAAATGAAGGGCTAGGTATCAGGGTCTGGGCAAGGTATAGCACAGTCCGGCAGTGTTCTCTGGAGAACTCGGCTGGTCTACTTCCAGCATCCAGGGTCCAGGAACCAAGAAAGCCCGTGCATCCGGAGGATCTCGGGTCTTCAGCCTCCTCTCTCAGCCCCGCCTTATAGGCGTGACCATTACTGAAGCTTCAATGGGGATTGGAACTTCCAGGTCAAAGCTGGAATGGCTACCCACTACACCAATCTTTTTAGGACATTTAGGTTCTGGTAGTTGTAGATGAGTCTGGCCTCAGAGTTAATGGAGAAGTCCAGGTCCTTAAGTGGCTCAGGTTCTTACCCCTGCTTCCTTGAAAATCCACAATTTGTCAGGTGGTGGTGGTGGTGGTGCACGCCTTTAATCCCAGCACTTGGGAGGGAGAGCCAGGCGGATCTCTGTGAGTTCGAGGCCAGCCTGGTCTACAGAGTGAGTTCCAGGACAGGCACCAAAACTACACAGAGAGAAACCCTGTCTCAGGAAAGAAAGAAAGAAAGAAAGAAAGAAAGAAAGAAAGAAAGAAAGAAAGAAAGAAAGAAAGGAAGGAAGGAAGGAAGGAAGGAAGAAAGAAAGAAAGAAAGAAAGAAAGAGAGAAAAGAAAATCCACAATTTACTTTCGTCCCCAGAGTTTTTCTTTAAGTTGCTTGAACATCAGAATCATGTGAGGAGCTCATTTTACAAGCACATTCCTCTTTCAAAACCGCTCTGTTTTGTTTGAGACAGTGTCTTACTATGTAGCCCTGGCTAGCCTGAAATTTGCTGTGTAGACCAGGCTGGTCTTGAACTCACAGAGATTTTTTTGCTTCTGCCTCTTGAGTGCTGTGATTAAAGGAGTACACCACCATATGTTATCTGTGCTTCTATTCTGATTGAGGTGGACTCTAAGAATATGTTATCTGTCTGTCTGTCTATCTGTCTATCGTCTATCTATCTGTCTGTCTGTCTATCATCTATTTATCTATCTATCTACCTACCTACCTATCATCTATATATTGTGGTACTGAGTATGGTACTCAGTGTCTTGCCCATTCTAGGCAAGGACCCTACCACTGTCCAACAAGCCCAGCCCCAAGAATCAATATTTTTCAGCATTCCAAATGGTGAAGATTGCTAATTGTTTAGCCACGCTTTAAGAAAAGGTGATTCTAGAGTCAGCTTCACAGAGATTGGGACTCTCTGGCCTTCGGTTTGCAGCTCCAGAAGCCAGCTCAATACCAAGTGTGTCTTGACTTTTAGTGTTACTTTGTTTTTTTTTTTTTTTTTTGTTTTTTTTGTTTTTTGTTTTTTGTTTTTTTTTTGCAGATTCCAGGAAGATCGGAGATTTCCTCAGTGCTTTCCCATGTTGCTCTGAGGAGGGGTTCCTGCCATGTAAAGATCAGTACTAAAGGGAATGTGGACCATTGTTCCCTCTAAGAAGTGAATGGGCCACACCAAGTCTGTTAAGAACTAGGGCAGTCACCAACTAGCCGAATTCTTCTGTCCTTCCCTTCTTCACAGACAACTTCCTTTCTTTAGAGTCAACAGTATAGTGCATCCTATAGATGTGGCAGTTCTTATATGTCTAGATAGATAGGTTTGAAGGGAACGTTTTAACTGGAGTAAGAAGGAACAGGGGTATTATTCTGGAAGCTGTCTTGGCAAAAAAGGAAAAGGTTTCACTCAGCATGATATTTTCTAAAACTGTTTTGGTTTGTGCTTAATAGTAAACATTATTTTGCATACTAGACTATGGGCAATAGAAATAATAAAGAACTAAGGACACCACTAACTCAGCATTATAGCAACCTATAGTGACCACTGGATGAGAATAATACTAATTATCCAGACAATGGATATAGGTGTTAAGGTTTCCCATTCGGCCTATGCCACTTGTCTTGCTCCCAAGCCATCCATTAGAATTGTGTCAAGCCAAGCGGAAACTCTAGAAGATGAACTATCCATGCTTCCTCTCCTAACGTTCCTCAATTTCTTGTGGCTTAGAAGGTAGATTAAGCACAAGCTTAGGAGAAGTTTTCCTTGCTCACTGGCCCTGCCACTCCTAGACCTTGGGATTCTTCCATGAGCCTGATTCCTTTGTAACATGTGACTCAAGCACACCAAGGTGATTATAAATAATTCTGATGGGAAGAACACACAGCATCAGTTGCCAAACTGCACTGTGAATGCGTTTGGTATATCTTTTCCTATGAACTAGAAGAATATATCCTTTAAGATATGTGCAAATAAACCATGCTTTGATGGAATGGAAGGATGCCACCAAAGTGGCCACAATGAGTGACAGGCTTTTTAGTTGTTTCTTTCAACTAGTGGAATCTTCTTCCCTTATTTTCCCTCCCTCTTACCTTTCCTCTCTCTCCTCCCTTTCTTTCTCTCTTTCCCTTCCTTCCTCTTTCATTCCTTTTCTTGGTAGAACTGTGTCTCATTCCATTTATATTACTCTAACAAAATACAACAGACTGTACTGGGCACAATAATATCTGTTTGTAGTTCTATCTCCTTGATAGGATGAGGCAGGACGATCACTTGAACCCAAGAGTTTGGTGCCAGTGTGGGCAATATGTCAAGAGCCTGTTTCAATCAATCATGTAAACAATGTATCACTGCTAGAATGCATGCTTAACACACACACACACACACACACACACACACACACACACACACACACAAACACACATACGAGAGAGAGAGAGAGAGAGAGAGAGAGAGAGAGTAATAAAATTGGATTTTCTTTTTAAATTACATTTATTTTGTTTATTTGTGTGTGGGGTGTTTATGCACACATGTGCATGTATGTGTTGGTCAGTGGAAAACTTTCAGGAGTCATTTTCTTTTACAGTGTGGATCCCAGGAATTGCACATAGGTTTTCAGGCTTGGTGGCAAGTGTCTTTACCCATTGAGCAATCTCAGAATAAGGAGTATCAATTCACTTATTTATAGTTTTACTTATTTCATCAGAATTAATTCAGATATATTTTGTACTTATTTTGTCCATTTTATGCCAGAATATTTCATTTTGGGTATTATTATAAATAACGTTGTATTTTTACTGTATTTTTCCAATTGTTCATTGCCAGAGTACAGGAGAGCAATTTCTTTTTGTATATTCAACCATGTCCTCTAAAGCCTTGTTGGAACTGTTGATTGGTTCCAGGAGGGGTTATTTGGTGGTGGTGGTGACAGTGGTGGTTCTTTGAGAGTTTTTGTATAAAGCATCACGTCTTTGGAAATACTTTTATTTTTCCTTCCCAATATGTATCCCATTTATTTATTAAAAAGTTTGTATTCCATTTTACATACCAATCCCAGTTCCCCTTTCTCCCCTTCTCCTGCCCCCACCTTCCCTCATACCCCCCCATTCACTCCTCAGAGAGGATAAGGCCTCCCTTGGGGAGTCAACAAAGTCTGGCACAGTAAGTTGAGTCAGAGCCTAGCCCCTCTCCCCTGTGTCAAGCCTGAGCAAGATATCCCATCCTAGGGAATGTGTTCCAAAAGCTATTTTATGCACCAGGGTTAAGTCCTGTTGCCATTGCCAGGAGCTCCTCAAACAGATCTACTAAGATTCCTAGCAATAATGAAGAGGATGCCTCAACTGGCTATCTCCTATAATCAGATTAGTGATTATCATAATTTTTATCACAGAACCTTCATTCAGTAACTGATGGAAGCAGATGCAGTGATCCACAACCAAGCACTGGGCTGAGCTGCTAGACTTCAGTTGATGAGAGGGAGGAGGGATCACAGGAGCAAGTGAGGTCAAGATCATGATGGGGAAAACCACAGAGACAGCTGACCCAATCTGATGGGAGCTGATGGACTCTGGACTGACAGCTGGGGAACATGCATGGGACTGAGCTAGGCCCTCTGAATGTGGGTTTCAGTTATGTGGCTAGATATGTATTCCTTTTATTTCCTTTCTTTTTTTAGTCTTAGTATAATACCTAGAACTTCTAGTATGCTGCTGGATAGAAGCTAATGCAGTAGAATGTTTTAAGGTGTGTTATTTTTGTTTATGTTGTATTTGTTTAACTCTGTGAAGCTATGTTACTATGCCTATCTGAAACACTTGATTGGTCTAAATAAAGAACTGGACAATAGCAAGGCAGGAGAAAGGATAGATGGGGCTGGCAGGCAATGAGTATAAATAAAAGGAGAAAACTGGGAGGAGAGATCTAAGATCTAGGAGCCAGAGAAGGAGGAGGACTTCAGGGGCCAGCCACACAGCTACACAGCAAGCCATGGAGTAAGAGTAAGATTTACAGAAGTAAGAGGATGGGAAAAGCCCAGAGGCAAAAGGTAGATGGGATAAGTTAAGGAAAGCTGGCTAGCAACAAGCCAAGCTAAGGCCGGGCATTCATAATTAAGTATAAGCCTCTGTGTGTGATTTATTTGTGAGCTAGGTCGTGGGCCCCTCAAAAAGAGTAAAAAACAAACAACAACAAGCTGTGAAGCAGTTTGGTCTCTGTTTTTTCCCAATCATTAAGTGAAACTTCCAGTTGGTTTGTGTGTGTGCTGAGTATGTTCGCTGTAGCTTTTTGTGCATGTTCTTTAGTAGGTTAAAGGACTTCCTCTCAATTCCAAATTTTCTGGAAATCTTTGTTGTAGATGGACATTATATTTTGTCCGATGCTTGTTCTGCATCTATTGGCATGGTCATTTGATTCTGTAATGTCATTACTTCTGGAGTAAATCTCACTTGGTCATAGGGTATCATTCTTTTTATATATTGTTGGATTTGGCTTGCTAGTGTTTTGTTAATGATTTTTGTGTAAAGGTTTGTGAGGCTGTGGTTTTCTCTTTTTAAAGTGTCTTTGTCAGGACATAGTATTAGGGCAATTCTGGCCTTTTGAAATGAGTTAGGAAGTGTTTCCTCAGCTTCTATTTTACAGAACAGATTGCAGAGAATTGGTATTATTTCTTCCTGAAGTGTTTCATCAAAGAGTCTGCCACTGAGCCATTCTGGGCCTGGCGTTTCATGTTTTAGAAGGTAACTAAGTATGGGTTCAGTTTATTTAACGGATATGGGTCTGTTCAGATGATCTTTTGTTGAGCTTTTCAAGATGTGCCTCTTAAGAAATTAATCTGCTTCATCTAATCTTCATGTTGGCAGGCATAGAGTTCTTGATGATGTTCCTTTATTTTCTTTTATTAAGTCTATGAAGTCTCATCCACTTTATATCTATTAATTAATTCATTCAAAAATTACGTTTTAACTATTTACTATTAAGAGTTTTCCAGGTGTAGTACTGGTAATTCAAGTACTTAAAAGGATGTAGCCTGAGGAATGCCAGGACAGCCTGGGCTACATAGAGACTTTATCTCATAAAAACAGAAATAATCAACACATATTTGTTGAATGCCTATTACATGCCAAGTCCTGTACTACGGCTGTGGATATGGTGACATTGATTTCTTGAAACTAACATTCTTATAAGAAATATCAACATTGAATCAATAAATAACAGACACATCTACAAATTGCAGTTGCAGTAAGTGCTGACGAAGAAATAAATAGTATGAGAAAGAACTTCTTTAGCAAGTGTGGGAAGGGAAGGCCTTTCTAAGGAGGTGACATTTTAGCTGAGAACTAAAAACTGAGAAAGTCTAGCCCTGTAAAAAAAAAAATGTCTGGGAAAGAGCATTCCAAACAAAGTAGCCACATGAGCAGACACTCAATAAAAGGAAGGGCTCCACATGTGGGAAGAAACAAAATACATCCAGCATGCCCAGAGTACAGTCAACCTGGGAGACAGTAGTCTCCAGAGAGATCTGAGAAGTGGTCAAGGGTCAGATCCTGTAGGACTTTATAAGCCATGATAAGGAGTATGGATTCCACTCTAAGGTAAATGAAAATTTCAAAAGACTTTAAACAAGAGAGTGACTTGGATTTCTAACGATTACTGTGGGGTCTTTCCTCACTGTTGTGAGGAAAATAGGGCAGAAGAGACCAGCGCAAGGCCCCCGAACCCAAGAGGTGCTGTAGTAGTCTAGGCAGGAGGAGTTGGGTGCCTAAACTAGGGCAAGAGGGCAATGACAATTAAAATGGAAAGATGGAAGGTAGAATGAATGAGAATTTATTTTTACCAGGCACTAGGCTTGGCATTTACAAGCAGAATTTATTGGGCAATCTCATTGACTTTATTCAGCCATGGAAAGTTGCCTTCCCCCACTTTCAGTTTGACATATTCTTCCTTGAGAACATCAATTACACAGGAGCTACAAAAGCATCCCATTGGCTCATCATTTTAGCCCAATAAGCTCTGAGAGTGACTATTATAGTTCTCCAGGTCTATCAGCAGCATATGTTCAAGGTACCATGGTCTCCATTCAAAACGTGTTTCTACAGTCTGGGCACATTCTAAGTAGTGCATACTCGGATGATCATTGTTCTCATCTTTCCCAGGTGGGTGACATTTAGAATGATTATTGTTCAGCAGTACTCAGGTTTGTACTAAATGCTATGACAGAAGGAAGAACTTTGACTATCAGGGTGATTAGAAAGTGGAATGGATTGCCAGAGGAGGTTATGAAGGTTCCTTCAGCCAGACAAGCTGCTGAAATATGAAGACGTTATATAGCAACGTGAGCAGCATTTCTATATTCTAAAGAAAAAGCAATTCAAGTGACAAGGGAAGTAAGGAGAAAGATGCTGTCAATGCTAGGTCATAGGTGGCTGCCAAACAATGCCAGTCATGGCTCACAGCCTAGTTGGGCCAGCAGGTAAACAGGAAAAGTTGAGAACAAATTACCAGGAGCTAGTTACGGTGAATTAGGAAGATATAAAGCCAAGGTGTGAGTTCAGGATGTAAAGCCACACTGGAGAATACAGGCAGGGTCTAGGGGCTGAATGTGTAATCAAGAGTGAAGCTGCAGAGATGTGAGGCAGGCAGGAGAGCTAAGTCATGTCAGAAGAAAAATCTTGCTAATGATGTTGGTCTGTGGCAGAGCTTTAAGCCAGGAAGACAGAAATAGGTAGATATAAAATCAGAGGCAAAATCTGGCTCTTGAACCAGAACACCATAGCTTGGCCATGGTATTTCAGTGCATTCGGGAACGGGTATCCACCTGCCCTCTATTTTGCTTTCAAGCTTTGCAGAGAGAGGCAATTTCACAGTTTTTCATGACTCCGGCATAGTTCTGTGCCCTCTAGGGGTTGCAGCATTGCTGGATGAAGCGCCGTTCCTGGGCCTTGTATTTCTGTGGTCAGTGAATGTCCTTGTGAACTTGAAAACTGGCTTCAAATAGAATCGAGTTCACAATCAAAGAAATTCCTCTGTTCTCCCCCTGTCGATCTTGTCCTCCCTCCAAACACTCTACCAACCCAACTGTTTTTCTGAGTCTCCCGGAGAGGTATGTTGCATGGGTTCTTTAGCAGATCCTTTCCCCTCCCCAGTGGCTTCCCCCACCAACTCCCTGGGGAGGATAATCTGCTGCCAAAGCTTCTAATGCCATAACAAAGGCATTGATGCATTGAGGTGGCTGCTGCTGCTGCTGCTGCTGCTGCTCCTGCTGCTGTCACAAAGCTGCCTCCCTCCCAACGGAAACTACTAAAGCCAGTGCTTCTGATGTGGCCTTCTGTATTCAAAGCCCCACAGAGATTTTAGTGAAATGGTCCTTTAAACTGGTACTTACTCTTACAAAGCTCTCTCCACTTAGAACTTAGATTTGAGACTAGGGAGCTGGATCAGAAGATAACCAGGATAGAGGCCCCTGGTGAGTATTATTTTGATGGATTGATTTGTTTGTTTGCTTGCTTTTTAGTCTTCTCAGCAAGGGTTTCCACCCTATTTCAATAGCTTATAGACTGTACTCTGGAACTTAAGGCTAAGGATGTGAACTATATTTGCCCAAACACAGGATATTCTTTCTCCTAGCAACAGTGATTGAATTAAATGATGGACATATGACCAAGAAAGATCAATCAGAATTGTTTCTTAGACTACATCTGTTTTAGTTACCTTTTCTCCTTGCTTTGGCAAAATACTGGACAACAGCAACATGATCATGGCAAGGTTTATTTTAGCTCATAGCTTGAGGGTATAGTTCATCATGAGAAGAGAGCATGGTGGAAGAATGAAGCAGTTGGTCACATCGCATCCATAGTCAGGAAGCAGAGAGCAATGAGTGCTAGTATTCAACTTATTTTTCCATTTTCATTCAGTCTGGAACCCCAGCCTGTAGTATTGTTCCACTTCTGTCCAAATTCAGATTTTCCTCCTGTGGTGGTTTAAAAGAAAATGGCCCCCAAAGGGAATGGCACCATTAGGAGATGTGGCTTTGTTGGAGTATGTATGGCTTTGTTGCAGGAAGTGTGTTACTGTGGAGGCGGGTTTTGAGGTCTCATATCTGATTAAGGCATGCCCAGTGTCTGAGACTACTTTCTGTTGCTTGCACACATGTAGAACTCTCAGCTACTTCTCCAGCACTATTTCTGCCTGTATGTCATCATGTCCCACCATGAAGATAATGACTTGAACCTCTGAACTATAAGTGAGCCACCACAATTGTTTGTCCTTTATAAGAGTTGCTGTGGTCATAGTGTCTCTTCACAGCAATAAAAACCTTAACTAAGACACCTCCTCAGTTAAATCTCTCTGAAAACTCCCTCAAAGACACACTCAGAGTTGTGTCTCCTAGGTGATTCTAAACCTAGTGAAATTGGAATGACAACATCCAAAGACTCTGAGAAACTGAAATGGTTTATGGTAAGCTTTAGGAGTCATGTCTCCTGCAATATGGAGACCAGTTTCCATCGTGGGAAAAAAGATACAGAAATTAACAGAGTGAAAATGCAGACAAAGGGAATTTCAACAATGTCCAGCCCTCAGCTCCTCAGTCCTAAGTACTAAGAGGAGCTCTCAGTGGCTCTTCTTCCTTCCAATCATATACAATCATTTCTGAGAGGCTCCTTGAGCTACTAAGCAAACAATTTCCCTGTGGACTCACCTTCTCCCCCTTCCAGAAAGACTCAAGGGTTACATGAATATTAAGGCATATACAACCTAGGGTGCCAAGTTGGATCATTTCATACAATCATTCATTTAACAAATATTCACGGTGTTTTTCTCATTGTCAAACAGAGCTGTAGGAGATGAGAATACAGAAGTGAATGAACAAAAATTTCTCTCCTCACGAAGCTTGCATTCTAATGGGAAATTGTTTACAAATAAGTGATTATATGCATAACCTAATCTCATAAGGGCAGGAAGGAAAATAGAGCACACAAATATGACAAAGTAACCGAGTAGGGATGCTGTTTTAGGTACCCTGGTCATGGAAGGTCTCCTGCGAATACACAAACCTCAAGGAAGTGAAATCATGTGGAATTTGGGGGCAGAAAAATACTGTGGTCTAAGAGTATAAAGGTGTGTGTTTGGGGGAGTGGTATGTTGGCAACAGCAAGGAGGTTGGTGAAATGAGGAAATAAGCAAAGAAAAAGTGGTAGAAAATTAGGCCAAAGAGGTAGTGAAGAGACAAATGGCACAAGAACCTTGGAGACTGGGCTATAACCTGCACATTTTTCTAATTGTGATAGAATCCTTAGAGTATTTTGATGTAAGCATTGACTGGACCAGATTTACCATTTAAGGGTCACTTCCTGAATAGAGAATCAAGTATAGGGGATAAGAATGAGGCAGGGGTAAAATCACTAGCTGCACAAGTCTAAGTTGGACCTCTGGAAGTGTTGTCAAAATCCCAGTGTGGAGTGTAGTAGGTTTTTTTACTCTTTGACTCTTTTTGCTCTTTGGGGGCCTGTCACCCAGATCCCAAATAAACACATGGATGCTCCTTCTTACTTACAAATGCCTGGCCTTAGCTTGGCTTATTTCTAGCCAGCTTTTCCTAACGGAAATTATACCAGCTACCTTTTGTCTCTCGGCTTTTTCCTTTACTTACTTCTGAAATCTTACTTTCATGCTTACTCTGTGGCTGGCTGTGTGGCAGGGTGGCTGACCCCTGGAGTCCTCCTCTCCCTGCTCCTTTCTTGCTTCCCTTTTCTCTCATCTTCTCCTCCTATGTATTCTCTCTGCCTGCCAGCCCTGCCTGTCCTTTCTTCTGCCTCACTATTGGCTGGTCAGCTCTTTATTAGACCATCAGGTGTTTTAGACAGGCGCAGTAACACAGCTTCACAGAGTTAAACAAATGCAACATAAAAGAATGCAACACATCTTAGCATCATTAAACAAATGTTCCACAGTATAAACAAATGTAACACATCTTAAAATAATATTCTACAACAGTGGAATGCATCTGTAATTCCACAGAACAGAAACCAGAAACTTAGCCTCAAAACAAAGTGGTGGAGAGAGAGTACCAATTCCCAAATAGTTGTCCCCTGGCTTGCACATGTGTGCTATGGCACTTATCTGTCCCTGTCCATACACACTAAGTAAATAAACATTTTGAAGAGTGGAGACAACCAGAGATTATCATTTCAAGCCAACTGCATGAGTTTCTAAAAGATAAATATTGACTGTTTTCTTTCATTTGTAGAACCAAGATTATAAAAAGATATTAAAAATTATATGGCAAGAAAATAGAAACCTGAGAGGGGGAAGAATAGGAATATGGAAGAGCAAAGTACGTTATATACTTTCATATAGCTGTCCTTATGAAGCCCAGTTATATATACAATGACTATATACTAGCAAAGTATTTAAAAATGGATGGCAGTGGGGAGACCAGGTGAGAGACTACTGTTTTAGTCCAGGTAAAAAATGATGGGACTATCAACTAAAGGAAGCAGTGAAAAGTAGGGAGATTGAGTTTTAAATTCTAAGCTTCGATTTCAAAGGTAAAGCCAGTTAAAGCTAGTATAGTTTGTTCATGGGTGGCACATGGAATGTGAGTTCCAGGATGACTCCAGCTGTTTTAGCCTCAGCAATCAGATGAATCATCAGCAAGACACTTATCAAGCAAATAGCAAAGTTGTGGATTTGGAGATTGGGGTCTGGTGAGCTTGAAATGCCAACTAAATATACAAGTAGTGTAGCAAAATCAGAAGGAGAAAACTTATGGGATACAAAGGATTACAAAGTGTTAGGATGAAAAGGGGGTTTGCAGGAAACAAGAAGTGTCCCATCCACATCCATGCAGGGAGCATCACACTGTCAATAATTGCAGGAGACATGTAGTTATTTTAGTAGCTAGCCCATAGTAGGTGCTCAATAAGTGCTTACTAAATTTTTCCAAAGCTACTGAAAGAGTGATCCAAATAGGATGGAACAAGAGTCAGATGAAAGGACCGGTGAACGGAATAAAGAGTAAGCAAAGGAAAGAAACAGTGTCTGTGATGGGTAGGGATTCTGACTGTGCTTGGGCGGATATTAAACTGCAAGCAAAGAAGAGAAAAAGGAAGCAAATCAAAGATTCAAGTTCTCATTGTAAAAGAGAGGTAGAGCTGAGCAAGTTGTGGCTGCCAGCTTTCTAGCCTGACTGCTGCCAACAGGATGTGCAGCTGCATTGATGAAGACCTTTTCTTGGTCCTGTGCAATAGCAGGGCAGGCACAGACGAGAACTCAGCTTCAGCATTCAGAGGTCGCACGCAGCCAGGAGTGGGGACAGTAGGCAGCCTTGATCAATGTAGAATCGATTTACAATTTAGTGCTTTTGTGTTTCAAAGTAAGATACTAGAAGAGGACAACTAAGGGGAGGGCAGATTTCAAATTCCTTCTGCTAACACTGAAAACCTAATGGGAAGGGACCCATGTCACTGCAAGCAGGATATATAGTACTGGGAAAGGGCGACCTGGGAAAGGGCATGGCAAAGACCTAAAGGGAAGGCTGGGAACGTGATATACAAAGAAATATGAAGAGGGTTAGGCTCATAAAATAGAAATTGATGGACTAGGGCACGAGGACATTAAAAAGATCTTTAAGAGGCTTCAGGGAATGAAAGAATGAGGGTCAAACAGAGATATCTGTTGGAACAGCTTCTTGACAAGCAGCTCGCGAAAGCCAATATATAACAAGATGGGAAGAAGGGTGAGCTTGAGGCAGGGAGAGGCTGCTGTAGCACTTGCTGTCTGAATGTAAATCAAGAGTGGAAATTCTGTGTATACAAGACAATATGGTCTTGTGAAAATACAGAAAGATGCTATGGAACCTCCTTTTATAGGAAGAGGACATTGAGACAGTTGTGACTAAGCATTGGTGTCAACAGAGTAGCCCAAGCACCTCTAAATTCAAAGACAACTGCTTTGAGAATAAGTTGTGTTTTACTTTTTATTTCTGAGCCTTGGTTTCTTTGTCTATGACACGGGAGTTACAATAATAAAAAACAAATCAAGGCATTGTTATAGGCAAGCAGTATATGAACACACAGGAGGCAAACTGGCATTATTATTACAACTACTTTTGCTATCAAAATACAACACTTTTATTTGGTATGTTTGTGTATATGTATGTATGTATATATCATGATACAATGTTCTCTCTCTCTCTCTCTCTCTCTCTCTCTCTCTGTGTGTGTGTGTGTGTGTAACAGTTAAGAAATATGAAAATAAAATGAACAAGCCACATTGAAGATTACTTGACCCATAAGAAGAGATTCTCTTTTCAAGGTAAAGAAACAGTCGATCAAAGGAGGAAGGGCAGAAGCCATGATCTGGGATGTGCTTCGCATGCAAATAGGAGAATGCTGGTGTATGTAGGTACATCAGAGTCAGGGCAGAAGGTAGAGGATGGCAGCTAGGGAAAGGATGGAGAGTACAGTTGGTATGTTGAAAAGTGATATTGATCATTTACAGCATGTTGTTTGGTAACAGGAAATGAATTGTAAGGGCACAGAGTATTCTCCCTCATCTATAACTGAAATCCTCATGTTGGGGCCCTCCCTGCAGCTTCTTAAAGATTAGCTCTGGTCTGTACAGATCCTGGATGGGCTGGAAAAGAATCAGCTTAGCGCTTTTTGCTTCCCTTCTCTTCCAACTCAGCCCTCATTATTATTCAAATGGCCCAGAACCTCGGCGCTAAGCTTGTCCACACGTTGATGAAACTCTTGCCTGGTAGAGCCTGGGTGGTGTCTTGTCTTTTCTTGGCATGCCTCTTATTTTAGTAACAAGCAACAAGCGATACAGAGTACACTCAGACTGAGGGGAGAGCAGACAAGACAGGCTATCACCAGAGCTTTCGAATAAATGTGTTCTTGGGGGACAAGGAAGGATAGCACCCACAGAAGAGTGCATTTCTTCAATGATTCTGGAGAGGAAAGGAACTCCGGGGGTGGGGGTGGGGGACAGAGGGTGGAGCGAGCCAAAAACATCTGTGGAACTGGAGAGCTGCCAGTAAGAAGAGCAAGGCTTACAGCAGCCCCCTGCCCAACAAAGAGTGTATAATGAAAGCAGAGATGAAGGGACTGTCTCTCCTCTGCTCTTCTACTTGGTACAGACTGATGGCCTGGCTTGGGCTCAGGGGCAATGTCCAAGAATGTTTGAGGAGGAGGAGGACCAAGGTTCAGGGCAAAACAAAGATGTGGGATTCTTTGGTTTAAAATAATTAACAATGTTAAGATAACAGAGCAGTAATCTAAGCAGTTCTGGTGTGTGTTCATTAAACAGGGTCTCAGAGCCTGAGGATGGCCTGGAACTTGCTATGTAGCCCAGCTGGACTAGAACTTGCAACCCTCCTACCGCAGCCTCTGTAGCTGGGATTACAAGCATGAGCCACCACACCTGATTCCACACCTGTCTGAGTATTGGTCCCTGTGGTACAGAGCCCCATATCTATGAAGCCAGCCCTGCCTAGGAACATGGTTTATCCTCAGATCCAGGTTCATTGTTTTATTTAGCAAATCAAAATGATAGAACTAGAATAATTTGCTATCTCATTCTGTGTCTTATTTTGTGAATTTTAAGTGTTTTTATTTCATTGTATATTTAGCATCTACCATATTCAAGATGATACAATAGGATCCGCATAGCAGCCAATGAAGAGAAAGTATCTGACATTTACAGATTTGTGTGAATGCCAATGTCTCTCTTTTAAACAGGAGATGTTTCCTCTTCCTTTTCGGTTCCCTGGCCTGGTGTGGTTTTGATCGAAGCGCTGAAAGATGGAGAGAAAAGGCAAGAAAAGCTGTTTCCAGGACTCCGCTCCTCCCAGCCTTGTAGTGCTCTAAATATTCTCATTCTGGGCTTTTCTCCCAGCTCCCCTCCCTCCCAAATCTTTCCCTGAGCTCTTTAATGTTCTTTCCGCTTATTTGTCAGCCCTTGTGGCAGCTATTAAACCAAATCCTTACTTTGAGAATTGGTAATTAAAGGGAAAGAATTAAGCATTTATCCTGCCTTTCCAGTAGGAACTATATTTCAGTATAATCAAATAGCCATAGTTTTGCTCTTTATTTATTTAACACTTACATAGCATTTACCGTGCAGCAGGCCTTATTCTGATAGCTTTACCAATATTACCTCTTTTTCATTCTTATAACAACTACATTTTACAGATAAGGAACTGGAGCCCCGAGGAGTAAAGTGACTTAATAACAGGTATCGAGCTAGGACTAAGGTTCTAATTCAGACAGTTGCCAAAATCCACGTTCTTCCAGACATACTAAGTCACCCTGGTAGCACAAGGTAAACTCTACTTTCCTGGCTGGTAAATACATACTGACCAAATTCTCAAAAGCTAGTTTAATGGCTGAGGCTAATGCCAGGTGGATACTTGACTAATATACAAGAGGCCCTAGGTTAAAATCCACAGTGCCGAAATAAGAATCATTTTTGAGCCTAACATGAATTCAGACAAGAGCTATCAGATAAAATTAAAACTGTTAGGTGAATGAATAACTGGTGGGGAGTGGGTCATAAGGTCCCAGCTTACCAGCACATAGACGACTTCCTGATTACCAGGAGGAAAGTAACGAGGGAGAGTTGGGGAAATGGGTAATGTGCTCACTGCATGGGCATGAGGACCTGAGTTTGAATCCTCTGCACTCATCTAGAAATCAGGTCTTGTCATACATGCCTGTAACCCCAGCACTGGGAGTGCAAGACAAGAGGGTCACAAAGAGTCACTGGCCAGCCAATCTATCCAAATCGGTGAGCTGCAGGATGAGTGAGAGACTGGGCCACAAAAACTCAAGTGGAGAGAGATATAAGTCAATCATTGAGATCAACCTCTGGCCTCCATATGCACCCTTCAGGTGAGTGCACCCCACCCCAACACACATACACATATACACACACCACCACCACCAACAACAACAATCCAACATCATTAAGTTTCAGCTACTTACAGCGTAATTTTTTTTTTTTTAATGAGACAGGTTTCTCTGTAGCTTTGGAATCTGTCCTGGAACTCACTCTGTAGACCAGGCTGGCCTCGAACTCACAGAGATCCACCTGCCTCTGCCTCCCAAGTGCTGGAATTAAAGGCATGTGCCACCACTGCCCAGCTGCAGTAACTTACTTAAAATCCACCCTTTTACTGGCTTTTATCTGTCTTCTGTTTCACTCCATGAACCCTTGGTCTTTCTTACAACTACCTCCCAAACAATGGAGGGTGGAAACTCTTACCCCAAAGAGTCTGCTTTGGAGATAATCCAGACTAAACCTCTCTCTCTCTCTCTCTCTCTCTCTCTCTCTCTCTCTCTCTCTCTCTCTCTCTCTCTCTCTCTCTCTCTCAAAACAAAAAACTCAAAAGCAAATGTACAAATAATTTTGCTGCCATCATGCTGATGCAGTGGTCAACCACAGTATTATAAATGGAGACAACCACATACCATTATGTGTCTTCAGAGATTCTACAGTCTTCAACGAACGCTGTGCTGATGTATTTTAGCCCACGGCATTTAACTTGAATGTATCAAGCCTTTAGGTCTAAATTCCAATTTTCAGAGAATTTACGAGGTTGATAAACCCACAAATAAGTGTCTAGGCAGTCTAAAAAGTAGACCATCTTTCAGAACAACTGGTCTATTTTCTTTAGTTGGTCAGTACACTAAAAAATAGGGGGGGCGGAGTTATTCTCAAGTTCTAGAAATAAAAGGGTTGCAACCAGATCAAGGCATGATTTTGGACTGAATCTAGTCTGGGATAAACCAGCTGCTAAAGGCATTCCCAGTGCAGTTGAGAAAGGTTGATGTGATTTGAGCACACTGAAGGAAAGAATTAACAAAATGTATTTTTAAAGTCTGTCCAAATTAAATGAGGTCTTTCACTGTCGCCTTTTCTTGCAACATGGTTTTACCTGCTTTACTCTGATGAACCCAGCTGCTTTCCCTATCCGTTGATTCCTGTAGTTGATATTGTTGATACTACACCCATCTCCCTGGATAAGGATGACAAGGATCATTTCCACCCATGCCAGCTTGGCTTCTAATTACTAGTGCCTGTATGTCTTTGGCTGGAGTTTCCCCGCAGCTTCCAGGGTCCTCTTTGCCTAGACTCAGAGGAGTCCAGAAGTGATAGGAATCTAACAAATTCCCTAGGGCAGCTCTGAAGCAATAACCAATATGAGTATGTTATTCTTCAGGGGATAATTCAGAGATGCACATTCTCTACCACTTTCTAGAGTTTTCCAACACAATTAAGTTCCAGCTACCTTTAGTGGTAACTGCTTTAGGTACACCCTTTATTGACTTTCATCCCTCCTTTCTCTCCCTCCCTTACTCCTTTGCATTTCTTGCCGTCCCATCCCAAACAAACTATGTACATACATCAGAGGCTCATCTCAGATCTGCTTTTGGGATAACCTGGACTAGCCCTCTATTCCATGGAGCCCTCTTCTGTGGGAATTGTTCTTTTTCTCACCGGAGAGCAAGAGCTGGTATTAGAATTTTCCAGTGTCCTGCCTTTATGCTCACTCAACATTCCTTTCTTCCTCTTTCCTCTGTACACTCCCTATCATTTATCAGTATCCTGTTTGCTATCTCATCTTCACAAAAGGTTCTGGCAAATCTTTCTGATCCCAATCCTATCATTACTTTTAGGGTTCCCATATGGAATTCTCTCATAACCCTGATCTTATCTCAAGTATTACTTTGGTTTGCTTTGGGTTTGGGTTTTGTTGAGACAAAAATCTAACTCGGTATCTCTGGCTGGCCTCAAAC
Organism: Peromyscus maniculatus bairdii; assembly: GCF_049852395.1. NCBI lineage: Eukaryota > Metazoa > Chordata > Mammalia > Rodentia > Cricetidae > Peromyscus > Peromyscus maniculatus. The sequence continues at coordinate 51,168,490 of NC_134875.1, forward strand.
TCACAGTCACGTCTCTGCGTCAGTCTCCAAAGTGTCTGGATTATGGCATGTTTTCAGTCCAGCCAGCTCTCATCTCATTATCTTCATCTCTGCTCTACTCCAGCCACTGTCTTAGCCACACTGTGAATCTCCTCACCGCTCAGAACTGTGTTACTACTGAAATTCCTGACTCCGTTTTTCATCTTTACTGTATATGATCCCATTTTTCATCTCTGTGACTCTTTTGACACGTATTCTTGGACCTGGATGCCCCTGCCCTGCGAGCTTCTATCCCAAAGCAGTCCCATGTCTTACCTTCTCTGCTGCTGAGGTCTATCTTTGTAAATTGTTGACACACTCTTTTTTAAAAAAACATAATTTCAGCCGGGCGGTGGTGGCGCACGCCTTTAATCCCAGCACTCGGGAGGCAGAGGCAGGCGGATCTCTGTGAGTTCGAGGCCAGCCTGGGCTACCAAGTGAGTCCCAGGAAAGGCGCAAAGCTACACAGAGAAACCCTGTCTCGGAAAACCAAAAAAAAAAAAAAAAACAAAACCAAAAAAAACATAATTTCTTTATTGACTCTTTGGAAATTTCACATCAGGCACCCTAATTCCGTTCTCCTCCCGGTCCCCACATATCCTCCTCTCACTCCTGCAGTGCTCCCCAAAGTAGATGGAAAAACTCAAACCAAAATAAAACAAACAACGAAAAAGCAAGAACAAAACCAAACAGCACAGCCCTTACTTTCCTTCTTTCCCACCTCTCCAACACCTCCTCATTCCTCCTGGTGGCACTGGGAGCTATGTGTCTCATAGTACACCCTCTTGTCCAATTAGCTTTACCAGCAAATGTTCATTGCAATGAGTCACTGGGCTGTTTCAAGGCCTCTGTTTTCTGGTATACCATCATCACTGGATCCTCACTGGAACTCCTCTGGGATAGATATCCTGCAGTCATGGAGATGCTACTGGTATCCTTCCACAAGATCAGTCCCTTCATCAGCTCCAGCAGGTCATAGGTGCAGTAGATGCTAGGGTGGGCCAACCCAAGGCCCAGCTGTCATCCGGAGTGGTAGCTGAGCTGGTCATTCTGGGCCACTGGGACCACCTGCCTCAGGTGAGGGGGTGGAGCCAGCTCCCCTAGGCCCATGCCATCAGGGTCAGTTTTCCCTTGCCTGTGGTGAGGGGAGGGGCCATCTCTCCCCAGCGCAGGAGTCAGCTCTCCCATGAGGGTCAGGGCCAGCTCTCTTGCTGCAGTGTCCAGGGAGAGGCAGGGCCAGCTTTCCCCAAGCCAGTGAAAGGCTGTGTTGGCTCAGGATAGACCTCTGATTTCATCATACATTCTTCCTATGGCCCCCTAAGGTGACACAGGCCACAGCCATGAGCACAGACCCCAGCTGCAGCTGGTGCTAGGGCAGTGCTAATCCGAGTCACATGCATGGTGCAATGGTGACATCCAGACCTGGCTGCTGCCAAGGACCATGTCTGGGTCTGTGGTCCTACCACAACTGTGGTCTGTGCCAAAATTCAAGTCTCATATTGCCACCAAAGGTGGCACAGCACCCCGGGGTTGGTGCTACAGCCTGAGGCATCGGTGGTGTCTGGGGGGGGCAATGCTGCCACCAGAACCATCTCAATCTGAGTGGCCAGTGCTTCCACCTGGAGTCAGGGTGTCATCCTGGGCCCAAGTTGCTGCCGAGGGCCATGTCTGGGTCTGTGGTCCAGCAGGGGCCTGTGTTGACATACTTTAAAACATCAGCTGAACTCTCAGCTCCTAGCTGATCCTTGGCTTACCATCAGACAATCCTATCTCCCCTCCAGCAGTGTTCTTGATAGTTTTCTAGGCCCCCTCTCACTTGTTCTTCTCAGGAACCCCACTTCTTACCTTTGGATTTGTACCTTTTCATTTGAAAAGCCTGCCTTTGTCATTTACTGGTTTCTCTCTTCCTCAGTGTCTTGGCTTCAGTGTGTATGCACAGCAGTCCCTCTATCTGTTGTGTGTGAAGACTTTAGCTCTATTCCTAGCCTTGGACTATCAACTTTACTAGGACCCTCCCTATGAATTTATTGCTCCCCAGTTATCAAGAGGAGATTCAGAGAATCCCAGTTTTGTGTTTCACCATTTTTTTTTTTGGTTTTTCCAGACAGGGTTTCTCTGTGTAGCGTTGCGCCTTTTCCTGGAACTCACTTGGTAGCCCAGGCTGGCCTCGAACTCACAGAGATCCGCCTGGCTCTGCCTCCCGAGTGCTGGGATTAAAGGCGTGCGCCACCACCGCCCGACATGTTTCACCATTTTAACAGCTAATTATTGCATCACTATTAACCCTAGGAGCAGATAGAGTGTCAGGAGCTATGCCAAGTGCTAGAATACAATAACAGTAAGAAACATCCTCGAAGCTATTGACATCGTGGACTTGCAAAATTCTGATAAAACTATAGAAGGAAACCAAATGGAATAGTAAGAAGGAGAATTAAGTGGGGTAGTTGGAGACTATCTCTTTAAGGAGGTAACACTTTATTCAAGACCTGCAGAAGGGTAGCCAAACGTGAAAAAATCCAGTGGGAGAGTATTTCAGGCAGGTGAAACTACAAATATGAATTTGAAAGTGTAAAAAATGTGCCACATGGAGTGAGCATGAAGGGCCAATGTGGGTGAAACATAGTAAGTTGAAGGAATAAACTGACCAAGGATCATACAGCCCATGGGTCGAAGTTATGGAGAGCTTTTCAGGACAGATTGATGAACTTTCAAGTGTGATGGGAAGGCACTAGAGCATTACACACACACACACACACACACACACACACACACACACACACACACACACACACACACACACACACACACATTTGTATAGGTATTTTGCCTGCATGTATCTGTGCACTGTGTGTTCAGTTCCCATAGAGGCCAGAAGGGGGCATCAAATCCTCTGTAACTAGAATTACAGATGGTAGTGAGCTGCCATGTGGTTGCTAGAAATTGAACCTGCGTCGTCTACAAGAGCAACAAGTAAGTACTTTTAACCACTGAGCCATCTCTCCAGAACCTACGCTAGGGCAGTGGTTCTCAACCTTCCTAATGCTGTGATCCTTGAATACAGTTCCTCATGTTGTGGTGATGATCCTCAACCATAAAATTATTTTGGTTGCTCCTTCATAACTGTAATTTTCTTAATGTAAATATCTCTGTCTCCCGATGGTCTTATGCAAACCTTCCCCACTCCCCATGAAAGGGTCGGTCCCCTTGAGGGGTCACAACCCACAGGTTGAGAAACATTTCCCTAGAGGCTTTAGATTGGGAAAATGGCATAACACGAATCTTCCTTTTAAAGATTATTTTACTGGGATGTTTCCTCTTCATTATCAACTGAATTTGGAATCACCTGGGAACCCCACTTACGAGTGTATTTTTGCATTCAAAGAGGTTTAGCTAAGGAGGGAAGACCTACCCAAAATATAGAAAGAGAAGTCAAGGACCACTAACAGCTTTCTGGCCTATGCTAATTCTATTTTTGTAAGGTTGAAAAGGTGGGGAGTAACAGTTCTGCTTTGTATGTATTATTCATTAATTTTTATGATCTTTCTGCGTGTGTGTGTGTGTGTGTGTGTGTGTGAGTTCATGTATATGTGTGTAAACATGTGTGGACATAAATGTGTGAGCGTACATGTGGAAGTTCAAGGAGAATCGTGGGTGCCATTCTTAGGTACCAACTACCTTTTTTTTTTTTTTTTTTTTTTTTTGGTAGGATCTCTCATTGGCCTGGGATTTTGCTAAGTAGAGTGGGTTGGCTGACGAGGAAGCCCCAAGGATCTATGTGTCTCTGCCTCCCCGGTACTGGGATTACAAGAAGGTAGCTTCATGTTGACTTGTGTGGGTTCTGGGGATGGAACTCGGGTCCTTGTTACTTCTCCTTTTTGAAACAGGATCTCACTCTGTAGCCTTCCCTAGCCTGGAATTCAGTACATAGACTAGGCCACCTTTGAACTCACAGAGACGTGGGTACCTCTGCCTACTGAGTACTGGGATTACAGATGTGCATCCTCACAGCTGGCTTAAATCTTCATTCTTGCAAGTTAAGTTTTACCGGATGAGCTAAGCCCCTAGTCTTGTCTTGTAGGTGTTATATTAGAGATGTCTAGTAAGTATTCCAGTGGCGATTTTAAATAGGAAGGTAGACATGTGCTATCCACTTAGAATCCTTTTGGGGTATTTTCTGGGAGTTTTTGGTATAAGTATGGTGTTGAAAGCTATGGGGATGGAGGAAACTACTCAAGGAAGGATTTGAGAAAGAGGAGTCTCAGGGTAGAGTATGAGTAATTTGAACCTTTAGATTCAAGTAGCAAATATTGAGAAAGAGGGGGGAAAGTGTGGCATTAACAAATCTAAGTCAGGAAATGTTTTAAAGAAATACTTTTTAAGGGATTTTAAAGACCGTCTATGTCAAATGCTGTTGAGAGGGCTATTAAATTCAGGACAGAAGCGTGATAATTGGATTTGGCAACACAGGGGACTCTAGGGGATTGTGACAAGAGCATTTTCAGTGGATTGATGAGTATGGAACCCAGCCCAGAGGAGACTGGAGAATGAATAGGAGGTGAGGAAGAGGATTTTGCATGTGTAGATAATTCTTTGGAGAATGTTTGCTGTTGATGGGTGTTAAAATATGGTCAAAGAAAAGTTTATTTTGGGGATAGTAAAAGCTAAAGTAAGTGTGTGATAGTAAGAATTCACTGGTAGCAAGTGTAAAAGTCATTAAGAGGGAAAGAAGTAATAATGTGGTAGATTTCTGTCATCTCCTCCACAATAATAAAATTCCCCATTCGTAGCTGGCCTCATGCTTTTCTAGAATAGGTACTGCCTCTGGCCTGTAAGATGTGTGCAGAAGTATCCTCTGTCTGCTCTTGAGGACCTCCTTTGAAGGATAGCTGGCACATGGACTTTGTCCTTTCTTCTGCCCCTTCTCCATCCTGCTGCCTGAACTTTGAATGTAATAACCAGAACTCTAGATACCATCTTGGAGCTGGAAGGCAAGGACCATAAACATGGGATGTGGTGAATTTTGAGGAGCATGCAGTTCTGAAGACTTTGTAGATCTGAGTCATCATACCAACCTCAGATTGCCTACTTCTTATGTATGAGGGAATAAATGCTGCCATTTCACCCACTATAGTTTTGAATCTCTGTTGGTCTCAAATGAACTCAATCCTAACTGATTGAAATGGCATCTGGAGAGCCAGTGGAAGCAATGGCTGTTAACAGTGGACAATTCATCCAACATATTCTAGAAGGCAATGATAAAGATAGAGATAGGAAGGTAAAGGTGGCAGTGGGTTGGAATTCCCAGTTCAGTGGTTCTCTCTTTTTTCAGTGAGGTGGCAAGTGAGGGCTTCAGCTGAGAGTGGAGATGCATGGTCATCGTAATTACTTTTTTTCGTAGCTGTGATCAAATACCTGAGAAGAGGCAACTTAAAGAAGGGAGGGTTTCTTTAGCTTACAGTGTGAGGGAATACAGTCAATTGTGTGTGAGGTGGCTAGTCACGTGGCTTCTGTCTACAGTCAGGAAGTACAGCACAGTTAAGAAGTAGGGTCAGGTTATAAAACTTCAAGGCTTGTTCCAATAATCTATTGTACTTAATATTTCATCCAGTAAGGTTAACCTCCTAAAAGATCCGGAATCTGCCAAACCAGTACCATCAACTGGAGACCACATTTTTAAACATATAAGCCGATGAGGGACATTTCACATTCAGCCCACAACAATGATAGATTGCATATGGAAGAGAGAAGGCAGTAAGTACATGGGCTCCTGGAGAACTAGAAGAATGGAGAGGAATCTTTGACACCTGAGAAGAACTCTACTGATGGTCTTCAATCATTTCCTGTCTGTTGCTAACTGCTCTGTTCCTCTGGGCCCTTTTCTGTATGGCTACATTTTCATGCTTTATTTTCTACAAAGGGCTCTGCTATGATGATCTCACGATCTCCCATCCTATATTTCTCAAGCTGTGCCTGCCTTCTTAGTTCCCAAGATAGGATCTCCTGGAACCTCAGTACTTTCCTAAAAGAACTAGATTTACCAGGCTTTTTTTATAGTGCTAGGGATGGAACCCAGGGCCTTGCACATGCTTGCCACTGAGCTGCATCTCCAGCCTTTGCCAGGCTTTTGTTGGCACTCACCCCCCTCCAATCTGGCAATCCACATTTCTGCATTCCTGATTTGCCTTTTACTCCTAGATTTCTCTTTCTAAAGCAAACTCTAGCCATAAACTGACACCACCTCTATTTCTTGTCCTGATTTCCAGTTTTCCCATCCTGTAAGGTCCACCTTGTGCCTCATTTTCTTCAGGAGGTCTTTGCTATTTCAATCTGCCGTAATGTTTTACATATTGGGTGATTAAACTGACACCTATTATGTGACCTGAAAATCCATACACAAGAATCCATACAGTGATAATCTGTACCACAAAGCTGAACATTTGTAACATATGGTCCTCCTCTCTAATGTAGTATATGTGACATATGGAAATGTCTTTCTTCCCTCCCCGCCACCTTCTTTTATCCTTTTGTACCATACCCCTTTACTACTGAGAACCGGTGCTTCATAATTAAATTAAAGATTCTATTGCTAAAGAATATACACAGTATGACATATTATATGAAGTCACCAGGCAAACAAGCTAAGCAAGATTTTGTTCTTGTTCAGAGACCCAAATGTATATAGCAAACAATAAAGAAAAACAGATGAATAATTAAAAATTCAGTTTAGGTTTGTCTCCGAGGAAGAGAGAACTGCCACTGAGAAGGGAGTACTCATATATCTATATCTTATGGACATTCCTTTCTCTTTTTTGCAGATTTTTTCATTTTTATGTATGTGTATGGTATGTGTGTGCCCTGTGTGTGTAGAGGTATGTGCCTGCAGAGTCTAAAGACAGCATCTGAGCCCCTGGAGTTGGAGTTACAGGTATAGGCAGTTAGCACCTAATGGCACTTTCTCTCCAGCATCTTCCCAGTTCTTTTATCATTATTTCTTAATTATGCATAAGTATCATGGACACTTTTTGTATAGCTATACGACAATAAAAACCTTAAGGATACTTTTCTAGGTCCCGCTCAGGTCTATTGAACCTGCATTATTAGTGGTACATGTGCTTTCTGGATTGCATTTTCATTTGATACTCAAGGTAGTTCTGAAGCCTTTATGGAACCCATGGCACCTAAAGAACGTCACCTGAATCTTCCCGATAGAAGCAGGAACCCGAGGATGGGAAGCAGAATAACAAAAGACCCATGGGTAAGGAGAGGAGAAAGACATCATGGACAGAAGGATCACATACCCCTTCTATGTGTCCTTGTGTGGTCATGATGAGAAAAAAATCAAGAAATTGTTTTGATATCCTTTGACCTCATCTTGATTGTGATTGGTGATATTTTTTTTCCTACGGGAAAAACTATGTGCATATAGCCTTCCAGATATTATCAGCATGAGGGAAGAAGATGTGTTTTTTCCAGATGACCATAAACTCTGCAAAAAAAAAAAAAAGATATGTATTGGTTTGCTGGGGGCTGCCATAGCAAAATTACACAGACTGGAAAATTCAATAGACATGCATTCTCTTATACTTCTGGAAGCTGTATGTTTAAGGGGAGGGGTTTTTCAGGGTTTCTCATGAGATCTCTCTGTTTTGCTTATAGATGGTGTCTTCTCTCTTTAGCCTCATATAGTTGTCTGTTTTGCAGACGTCTGATGATGTTTGTCTGTGTCCTAATCTCTTATTATAAAAATGCCATACATATTGGATTAGAGTCTACCCAATGGATAGCATTTTAACTTAACACACTAAAGGTCCTGAGATTGCAATCTAAGAGTTAAGTACTAAGAGTTAAGGCTTCAACCTGTGAGTTAGGAGAGGGGCACAAATGAGCCCATAACAGTATGGAATCCATATGGTGTTTTTATTCATTTGTTTTGATATGAGCTGTGCATTGAGATGAACATATCATTGGTGTCTCATTTGTTAGCTCATATTCACTGATTGACTAGTAACTGGCTAGAAGGCTTGTTGAGGAAGAAACTACAGAGCAATGAATGAATGCTTCTCCAGAGTTGACTGTGGTTGTCTCGTGTATACCAGATTGACACCCAAATCAGTAATTTTCGATTCTAAATAACCCAGGCATTAAGGATCCAGGAGACACTCACTCCAAAACATTGTGAAGCATTAAGCTGCTTGAAGCCTGAACTCTTAACAGTTTGACATTTCCTTTAAAAGCTGTTGGAGTCCCTCTCTCCAGGAAGCCCAGTCAGAAGAAGCTTAGTGTTTTACTTATCCAAGTCTTTGCAGCAATGAATTAAACATGCATTGAAAAGGGAGGTGCCAAATTTCTCAGCATCTCCCTCTCCCATGCTGAGCTGCACGTCCCAAGGGCAAGGCCCATCAGCCTCGTCATGGAACAGCGGAGGCAGACAGATTTATTGAAGAGAAGGAAAAAGAAAAAGAAAAACCTTGCCTTGGCAAACAAAGAACCTTTGATTTCTCAGCTCATCATCCGAGACAGAGATGCTGAGGTTGTACCTTCGGCTCCCACCACGCCTGACCTCTGGGGAGCTTGCAGCATGTGGAGACTGGGAATGAGGAAGGAAGCAGGCGGTAGATGCTGTTGTCACAAGATGTCGAAGAAAAAAAAGACATGGGCAAATCTAGCTAGACCCTAGAAATAGCTGTCCATTCTGCACACTGTACACTTGTCACTTTCCAGATCACCTGCACAAGACTCCCACGCCATCAGATTTGTAAACGTTCCTTCACATGCTGACATCTACTGCTTTCATTTCAGCCTCACGGCCACCTTCGAAAAGAGAGCCAGGGAGGCAATTTCCCCCTTTGGTTATAGATGGTAAACAAGAAGCCCACAGAAAAGGAGATGTGTACAGCTGGTTGGTGGTAGACCTGAGACTAGAATCCACGATTGCAGCCTCTGAACTGCAGGGGCTTTGCATCTCTCCTCTTCCTGGTTTTCCGAGGATGGATTGGGCTACTCTCTTCTTTAAGGCTAACACTGTCAGTTCGTCTTGGACCTAGTCTGTCTCCCTTTGGGTCCCTGATAAATTAGACTCCTCTCCTCTCCTCTCCTCCCATTGCTTCCCATCCCCTCCCCCCTCTCTCTCCGTCTTCCCTCTCCCTCCCAACTGAGTTCTTTCTCAATATACAAATTCATGCCCCTCTTTCTAAAAAAATAAAGCAAAATTAAAGCAAAACCTCCACTGGCTCTCTGTACCTTCTCAATGCTTTTTCCTCTGTTTATCATCAAATTCTTTTTTCAAGAGAATCTGACACTGGCTGCCTCTTTTTTTAATACAATCTGCAACCAAGTTCAGCCCGATTTCTCTCTCCTATCACTCTATTAAATGGTTTCACTAAAATCACCAGTTACCTACTAATTTTCAACTCTGTGGACCTGGTGCAGTCCTGAGCAGATCCACCTGCAGTTTTTGAAGCTTGTGATCACTCATCTAAAAACAAACAAGCAACAATGAAATAAGATAATTTCGCTTTCATGGCCAGTGTTTTCTTGTTACGACCCTATGCCCCTCCCTCTGCATATGTGTAGTTTTCTCTTCTCCCTGCCAATACGCACACACACGCGAGAGCACACACACACACACACACACACACACACACACACACACACACACACACACACACACACAGTCACAGCTGCTGACTTCAGCCCACCGTTTTTATTTCATGCTTGTTTCTTCTTGAGTGATCTCGCCCTGGTACCTCTTTTGTTTGGAAAAGCAAATAGCATCACTTACGTTATCCTCAGATGGCTGCCCTTCAAACTGAGGCCACACAGACAGAGGTGGCAGCTCTATCAGGTAGTGGAGCTGCTTTGACAATTGAAAAATCCCTCTGTCTTTTTCATAGCCTAGTCGCCTCCTTTCTCTGTCATGGTTTGTATCTTTTTCTCCAGCGTCTACTCCATTCTTCCCTTTCTACCATCCCCAATTCTCTGTTTACCCACAGATTGCACCCCACTTCTTACTTGAGCTTCAGATGGCCTCAGCTATCCATGTCTCTACTTTCAACAATCTTCCAACTTCAACTCTAGTGATAAGTAATGTGGTATTTCTGTAGTTCATAGTCCAAAACCCTGAGAGGGATTCAAATTGACCCAGCTCATCTCTCAACTCTCAAAATTCCAGGTAGGCATCTCCTCTTAAATATCTCATAGGTATCTTCAATTCACATGTCCAAAAGAGGAATTCTCTAATTTTTTTTTCCTAAGCTAGCATAACCACCTGAATTCTTAATCTCTGGTCAGTTTATAGACGGGCTGTTTTTGAACTGGGGACAGACTACATCTCATTAGTTAAAACAAAAGCAAATGGGAGGAATAGGGAGAATGCATTAGAGAGAGCAAAGCATAACTGTGCGGGCAGCTGACACACATCAGATGCAGCAAATCTCTTAGAGATGTTGGGAACCTAGCAGGTTGTGACAGATATCCCTGGTGTCATCTCAGATCCAAACCCCTATAAACCTTTAGGACAGACCCTCTCCAGAGCTTTAATCTCTGAAAATCTCTGCTAGGCATCTTCCATTGTATGTTGCATAGGCATCTTCAGTTCTCAAGTCCATAAGAGAAGTTCTCCATTTTCTTTTTTCTTCTGAACTAGAACTCACTCCTGAATCTTTTGTTGTGGTTGATGATACCACTATTCCCAAGAACATTTTATTAGTTTTACTATTACTATCTGCAGACCAAATGAGCAAAGTGACACTCTTGATTTCTCCATCACACATATCATTTATAGCCAATTCATCACAAAGACCTATAGATTTTATCACCTGATTATTTTCTTCATTTAATCTTACCTTTTCTTGTTCCAGTTTAAGTCACCATTATCTCTCACTTGAATGGCAACAGCAGCTTCCCACCTGGGTTCCCCTGATGTTGTTGTTCTTTTATGACCCATCTTTCACACTACTGGAAAGTGATAATGATCTGTATTTATAGAACTATACATGATGCTAGGTTTGGTGGCACAGACCTTTAATCCTAGCACTTGGGAGGTGGAGGCAGGCAGATCTGTTTGAGTTCCAAGCCAACGTGGTCTACAGAATGTGTTTCAGACAACTCAGGGCTACCCTGTCTCAAAAAGAAACATGCATGAGTATGCGTTTGTCCTCCTCTAGATGTTTTGGTAACTCTCCATCACCTACTGGCCAAAGACCAAGCTATTAAATTGACATACAAGGACCTGCTTCTGCTACAACTCATCTGCTACCATTTCCATCTCAATACTACCACTTTATGTGTTTCCTCTACATGGTGGGGCCTTTTACCCCTATGTGTTTGCTTAAGCAAGCCCCTTCTGCTTGCAATACCTTCTCAGTCATCCTCATAAATAACCTCTGCCAGGATAAAATTCAAATTCTCTTTCGGCATAATTTCCTTACAGAAACTTTCTTCATGGTCTCTCTTGTTTCTAATTGGAATAAACGTGTCTGATGGGCTGTCATTATATATCCTGGTCTTATCTCTACTGTTATAAATCTTCCTTATAAGTATTTGACCTAGTTTACAGGTGGAGCCTGTGTTTTCCTCCTTGGCACTTCCAACACCTAGCAGAGGTCCAGCCACACAGTGGTAATAAAATTTTTTGAATGAAGAGAAAAGGAAGGAAAGAGAACACTGAAGCAATAATAGGCAGGCTAGTACACAAAGAAAAAAACAAGAGGATAAATATTAAGGAGATGGAGATATGAGAGAAAGAAGGGAAAAGAGATGAAGAGAAAGAGAGGGGAACGGGGGAGATAGTGGATAGGTTTCACATTGGGTTGAAATCAACTTTACTCTGATGTCATTTAGAGACTAGCTAGAGCTCTGGGCCCTTGGTCATCTCCATTTCCCTCATGGAGGCTGGCAGAACTGTGTCAAGGGATAGGCTGAAGAAACCCTTGGAGATAGCTCTAAATGCAGGCTAAGACATGTTTAGCTGGGCACCACTGGCAGCTGGAGCAAAGGGGTGCCAGACTATAAGAGGATGAGAGCCTGCTGGGCTGCTGGAACCAGAGATGGCAGAACCATCAGTTATTAATAACCATAAGCAGGCCACCGGGACCCACACAAGTGACTGCTTCCAACTGGCTAGGATTCTCCTCTCACACAAGCTGCTGCTTTCCACATCTGTGAATAGTAGTGTCATTCCCTGAGTGAAACCTGAGTCCTATTGTCTCAGAGATAAAAAGGCAAATGGTAAGTAGCTTTGAAATAAGAGGCTGAAAAGCTAGAAATTATGAGCAGAAAGAAGGCATTTCTTTCTAAAGGGGCAGCTGTTCCATCCTCCTGTCACCACCAAATCACTTCAGGGCCGGGTTTCACTATTTTGGTCAAGGGTGTCAACAACGTCTCAGTCAACAGACTCTTCCTTACCAATTACCACTGTAATTGTCTTGGCCTTTCCTAGTTACATTTCCATCCCTTCACACTCACACTAACATGGTATCCCTTGAAAGCCTGACATCTCCAGTGGCTCCTGATGTCCAATAAAAGAAATTCATGCTGCTGTTTTCGAGGTCTCTATCTAATTTTGTGTTTTGTTTGTTTGTGAGATGAGAGACAGTCTCAACCTGTATACCAAGATGGTCTTGAACTTGGGGTTCCCTGCCTCTGCCTCAAGTGTGCGATTATCGATGTGAGTCACCACACTAGCATTAGAACTTTATTTTTTTCCTGTAGTTCTAAGGATGAAACCAGAGTCCTGCTCTTTGTAGCCCAGGCTAAGCAGTACATAGCCTAGAATGTTCTAAAATTGGAGACAATCTTCTTGCCTCAGTCTAAATACTGGGATTATAGATGCACACTATCTAGCTCTTCCCATTTTTAAACTGTCTCTGGTGTGAACATTTTATCTTTGCATATTTGGAAATGTATAATCCTCTGAACCCTCCTCAGGCTCTCCTACATCTGGGCCGGGCAGGAAGGATATTCCTCCCACTCACCTAATTTTTGCCCGTTTCTCCCCCTAGTGTACTGCAGTGGTAAGTACTAACAAAAGCATCCATAGAGTCAAGTCTACAGGTCTCATTTACTGTTGGTGACATTTGGGGCAAGCTATATTATCCCCCGCTAAGCTTCAGTTTCCACATGTGGAAGTCAGAGGATAACGTCTCTCCTCCCACCTGATGGGTCTCAGGGACCGAACTCAGGTTGTCAGACTTGGCAGGTTCTCTTAGCCACTGAGCTATCCTGCCAGCCCAGAAGAAAACATTATTGAGAATAGTAGATTGTTCATCAAATTAGTGATACTACTGGCTATTGAGTGCACAAAATGATTGGGACCAGCAGAGGTTGCATAGGGTGACTACCAACTAGCCTACCCCTCAAGGTCAGTCTAGCAAAATGCCACTGCCTATGGTACCATTTCACTGTACCACCTACACATTCATGACTCACATTTGTATTTCTGATGATCCCTCAAAATTTGCAATCTTGAGAAGAACATAACCTTGGCCAAATGTGTGGCATATGCCTGTGTCCTAGGAACTAGGAAGTTGGAAAAGAGAATCAGGAAATATCTGTCCTCACTCTGTTACACATACACACACACACACACACACACACACACACACACACACACACACACGGCACTTGTGTAAGTCCTCAATGAATAGTAGCTTTCATATTAAATCTAGACCATCCTTCAAGGCTCAACTTAATAACAGCAGCAATAAAGTCCTTCTGCCCTTGTAGTTTTCAGTGCCCTTAAATATTGGCTATTTCACTTGATTCTCCCAAGCACTTTGTCAGACAGAAAGAGAGTCCAGCTGGGGCAAGGTATATTTGTCCTAGGAATACATAGCTAATAAATGAAAAACTGAAATCTCAGCCTTCTGTCCTTAAAAGCTACAAACAGTAGAATTTATGAAGTAACTCCTACGTGCCAAGTACCGTTTAAGAGTTTTGTATGAATTAATCAAATTGAATATAAATATCATTGTTTAGTCTCAATTTCAGATGAGGTAACCAAAGAATGGAGAGATGTAGTACTCTGTGACGGTCATGTAGCTTTTGTGCTCTGGATAGAGCCTATCCTGTGAACTGCAACTTCCGCTCTAGTTTTAGGGCTTAAGCTCTTAACTGCTCCACTATACTGCACTGTCAGCCTTGAATCTTCTTTTATGCAGACTGTTTTTCTTTCTTTACCAATCAGTTTCATCACCCAAGTTAGAAGTGATACTACATATCTGGGTCATCTCTAACCTTAGGATGGTAGATGCATGTCCTTTATGTGATGTTAGGTTCCTTGAGGGCAGTGTACCATGTCCCTTAGAGCACCTCTCAGTAACTACTGAGGAAGCGAGTGAGTGGAGCAAGAGAAGAAGGAAGGAAAGGAAAAGGAAATGGCTTCAACTATAAAGAAATCAACAATTAACCTGGGATAAGAGGATGGACATGACTCTGATGAAGCTCCACATCTGGGGCGCAGTTCATTCAGGCTGAGATTGTCTGAAGGTATCTCAAAGCTAAACTGTGATTGGAGTCTATGAGAATGGCCCCCATAGGCTCATATACTTGACGGTTTGGGAAGAGTTGGGAGGTGTGGTTTTGTTGGAGTAGGCATGTTCTTGTTGGAGAAGGTGTGTTGCTTTGGGTGGGTTTTCAGGTTCCAAAAGCCCATAGCAGGCCAAGTCTTTCTCTCTCTGACTCCTGCTTGTGAATTAGAGGTAAGCCCTCAGAAACTGCTCCAGTGCCGTGCCTGCCTGCCTGCTACCACGTCGTCTACCATGATGGTTATGGACTCGTCCTCCGAAACTATAAGCAAGCCTCTAATTAAATGCTTCCTTTTATAAGTTGTCTTGCTCATAGAGTTTCATCACAGTAATAGAACAAAACAATAACTCAGACAGGCTCTCCCTTTCTTTCCTGAAGCTATCATAACAAAATATCATGGGCATAGTGGTTTAAATAACCGAAATTGATTCCTCCATAATTCTGGAAGCTAGCTGTCTGAGATCAAGATGCTGGCAGGGTTAGCTTCCTGCATAGCTTCCCTTCTGACTGGTAAATGGCTGTCATCTGCTCTCTCTTTACATGATAATCCCTCTATGCATGGATGCCCCTGGTGTCTCTTTTGTGTGTCCAATTTTCTTATCTTGTAGGACACCAGAGAAATTGGATTAGAGCTCACCCTAATGGCCTTGTTTTAATTTAACTATCTCCTTAAAGGCCTGATCTTCATATACAGTCACATTTCTGAAATACTGATAGGTTAGGGCTTCAACATAGGCATTTTGGGTTAGCAGAATTCAGTTATTAACAGACCTCAAGTCCCATTTTCTTTTGGCTTTCTCTCAACTAGGGTAGGCGGGATATGGATGTAGAGTGGGTGACCTAGAAGTGGCGAAGTGTATCCTTGAGACTGCACTTAAGGTTAAACAGGACAACGCTGGCACTTTGTGCTTCCCTTGCAGATATACACAAGATGAAAGTTGTGCCATCTGGCTTTTAATATTCCACTCGGGTGCTGTCTATTTAGTTAATAAAAGAAAACCCTAATCACTGTCCTTTGCTAAGTGAGCTGTTATAACATCTGTGTGAACCCCCCACGTATGAGTAATTAAATCAGCACAGTGTCCTTTGGGTATGAAGCAGGGAAGTCATAGTTACACTCCCAAAGTTCTCCAGCTGTACAATGAATGTCTCAGAGTGATGGTCCATTCAGCAACAGTTTCCTGTGGTACATAATGGGAACAGAGACAGAGATAAAACAGAGTTCTTCCCCAGAAATGCATGGTTCATAAAGACAGAGAGCCAGACAACATTGATACAGTAGGACCACTGCCATGACAGAAGAAGGCACAGGTGACTATGTAAAATTAGAATAGGAATAACTCAGCTGTCTTTGGGAGCAGAAGTGATTCCAGAAGGAAGGGAAGATATAAGAATTTATGTTAGAAAGAGAAATAGAAGCAAGAGAGTTAAAAGTTGGTAGGATGGGTTAGGGAGGTGACCAGATGCTATTAACTGGGAGATTGTATTGCATAAGTCCTTGGAGCACCATTAATTCTATGTCATTAAAAACCAAAACAGTGTCCTGGAAAGTCGTGTGATTCAATGACCCAGAGGAGTTAGCTTCTAAATTTTGTGAAAAACCTTTAAAAAGTTAGGTTGAGAATATAGACAAGGTCATAAGCCAAGTGCAAAAATAGGAGAAGGTTGCAGCAGGAGAGATACGAGTGGAAATCGGCATCTAAGCTGATATCTCAGCTTTCTGTTGAATGCATTCCAATATTCTGCTAGACCCAGAAACAAGGCTAGTACCTGGCTAGAAAAAGGAGGCTGTTGGAAGGGAAGTCTGGAGAATGTTATAACCTCAGACTCAGGAACACTAATAGACTTGATTCATGCCTACTAAAACCTGAATCTCATATTTTATAATCTGGAACTGTTAATTTTTATAAATTCACTTCAGTATGGGACATCCCTAAGCAAGACCATAAAAAATGTACTGCTATGCCTTTCATTGCTACTGCACCAAGCACTCTATATAAGATCTTGTTGGTTTATTTGAGCCTTACAATAACTCTGTGACAGGTAGGACAGAGAACTGCCATTCAGATAAAGAAACCAAGAACCAGAAAAGTTATTACCTCAAATTGGAAGTACCCTGACATGTGTTAGTCAAGCTAGAACTTAGGTCCTATGAGATTTGGCCTTTGAGATTGCTTTCTTCTATGTATTCCTCCAACATTTCTAGGGGGATGTATTCCAAGACATTCAGTGGATGCTTGATGTAGACAAATTGTTAAATGGTCTTATTAAATAAAAGCCCAGAGCCAAATATTGGGGTGAAAACCTGAGAGATCAGAGGAATAGGAAAAGCCACAAGCCAACCTCACCTCACTCACACCTCAGCTTCCAAAGGGACCTACTTCCTGTCTACCCATACCTATATTCCTTTACTGTTCTGCCATCTCATCTGCTCTCTCTGTCCAGCTACATCACTTCCTCTTCCTGCTCAGCTCTGTCACTTCCTGTCTGTATGTACAGACTTCCAGACCTCCAGACCTCCATGGTTGACTAGTGCTGGAATTTAAGGCATGTGCCACCATGCCTGGCTCTGTTCCTAGTGTGACCTTGAACTCACAGAGATCCAGACAGATCCCTGCCTCCCGAATGAAAGGATTAAAGGCATGTGCTACCATTGCCTGACTTCTATGTCTAATATAGCAGCTGGCTTTTTCCTCTGATCCTCAGATAAATTTTATTGGGGGACACAGATAAAATATCACCACAGCTTGAAACCATGGAACATTCTGAACCCTATCTGTGATCCCTGTGAAATCATGACAGTATCCCTGACAACTAAGAAGGCTACTAAGTAACTGAGGCACATATACAGAGTGGATATTCTAGACAGAAGGAGGCCATGAGGTCTCATCATGCTACTCAGACTGATTTGCAATTTTAAACTAGGAGTGGTTTATTTCTGATATTTTTATTTAATATTTTCAGCACACAGTTTACCTGTGAGTGACTGAAAATATGGCAAATGAAACTGTGGATGGGGAGAGGGCCTGTTATCTAATGGAGAAAGGCTCATTTTTCAGTATCTTTTCACAATCTTCCTTGCCCATGTTTTTCTTGCCTAGCTGTACTTTGTTCCTTCTATCTATCCTCTGGAACCTTCGGGTTTGCCTTCCTCATTTCAGATCTGCCTTGTACAAGTCACAGTCTATAGTCTGTACCTAGACTGGTCTTGACCCCGAGAATGTGTTCATGCAGAGGAGCTGTTTAAGGTTCTATCCCAGTGGAGAGGAAGGGTTAATGGGGAAGGTATCTCTCCCACGTCTGCCCTTGATTTTCTTTCTATTCTGAGATCTGTTTGCTTTCTCTGAGTCTTCACAACCAGAATTGAAATCAAAGCTGTAAAACGTGCCACGTCAGTGGCTGTAATAAAAACTGCTTTAAATCTCTGTTCAAAGTGTTTATTTATATTATATTCCAAATGTTCTGTTTGGGATGCCAAAGCTTTCTCCAGCAGCAACAAGCCCCTGGAGAAATAAGCGTGAAGTGCAAATCAAGCTAGATCAGCCACCAGCCTGATTCAAAATCACTGGTCAGGCCATAAATCCAAAATAAAGTGGAAAAGGAGTGCCATCTAATTAGGAAGTGTGGCATTAGAAACCCTCTCCATCAGTGTGTTTCTGTCTTCCTTGATTTCTTCTGTGTAGTAAGGAAAAAATTGCCAGAAAATGTGAAGATGAAGAAGCAAATTATAGTCTGGCATGGTGGTATATAGCTGTAGTTCTAGCACCTGGGAGGTAGAAGCAGGAGGATCAGGAGTTCTGGGTCATCCTTGGTTGTACAGCAAGTTCAAGCCATCTGGAGCTATATGAGACATTATCTCAAAGGCCCACTCTCTCTTCCCTCAAAGCAAGCAAATGACAGCTGCCCTGTGCTTGTGACATGATTTGTGCGGCTAAAGCCAGTGCCAAGTCCTGAACACGGTCCCTTATCAGAGTCACCTGAAGTGGTGTGGGGAGGGTCTGAGAATGTGCATTTGTGACATACTCTCCCAGGTGGTGCGGGTGCTGATGGTCTGGTGTAAACATGTTGAGAACCACAGTCTTAGGTGCTGTGCTGAGGAGACATGAAGGTCAAGTGTCTCCGGACCTGGAGGAACTTGTGCAGAGGCAGGATTTTATCATTTGAAAGAGGTTCTAGGCAACCACAGGCAGGACTAGCAGCCTACTCCTGGATCTCAGTAGTTACAAAGAATACAAATTAAATCTAAAACCTCATGGCAAAAGCCCTGCCCTTTCTGGTGTTTTGTTGTTGTTTGGTTTTTTTTAAGCTCCTGCTGTCATGTCTTGCTCTTCCTACTTTAGAGAATGGTGGAGGGAACTGAGGCACTAATCATCCCCAGAGTCAGTGACCCACAATGAACCCTGAGTTCCAGAGCAGTGACAGTGACAGTTGAGAAATACCTACAGTTACTTGGCCTGCTGGCCCCACACATGGTGGTTAAGAATGCACATCCTTGAAATGCCCAAATGATGTTTCTTGACAGAGCACGAAGTAATCTGTGTTCTTAGGACTGAGGGGCCTGGGCAGACCGGGGGCAGCTTGAACATGTACTGGGGATTTCATTGCCATGGGACAGATTTTGAAGTGACTTCATTTTTTTAAGAGTTATGAATTAGCAAGAACTATACCAATTTACATACAGCATTTTATCATTGCAAACTAGTATTCAAACCATTGTATGGATGCTGAAGCTTGGGTTCAGAGGAGAAGAGAAGTAAGAGTTACTGAGTGTTCGGTCTCAAACCCAAGAGAAAAGGCTAACTGGGTTATATATTTAATATATAAAAGTAGACCTGATCACCAGGTTCTTTCAACATCCCTCAGTCCCTACCTTTTACTGGGTACGGGTGGCATACCCCACTCTCTACCCTGAACTCTTCACCCCAGGGGCTGGGCTGCCTTTCTCCCATAAGACTCTTCCCTATATTATCCAGACATGTTCATTTCCTGATTCTTGTTCACCTTTTTCCCTCTTTACTTCACCTAGTTCCCCTCTGCCCTCTCCCTTCCCCTCTCTCCTCATATGGCTCAGGGTCACACGCACTCTGGACTCTCCCAGATGTCCCTGCCTCTGGCTATGCTCTGCCTTTAATCTACAATCAACCTTCTCCACCTTACCTAGGAGCAGTCATGTCTTTCCTTTTTTATTTCTTTTTGTTTTTCATCCACTCAGTTCTATGAAACTTGGCAGGGGGCATTTACCCAGTGTTACCTCATTTGCTTCTCCAAAAACCCTGTGGGGAAGACATCAATAACCATTTCTTGTGACAAACAGCTTCAGAGAGTTTAAGTCAGTCAGCCACTTGCCCAATGCCATACTGCTTCTCAAAGCTGGACCTGGATTCCAGCTGAGGTCTGGCTCCAAAGCCCTTCTCCCCATACCTGCTCATTAGTGCATAAAAGACATGTTTTTCTTGAAGGATCGGGGGAAAGGAAGGGAGATTTCAGGGGAAACATGATGGGAACAAAATCTGCATATTGCATATTTAGTGAAGGTTGAGGCTGAAGGGAGAAGTTGGCACTATATTCAGAGTGTCCATTCACCTCTCGCCCCTTGCATTCTCCTACCTATAAAGCTCTGGCTCTGTCTGCTTCCCTGGGAACGTAGCCTGTGACACGTCCCCAAGCTCACAGGCGAATTCAGGGGAGAAGCCAGGACAGGAACTCACAGAGTTTCAACCAAGTCTGGCTGATCTTCCAGTTTGATACCTCTCAGGTTTTAGCATGTCCATTCACAAACTGGGGATACAGGACCTTAGAGGATGGGTCAGTACACTGAGAAACACACCCAGACCCTGAGTTTAGCTTGTGAATGCCAAACACCTCTATGTGTGGCTCTTAGGGGCAGTTCTCTCAGCTTTTGACCCTAAGCATGGAAAGCTTTAAATGACAAAGGTTGTGTAGGTGGTTCAGAGTTTACGATCCAAGGCCCCAGAGCACAGGGAAGATGGTCTTGATGCCTATAGCTTGGCTCCAGGTCATAGGCTAGCAGAGATTCTCCAGGGCTCAACTGTATGCTGCAGAAGCACTTCCTGGTCCCAACAGAGTGGGAAACCCGGACTTGGACCAGTCAGCCCTTACTCCAGAATTCATCTTCCTTAACAAATATGCCAGCTGCTGCAGAAGCCCAGGTTTTGGGTTTTTATTTTTGTTTTGATGGAAGGGACAGTAAATCTCACATTATAGCTTTAATTTTTTTATTGTATATGTATGACCGTTTTGCCTGCATGTATGTCTGTGTATCTCTTGTGTCTGGTGCCGTGGAGGCTAGAAGAAGACACTGAGTCCCCTTGAACTGGAGTTACAGATGATTGTGAGTTATGATGTAGGTGCTGAGAATTGAACCTGGGTCTTCTCTAAGAGCAGTGCTCTTAACTGCTGAGCCATCTCTCCAGCCCCAAATTAAAGCTTTCACCATTCTCACCTCTCCCCTTACCCTAAACTTCCTCCAGCTCACGGGCTTCTCTACGCTAGCTACCCATTTTCATTATAACCTTGTTATTCTCACTATATTTCTCTAGGTTTGGCTCCTGCTTCTCTCGATGTTCTCTTTGTTCTCCATCCAGTGCTATTCTCCCCCCTCTTGCAGATAGCCCTGGCCATGTCCAGTCTGCTGGCCATGTCCAGTCTGCTGGCCATGTCCCGTCGTTCAGTCTACTCCTTCCTCCATCCACTCTGGACTCTTCCAGATGCCTCTGCCTGTTCTTTCTCTCTCATTCTACAATGAAAGCCTTCCCCTTAACCATCCCACACAGTGGTCGTGTTGTCAGTTGATGCAGTTAAAAACCACTGCGTAGGTGCTAGGAATTGAAGCCAGGCTATCTTCAAGAGCAACAAATGCTCTTATCCCCTGAGCCATCTCTCCAGTCTCCCCCACTTTTATATAACTGATTGAGTCCAGTTGGTGCTGCCCTCATACTCAAGGGTATGGGACTATCCACTGGAGCATTGGGAAACTATTGAGCCACACCCTAGAAGAAAACTGACTCCCCCTCGTTCAGAAGCCATCACTTGGCAATAGCTCCTCAGTTAGGGGTGAAGCTTTATGAGTCACCCCTATCCAGGAAGTTGACTGGCTTCATTTTGTTCAGGAAACCACAGCTGCTGTGAGGTCATGAGTGCAGGGGTCCTGTCAGATCTGGAAGACACTGTTTTACTTCAGCCCTCCCTGACCTCTGGCTCTTACAATCTTTCCACCCAATCTTTTGCAATGATCTTTGAACCTTAGGGTGAGGGAGGATGATATAAACATCTCATTTGTGCTTAAACATTCCACAGGCTTATTCTCTGCACTTTGACCAGTTGTGAGTTTCTGTTGTAAGCAGCATCCACTGCACGAAGAAACTTCTTTGATGAAACCTGAACTTCACTAATATAGTCATGTAAGGATACAGTTTTAGAGGGGAGTCGGTTACTGTGTCCATTTAGCAAAATAATAGTAGTAGGTTCATCCCTAGGTCCAGTATGAGCTTCCCAACTACATTTTTGGGTCATATTTACCTCCCCAGTCATACATTTCCTTGGAGCAGGAAATGAAATTAACCAGGAAGCTGTTAGTTATTCTCGTAACATTCACACCACTGTTGCATTCATGGGCTCACCTTGCCATGCCGGTAGTTATTGTAACACACAGTGCTCACAGCTGGGTAAGACTGTTGATGACCTCTCCTCACAGAACACTGCATAGCACCTCTCGTACTATGAAAGCTAGCCAGTACAGCATAAGATTCCCGGCCAATACTAATCTGATTTCTCCATGTCCTGTGACCAAAGTGTGTGGTATCTTCAGTAGTAGGATCTTACAATCAAGTTTTGATGAACAACCAAAAGCAATGGCAACAGCCTATATTTTTTTTTTGTGTGTGTGTGTGTGTGGGTCTCTGGGACTTCCTTGGTCAAAACTCAAGTGTATCCCACAACTGGCACTGGGCTTTTTTTTTTTTTTTTTTTTTTTTTTTTTGCTTTTCAAGACAGGGTTTCTCTGTGTAGATTTGCGCCTTTCCTGGAACTCACTTGGTAGTTCAGGCTGACCTCGAACTCACAGAGACCTGTCTGGCTCTGCCTCCCGAGTGCTGGGATTAAAGGCATGCGCCACCACCACCCGGTGGCAATGGGCTTTTTATTTGGCAGCCTTTGTCTTCTGGAGGGAACATTATCTTCTGCAAGTAAACTCTTTTATATGAGTGTGTGTGTGTGTGTGTGTGTGTGTGTGTGTGTGTGTGTGTGTAGCTTGTGAAATAGATTTCCATATGAATTTTTCAAATATCTTTAGTGTTAGTTATTCCTTCCTCTCCTCTGCTCTGATTTGCTGTCCTTCTCTCCACTTAAACTTCCCTTTCCACTATTCCCCTTCACACGACACTTCTTTAATATATGTCCCCCATTCCACAAATGGTCTCTTTCTAGTTCCCTGGATTCTTCATGTTTCCCCCAAGACACACACACACACACACACACACACACACACCCTCAATGTTTGATGTTAAGATCGAATTGACCTTTGTCCTTTGTCCTTCTGGGTGTGTGTTACCTCACTTGGTATATTTCCATTTACATCCATTTACCTGCAAATTTCATAATTTCACTTTCTTTATGGCTAAATACAATGCCATCACGTATAGGTACCATATTTTCCTTATTCATTCATCTGTTGATGGGCATCTAGGCTGATTCTCTGTCCTAACTACTATAAATAGAGCATCCATGAAAATAGATGAGCAAAACATCCATTGTTAAAAATCACTGTTTAAGAATTAAAACTTTACTCTCTCCCTTTGACTCATTCCCACCGAATTCCCTGTTCCAAGGCAATCACACTCTGAAGTGAGTTTATCATTCCTAGGGTACAAAAGCCTTTTCTTTGATCTCCGTTAATCTATACTCATCAAGAATTTGAAGTGTAAAAGCTTAACTTCCTTGCAAATCATCCCTATCATCCATCACCTCTCTTAATTTCTTCATTGGTTCTTGTCAACTTTGCCTCTTCCACCTTTTACTTTATTCACCTTTGCTGGAGGACTCAGTTTTTGAAGATGAGTCATTTTCCCTATGGGCTTCCTTAGTCATTCTGGAAATCACCAATGTCTATTCTGTGCTAAAGAAGAATTTAAAAAAAAACAGTTAAAATAGTACTGGGTCCCAATTGCAACTCTATTATGCGCTGTCTCTGTGACCTTAAACCCTCACCTCGTTTCTGTGGGCTTCTTTCATGAGTCTGTAAGATGGGGTAACATCAGGTTGCTGTGAAGATCTGGAAAGACTGGAGCTCATCATTCCCAAGCATGTAAAGTCATCATCGATGTGTAACCCACCGCCACCATAAGTTTTGGAACTCAGAACACTGCTTGGTGTGCTTGAGTTTCTTTGGCTGGTTTATTGATTATATAGTATTGTCTGATATGCAGGCTTTACTCCATGTGCACAAATAAGATTTGTCTTCTCAGAATAGCTGCGTACTCAGAGAGAACAAAGTGAGGCACACAAACTGGCAATTTATCATACAAACCAAGACTACTTTGACAGCAGGGGTCAGATGTTATTAATAATTGTACTAGACCTTAGCAAAAGCTAGGGCTATCCCTGGGAAAATAGGACACGTGTCACCCTTATGTATGTATCTTCAGAATCTTTCCCGAATCTTTTCTCATCCTAGGTAGAGAATAGGGACTTGCTCAATCAATACCTGTGGAGCAGAATGAAAGAACCGGCAGGCTCAAAAGTCAGCAAACATGGCTAATCTCGTATAGCTCATCCCTTCCTCCCTGTGTGTCTTGTACACCCTTCTCCTTATTCAGCACTAATGTCACCCCCAAATGGCACATTCATCATCCCAAATTAGCTATTATTAAAGTCATCCATTTGCAGGGCTGCAGCTAAAATGAATTGTGTTATTATTTCAGTTATGGCAATGAATGGCTGAGCATCAAAAGCCATTTTGATTTTGCAGCAAGAAGGTAATCAATTATTGTGTCTTGCCAGCTTGTCCAAAGCTCCATCCAGCTTGCTGTTAGTAAGTGTAAACCTCCCTTCCCACTGACACCCCCTGCCACACACACACTTCAAGCCTCAAGGCACTGGAGAGCTCAGGATAGTTCCCTCCTGACAGTCTTGATGAACACTTTCTCATGACCTGAGGTACCATTTTTATTTGGTTCAGTTTTATTTTGTGAGACAAGATCTTACTATGTAGCTTAGGCTGGCCTTGGACTCATTATATAGCCAGGAACTTGCGATCCTCCTTCCTCAGCCTCTCGAGTGTTGGGATTACAGGATTATGGCAGCTCTTGCAGCTTGGATGTATCTTCTTGACTTCGAAGCTTAGGTGGCTCCTCCTGACTCACAGTTTCCTCTCTCTCCTACTCCTGGTCCCTATATCCTGGGGCATTGAGCCAATCTTGTTTGCAGCCAATCTTACTTCAGTCTTGCTTCAGTCCTCTCCACTGCTCAGCTACCTGTACTCCAGATTGGTCTTTTCCAATTGTGAGGTCTCGTGTCCCAGCATCCTCATTTCTGACCTCTCTGTCTTAAGTTGCAGCTTTTCTGGACCCAAAACATATGCCTCTTGCTGTCCCGCCTGTTTATTCGTTGTATAAGAAAGGCTTGAGATAGCTCATCTCTCATAAAACATTTGTATCTTAACAGGGTCTTTACTGCTTTATCTCAAAACAGTGGTTTCAAGTCCTCAGAACAGAACAGTATAGATGAGAAGGCAATAGTGAAGGTAGAAACTGCATCCACAGGGGCCTGGAACAAGTATTGATCAGCAGGCCCTTTCAGTGGAGGCAATTATGCTGCTGATGAGAACGACAGGAGCTCTTGCCTTTCACTGTTTATACTATGTTAGCAGTTCAGGCTGCTGCAGTTCCCGGGATGCTTCTCCTCCAACTGTTAGGAAGACTGTGTGAACTCAGGTATTGTGATCCTGGAACATGTCTTTCCTGAGGGCTGCATGGAGTGTGGTGCTGGGAGCTCTGCTGCCCCCCATCACATCCCACTGCAGCTGGACTCCTTCTAGTCAGAGCGTCTCCCTGACAGCACATCTCCTTGTTACCTGCTTTGCTTTGGAAGTCAAGACTGGAAGGAAAATAGCAAGTGTGTGCACAGCAGAGTCAATTCCCCAGGCCCCTTTCCCCACCAGCAGGTAGAAGGTGACCAGGACCATTTTAATTAGCTGAAATTAAGTTCTGTCAGCTGGATAATGTCCCTAAGGGCTACCAGTATAGAATTCATTCAATTGTGCCCAGTGACAGAATTTCCAAAAACCCTGACATTTCTTTCAAGCCCCCCAAACAGACTGTCAGCCTGTGGTTCTCTCTCTGGGCATCATCTCACCAATATTTTCTCCCTCCCTCCCCCTCGACAGCATTTTCTGATGAGATTCTTCTAAGTTATTTGGATTGCTTATGGTTACACATGATTGTGAAGTAATTTATAGAGCTGTTTGGTGTTTTTGTTTTGATTTTTTAATTTTTAAGGGGCTGGAACAATGGCTCAGTGGCTAAGAGCACTGGCTGCTCTTCCAGAGGACCTGGGTTTCATTCTCTGCACCCACACGGCAGCTCACAATTGTCTGTTACTTCTGTTCTGGGTGATCTGACACCCTCTCCTGGCCATCAAACTTGTGATGCACAGATATACATGAAGGCAAAACACCCATATATACGGAATAAAAATAAATAAATCTCTAAACTGTAACAAATATTTCAACCCCCTTCTTGCTATTACCAAGAAGAGAAATAGTACACAATATTTTCCCATTTACAGACAAGATAACAAATATGACAAGCAACTTTTCAAAATTATATGACAAATCAGATAATACATTTGAATGATAAATACAGCCTCATAGTTCTAGGTTTGTTTCTTCACCTGCAAGGAATCTCTGAATTATTGGGTCAAGATGGCCCAGCAAGTGTCCTAGCAAGTAAGATTCAATTTCATTCTTCATTCTGATCTCTTTTCTACCAACATAGCAGCCTTCAAAATACAAAGATCATTCCTCTAGACTGTTTTCTTTTTTCACAATACTACAGTAATATAAGTTTATCTCACATATCTTAAAACTAAAGATGGGCCAAAATATATATGACCCATAGTTTGACCATACACAGTTAACTACTGTGAGTATTATGGTACATTTCATTTTGGTCTTTTTTCTTTGTGTGTGTATCTGTATTTTATACTCTATATATTTATTGTATATTATACAATACATATTTTCTTTATTCTAATGTATGTATCCTCCCTATTTGAAATCAGTATGCATCTCATAATGGATGTCAAATGTGACCAGAAAATTACAGAGTAGTGGAATATACTGTGATATTGTTGTCATTGTTTATGTGCATACAGACTTAACTGTACTGAGAGGGAGCCTGCCCATCTGATTGTCACTTCAATTGAGTTATTTGAGTTGGTAGGTCTACTCATGATTGAATATTTAACTTAGACATGTATTTCTCCTTAATTGTCATTTAAAATGTCTTCTAAAAATTATACTCTGATGCATCATTGAAATGAAAAATTAGCCGGGCGGTGGTGGCGCACGCCTTTAATCCCAGCACTCGGGAGGCAGAGGCAGGCGGATCTCTGTGAGTTCGAGGCCAGCCTGGTCTACCAAGTGAGTTCCAGGAAAGGCGCAAAGCTACACAGAGAAACCCTGTCTCGAAAAAACCAAAAAAAAAAAAAAAAAAAAAAAAAAAAAGAAATGAAAAATTATTGTGTCTGTGGAAGATCTCTCTTGCCACCAAACAATGCAATGAAAGGCAGCAGAAATTGCCAAATCTCTTGGAATAGG
The DNA here is from genome assembly GCF_049852395.1 of Peromyscus maniculatus bairdii. Taxonomy (NCBI): domain Eukaryota; kingdom Metazoa; phylum Chordata; class Mammalia; order Rodentia; family Cricetidae; genus Peromyscus; species Peromyscus maniculatus. Next base: position 51,195,869 of record NC_134875.1, read on the forward strand.
GCATACAAATTTCAAAACTAGGAATGGTTGGTGTGACCACTGCATGCACCGAATGTCTGTCTGTCAAAAGCTTCTGAGTGACTTTTAAGAATAACGGATTGGGGCTGGAGCGATGGTTCAGCCGTTAAAGGCTAGGCTCACAACCAAAATATAAGAATAACGGATTGATTTCTAGCTAATGTAATTGAATAATTAAAAAAACAAGACAAAGGAAAGAAGATAAACTAGGGGTTTAACCAAATAGGTTAATGAGCCCCTGGCATTCTGCTGCATGCTTTGATATGATTTTGTCATATCATTCATCACAAGTCAGAGTTATGAGAAGCAGCCACGTGCCACCTCAGGAAGGTGCATCAATTCTGAAAAAAATAATTCTCTGATGTGAAGAAAGCTTAGATTCTACTTTTGTTGGAGTTATTGAAGAAGAAGGTGAAATATAATAATAAAATGTATATATTCATATGTATGTATGTGTGTGTACACAAATATACGTTATTGTCAGCAGAATAAAACTTGGGCACATTAAATGTAATATTTTTTCTGCTGGGTGGTGGTGGCGCGCACCTTTAATCCCAGCACTCAGGAGGCAGAGACAGGCAGATCTCTGAGTCCAAGGCCAGCTTGGTCTACAGAGTAAGTTTCGGGACAGCCAAGGTTACACAGAAAAACCCTGTCTCAAAAAGCCAAAAAAGTCATATTTTCCAAAAGCTATGGTTAAACCAATGTCCCACAATCCCCATCATATTTGGATTCAAAAAACAATCAAGGCCATACCATATGTAGTTTTTGCATTGTAACTTTAATTCAACATTATAATCTGAGTATTTTCAGAGCCATGGGATATTTGGAAATATGATTTGATATATTGCTGTATTGAAAACTTGATTTTCAGAAAGGTTGTGCCAATTGACAATCTCATTTACAGTTAATGAAAGTGTACCCCATTCAATATATGGCTTTTACTAATTAAAATTACCCTTTTGCTCCTCTGACAGGCAAAAAAAAATATTATCTCATCTTTATTTACAATTTATTGATTACTACCAAGGTTAAGTGCTTAAAATGTTAATTATTGGCCATTTTTACTTTTTGTATAGAATTTAGCAGTCCATGTTTTTTTGATTATTTGTCTACTGTATCCTCAGGATGCATGGTATTTGTCTCTAATACTGCCCTAAATGCTTTAGCTGTCCCACCCTTTATTCATTTGGCCCACTTCCTGCTTCAATTTCCAGCACTACCACACTCTCCCATCATAAGATGTTAGTCTGTTCTTTTCCTGAGGGCTTTTCTGGGAGCAATACAAGGTTTTTTGGTTATAATCAGCTACAACTTGGAAGTGTAAGGAAGTCGATGTCTCACCACCATGAGGGCTGAGGGATGACCATCAAATACTGGGGATGGAACTCCATGTATAAATACCAGAAACTCTCCATCTTCTCATGGAATGATTCCAATACCTCAACACAGATTCTCGGCATACATGGTAGGGCTGAGTCCCACTTGCCCACAAGCTAACCCACTCATGATTAACTTTTTCCCATTTGTTTTTGTCTCAATTTCCCTGTTTCCTTCATGTGCTTCTGAGCTTGCTTCCCAAATATCTACTTGTGTCTAAATCTTTCACTTAGGATCTGCTTTTGAGAACTGAAAAGTATAAAAAAAAGAAGCAAACATGTTTTCTGTCCACACACCCTTTTAAGGCAATATCATTCTCTGTCAAATTTAACTGCTTAATACAGATGACTTATTGGAACACCCACTGAAGAGTGAACATTATCCCTTCAGTAAAGTTGGAACATAGGACTTAGCAATGCTGAGACTTCATTCACCTGGGGAATGCTAGTTGACTCCTGAAACCCTTGTAGGAGATTGCTAGCCTCTGAATATGGAAATAAAAATGGGGTTCTGAGTTGCAAGGCTAAAGAGCAGAGCCTGGACTGAGTAAATTGAATAAAACAGGCTCATATGCCTGTTTGATATATAGAGTCCTGTTTTTATGTTTGCATTCATATATTTATAATCTGTCTATTGTCAAGATATATATGGACTCTCTGAATGTATATATATATACATATATATCATTGCCAATTTATTAATTTACAATGAGAAATGCAAGCCAAAATGCTTAAGTAGTCAGATCAGTGTGCTCTTTCCTTGTAGGCAAGTTGTGTGGTGAGCCAAATAAATTATCTACAGATTGCTTGGTGAGCATAAAATCAGAACAGGGAGAATTAGTTGGTCTTAAGAGTGGTCTCTCAGATTAGGCAACTTGAAGCACTCTCATCAACTTCAGGGCCAGCCTTGCCAAGAAACCCATAATGTTGAGTTCACTTAGCCAAAATTGTTCTGTTGGCTGGAGTTTGGCCGGTAACTTTGCATTTAGCTGGCCAACTACTTTCAATTCATTGCAAGCACTCTATAATACAATTAATTTGGTTTCTACTTACAAAATCACAATTGCATTGCAATCCTGTCTCCTCAGATTTGCCCTAGCTCACCTTGAGCCGAGTTGTGAGGGTCCTCAAAATTTCCAGTCACACACTTCCAAATTTGTGGTTAATTTCTATAAAAAATGTAGCTTTCCAACCCTGGTAACAGTTAACTCTGACTTTGTTCCCTTTTCATGAGATGGGAGAGTTTGTATAGGTAGTGTTGTAGAGCTGTCATTTTGCTGTAAAGAAGGATGGAAATTACTTTCAATTTAACAGGTATCTGCTTCGTTTTCCAACGTTGCCTAGTAACATCACCCTCCTGTGTTCCAGTACACTTGTTAACCTGCTATCTCCAGAATAGCCCATATTCTCTTTCTTCCATGCTTCACAATGCTAGAATATCTTCCTTCCCTTATTTCTCAATGAAGACACAACTCAATGGCCACCTCATCTAGTCTTCTAACACCAAAAAGGGGATCTTTTTCTTCCCTTCCACAGCACTTAACTCAACTGTCTATCACAGCACCTCCCCCACTTTAGTATAATCACATATGTGCTCATTTTCCCATCAAGGTATGGACAATCAAGGCCAGAGACTGTAGTCTTATTCACTTCTCTGTTCTCAGAGATTAGCATAGTACCTGATTGTGTAGTGGGTAGCTGTTCCAGCTTTGTCCTGGAAGTACTACCCCCATTGAGGCTTCGGTAACTGTCACACCTACAAAGCGGGGCTGAGACAGGAGTGCTTAAGACCTGAGATCTGGTGTGTCGGCCCTCCTGGTTCCTAGATCCTGGACACTGGAGGTAGATTGAGCAGAGATTTCCAGAGAACACTGCTGGACTGCGCTGCACCTTTCCTGGACCCTGTAACCTACCCCTTTACTTGTAAGTTATCCCACAAAATAAACCTCCCCTTTAACTACATGGAGTTGCCTTAATACTACAACCAATATGATTGTCAGTAAATATTTGAATAAATGAATTATCCAAAGTTCTATAGACAAACGTCCAGGAACCGTTACTAAAAACAACAACAAATGCCCTATAGTCTTGAAAATTATATGACAATAAAATTAATAGTAATTTAGCCAAACTTACAGTGAGCTAAGGTTTGATTCATTCATTCATTCATTCAATAAATATTTGTTGAGTACCTGCAACTTGCCAAACATTGGTAACCAAGTAATGAGCAATGTGTACTAGACCACTACTTCATGAAGTTTATATTCTCTTCAGATACAGACAATAAGCCCATAGTAAAAACAATTCCTAGATGTAGCAATTATTACAAAGAAAATAAAACAGAGTGACATAAAAACAAAAGCCTTGAGTCAAGAGGCATTTTAAATTTTGGATTGAGTAGTCAAGAAAAGGCTTTTTTTATTTATTTATTTATTTATTTTTTTAAAGAATGGCATTTGATCTGATACGTAAATAATGAGAAGAAGCCAGCCATAAAAGGATCTGGGAGAGAATGCACTTTGTGCTGAAAAGCCCAAAAGCAGATACTGGGCACGCCCAGAGTCAATGAGGTAGAAACGGGTGCAGGGTGCTGAGGACATCAAGTTCTGTAGATCTGAAGAATTTGGAAGTGCTGACGGCACAGCACAAGATGGAATCAGAATCTTGTAGGCAGAGTCAGGGCAAGTCCCTCAGATCCTCTTCAAGTTACAGCAAAGATCCTGGAGGATTTTCAGTGGGAGTGCGACCAGGTTTGATTTATGTTTTTAAAAGCTCATTAGGCTATTACAAGCTTCTAAACCAAGATTCCTATCAGGAACACAAATGGAAAGCTATCACGGATTTCTGCTACCGTGGCAACACTCAAGGGAGTGAGACACTGACACCCAAAAGAACAAAAGCTGCAGCATGTCCCCCAGAAAGGTTTGCATTGGATTCCGGAAGGTCATGGAAACCACGCCCCTTTAAAAAGAGACCTTGAACCTAAAGAATGAAGCTGGGTCCCAGATGGATACTTAAAAATCGGGGCGGGAAGAGAAGCAGTCCACAAATGGACTAGAATAGTTTTTCCTAGTTAAGGTATAATTAACTTTCTGCTCACTTCTAGTGGGTAATTATGCTGAGAATTGCCCCTCAACTGCCCGAGATTTTGGAGTTTGGAAGAGAAGAGGGCTAAGCAGAAAGCTGTCCACAGTGCATCTCTTTTTCCCTCTCTAAAAATCACGACAGAGAAAAAAAAAACCAGTCCAACCACTTGGTCTCATTCTCAGCATCTGTCTCAACTTTTGTAGCCATGCCTGGCAGATGTGCTTCTACCAGAACAAGCCTGTGTGCTCTGTGAGGCTACAGGGAATTTTTCTTAAATCAAACTTAGGAGAGATGGGAATGGAGTGCTACTGGACACTTCTTTGGCGTTAGGATTTTTCCTTCGAGTAAACCAAAGAGATTATTTTCTGCTGAAGCCAAAGCAGGGCAGGATAATACCACCAACGAGGGAGCATTTTGGAGAGAGCTAAGTATGGAGACAGTTCGGATCCCCACCCCCAAGTGGGGGCAGGTACACTGGATGAGTAAAGGGGCGAAGGACTATGAATAAAGGGAATTAAACCCTGAAAAACAAGGGAGAGTTTCAAAACAATAAGCAGGAGACCCAGGTACATGCTGAAAAAGGCCAGGAATATATGGTAACAGGATGTCAAACACGTACTGACGACACTTATAAGATATAGTCTTTATATTGTAAAAAAAAAAAAAAAAAAAAGAAAGAAAAGGCAAAAATTCCACGGTTTGGACTGCCTCTTAGAAGAAGGGGGTTATTAATATTTGACCTCTCCAAAGACACTTAGAATTCAGGATGCTGGTCAAGGAGCTTGGTGGTGAAGGTGAGGGAATGGTTTAACAGTCTTTGCCAGGTACACACCGTGACGCCAGCATTCAGGCTGTGAATGCATTTAAGATGTTAGGTGAGGGAACTGAAGTCACTTCTTAAGGGAGTGAAGTCAGCTTACCAGAGTTCGGCCACAGGGTTAAATTCATAACACAAGAGCCTTAACCAGTAATCTGGCATCTATCTTCTGTTTTAAAAAAGGAACTCCTGGAGAGAGCTTCTGCTGCTCCCCAAGTGAAAAGGAGCCCCAAGAAGAGGGCAGGAAAAGAACAGAATGTAGTCGCTCCGTGCTGTGAGTAAAATGGCCTACCTAGTGGGAACCTAATGGCAGTGTGTGGGAAGGGCTGATTAATTAACTGAATTGTACGGAAGGACATAATTATAAGTGCCCCACAATTCTATCACAGCGCCTACAGTGAGGACAGCCATTTACTTCACAGCCCTTGAGCACCTGAACCAAGCCTGCACATGGTGCTCCGTCCCCTCCGTATGAACCCCTACTCCCAAGTGGTCTGAAGATAATTTCAGATGAGGTCTGTGCCCTACTAACTGTACTGTATAAACCCGGATACCTGTGGCACGAGAGCCTGAGGGAGAGAACGATGACCTCCAGGTGAAGAGAGCATTTTTGAAGCTGTGGGTGGACTGAGCAGACATTTTCTTCTGCCCTGAAGGCCAGCCTGAAGAGCTGTTGAGAAATGACCTGGGTCGACGCAACGGTTCCCCCTTCCCATCTGCGCAGTATCGCATTGTTCCTTCAGGCCAGGAAGCCTGACACCCAGTAAATCGGTAGAAAGTCAGAATGGCAAGGGGAGAAGCTGTCGGCAGTTCGGACACAGGATATTAGGGAAGGGACTGAATGTCAGAGCTCTGACCGAGGGACACATCACAAATGAGTCAATTTTTATTACAGTGTTTGTCCTGACGTGTTTGAAATATAGCTAACCGTCCAACTCTATGGCACTTGAAAGATTTTGGCCTGACAGTTCCAGAGCCCTTCAATATGGGTGGCATTTCATTTAGAAAAAAATATATGACCATTGGCAGAGGAGGTATAAAGCTGAAAGAGATCCAAGTGACAGTTAGGCAAAGCTCTCTTGGCCTTTTTCTCAACCTCAGAAGGAACTGTTAAGGTGAAATCATACTGTGTTTGCAGTCTTACTTGATCTCCTGGAGAGAGGAAGGGGGCGGCAGGGGCAAAACATTGAATTACACACAGACCATCTGGGTTCAGCTAGGTGACAGAACAAGGGTACGAGGGGCTTAACCTCTCTCCCAGTTATTTTCGCCCTGCCACCTCATCGACAGCACAGGGTTGGTTTGAAAGTCAGCTGAGAAAAAAGTGGACGCGCCTGAAAATGGGAAGAATATAATATATAATATAAAGGCTTATTGTTTGTCATTACTGAAGGCCAATGGCAGCAATTTTTTTCAGTAAAAGGATAGATAGTAGACAATATTGGTGCTCTTTTTTTTTGGCCTTATTTGTTACTATTACTGCCTTTAACCACTAATGAAAGGGTTAAAACAGTCTCAGTCCATAAGTCTTATGAAGCAAGCCACTGGACAGTCTTGACTTGCAGGCTGCAGATTGCTCACCTCTGGCCCAGGTTATTAACATAGCTGGGAACTGGTTATCTACCCCCTTCATATCTGGAATATTCCCTTTGTCAGAAAATCTACCATCTCACCTGTGCAAGCAGCAGAGTGCCCTGAATCTTTACACATCTCCTGGGCTAAAATTCACATGAAGTCTATAAATACTTGAGTGAAATGCTTTATGAATCCTATCACTTTGTACAAGGAAAATACACTAATAAAAACTTTCAAACTTTTCACAAGATGTTCTGTACTTTATCCACACTAAAGGGTGCAAGTCCAGTGGCTTCCTGGATATTTACGATGTTATGCAACAACCATGACTAATTCCAGAATGATTTGTTCACCCACCAAATAAACCCATATGCCTAGGCAGTTGTTCTCAAGTTTTTCTTCGTGCAGCCTGGCTCAGACCCCCAATCTGCTTTCTCTCTCTATGGCCTTGCCTCTTCTGAACATCTTAACACATAGTATATGTCTTTTTGTGTCTGGAGTCCTTTCCTTCCCATAATACTGTCAAGATTAATCAATGTCGTTTTAGATACTATATATGAAAAATGTGTGTGTGTGTGTGTGTGTGTGTGTGTGTGTGTGTGTGTGTGTGACTGCCTTTTTAAAGTGTAAATTACGTTCCATTTTGTGGACATTTTGTTCATCTATTAATTAACTGATGGATGTTTATGTTGTTTCCAGTTTGGGGATATTAAAGTACCATTTCAGGTTGGGGATGAGGTTCAGTGGTAGAATGGCTGCCTAGCATGAAAAGGAGACTCCTGGGTTCAATCTTCAGCATCACAAAACCCAAACTAAACCAAACCAAAGTGATGTGTCTCTGAGCATTCTGTACACATTTTCATGTGAGCATACGTTTTCTTCTTTCAAAAATATTTTGTTTGTTTTTATTTTATGTGCACTGGTGTTTTGCTTTCATGTATGTCTGTAAGGGTGTCAGATTCCCTGGAACTGGAGTTATGGACAGTTGTAAGCTGCCATGTGGGTGCTGGGAATCGAACCCAGGTCCTTTACAAGAGCAACCAGTTCTCTTAACTGCTGAGTCAACTCTCCAGCCCATCAACATATGTTTTCATTTCTCTTGGACTTCCATAGGAAGGAGAATAGCAAGGTGTTCCACCAGGATCTGCATAGTCCCCTGGGAATGGGACAGAGAGTGAAGAGAGGCCACAGCAGGTGTTCTGTTACAGAGCTGGAATGAAACTGGGAGACTAGACTTGGAGGCACTGAGGGAGATACAAATCTCTACAGTTAGTCTGTTTTTCTGGCCAGGGTGGCCTGTGGGTTCCCAGAAAATGCCTGCTGGGGATGGTGGTTTGGGATAAAATTATTTTAACTCTTCCTGTTTCATTGTTTGCTATGTAGCCCAAGTTTGCCTCAAATTTTCAATCCTCCTGCCTCGCTGTCCAGTTCTGGGATTGCAGGCACACCCCCCACCATATCTGGGTCTGATTGGTTAAGACTGCATTCCTGAATTGCTACATATTTTCCAATTTGCTTTTCCTTATTTCCACTTCTATTTTGTTCTGATCAGAAAAAAAAAAGTTGTCCTTGATTCCAATTTCTTTGTAGCCAAGAATATTCTAGTGTTGATATCTTGACTATGGCTTCTATCAACAGAGAGACCTCCAGACCAAATCACAAAGAACTCATAGCCACAAAAATCACAACAGTTGAGTTCTGTCTTGCAATGTCGCAAGAGCAATAGGAACTGCAATAAGCCACAGGGCACCTCTTTTGTGGTGGTCCTCAGCTGCTCCGGGATTTAAATTGCACCACTTATTTCAACCCTCTGGGTAAGACAAAAGGCAGGGAAGACACAGATCCCTTAGGCAGCACCCTGAGAGACTGCACACCTGCTCAACTCCCCCTTCCCCCTGTGGGAGAAATCATGAGCCCAAGTGATCTCTCTCCACTTTGTGCTGTTCTTGAGAGAGGGGCTGGCACAGGGAAGTGAAACTGCTGTTCTCACTACTTGCTTGTTTAAGTGTGGCTGTTCATTGTTTTGTGCTTTTCTGGGATAGCACACTTGATGACTTGTTTTGTTTGTTGGTTTGGCTTGGGTTTTGAGACAGGGTCTGGTTACGTATGGCAAGTTGGCCTTGCTATCTTAGTTACTTACTATCCTACCTGTGCTAGCCTCCTGACTTCTGAGATTTGTGTGCTGTTACATTCAACCAGGTAGGTATCATAACAACTTGGTTAAATTATGGACCTTTCATAAAGATATATTGTGTACACACACACACACACACACACACACACACACACACACACACACACACCCCACAGTTAAATCAATGTTTTGGGAGATGATTGAAATGTCCTGTCTTGCCATTTTGCAGATGTCACTGGAATCCTATTCTCTTTTCTTTTGGAGAATATTTAAGATAATTGACTCAAAGTCTTTTTTCTGCTAAATACAATGTTTGCGCACCCACAGGGATGGCTCTTGTTTCTTTCTTTTTCCTTTGGCATGGATCCGACTATTTTGTTTCTTTGTATTTCTTATGTTTTGTTCAAAACCGGACATTTTAAATATGATGCGATAATTATGAGGATCATGCTGTTCCTCATTATCATGGTTTGTTGCTGCTTCTTGTGGCTGTTCTTAATTGTGTTTCAGAGCTCTTTAGAGTTTGTGAAGTCTATCCTTTTTGCTGTAACAGGCAATGAAAAGCTCTGTTAAGTTAGCTTGATGTTCAGTTAGTGAAGAAAAATATCTTTCAAGATCCAGCCACTTTCTCTTTATTAAACACTGGCCTGCTTGCTATTTATGAGAACTCGCTTAATTTCCAGAGCTCCAACAAAGTTACTTGTGATAGCTTTTCCAGTTTTTCATTGGTCTTCCTGTGTGGAGAGGCAGAGCAGCGAGAACCCTTCATTCTCCTGCTGTGTTCACTGGCATTATCTGGATCTCATTCTGAAAAACTATTGGGACTATTTAAATGTCTGGAATTGTTCAGGCCTAGGCTCAGTGTGCTGGGCTCTGCTGACTCCCCATGGGAGACCTTGATTTGGGGGATGTGGGGATGTGGGGTGGCTTGGGGGGTTGGGGGGAGAGGAGGGAGGAGATGGGATCTGTGGGTGGTATGTAGAGCGAGTAGAAAATTTCTTAATAAAGAAAAATGAAAAAACAAAACAAAATAAAACAAAACAACTCAGGAAACCAAAAAAAAAGTCATTGAAACAAGGCTGTCAATGAAAAAAATCTGCCTTTAACTCATTGAATTTTTTTTTCTGTTCACCTGGCACATAGGAAGAATACAACTTACCCCTCCAGGTTGTTGTGAAAACTAAGCAGTGTGGTCGAGAAATGTGGTCATGCTAAGATCTAAGCACAAGCTAGCCATCTAAGCAGAAAGTAGATTTCAAGAGAAATGTGTAAAGGATAGGTAAGTGGGACAATGTAGAGGACAACTTGAATGCTAATCCTTCTCTCCCCCATACCAGGAACAGTACTAACACATTACCCATTGAAGAGGTAGGATGAGAAGACAAGTAAAATCATTCTTCACTTTATAATCTTGTCCTTGATCAATCACCAGTGACATCGTTTATGACCTCACTTCATAGAGAGCCCTTCAGATACATACCCAAGGAATTCAAGATATTTGTTTGATTATTAGGAAAACGTTTAGTTTCCTACATTTTCTTCAAAATCTTCAGACTTGTCCAACCAACAAGAAATTCTCTCTCATTTACTTTTTTATTTGTATCACTAGTTTATATGAATTGTTCTTACACCATTGTGTGTGTGTGTGTGTGTCACCCTCTACTGTTCTTCCATTATTGTCCTACAACTTCCTTGAGGCTACTTTTGACATATTTGTCATTGTATTTGCTATCACACTCAGTGTCATGTTGTGCATGTAGTAGATATCTGCATTTTCTTGGGTGTGTGACAAAATACCTGACTAAAGTAACTGAAGGACGGAAAGGTTTACTTTGGCTCACAGTTTGAGAGGCCACAGTCCATCATGGCATTGAAGTCATAGAGCCAAGAGTTTGAAGATCAAGTTCCCTTTCTTCTTTCTATTCAGTAAAAGACCTGGGGATAGTGGCATTTGTCTTTAGGGTGCATCTTCTCTGATCAGTTAGACCATTTTAGAAACATTCTCTCTCTCTCTCTCTCTCTCTCTCTCTCTCTCTCTCTCTCTCTCTCTCTCTCTCTCTCTCTCACACACACACACACACACACACACACACACACACACAGAGAGAGAGAGAGAGAGAGAGAGAGAGAGAGAGAGAGAGAGAGAGAGAGAGAGAGAGACTTGTGTTTTCATGGTAATCCTAAATCGTGTCAAGTTGACAATAAAGATTAATCACAATATACAATGAAGGTTTTGAAAATATTTTTAACATGTTAAAAGGCTGTATGCCACAAATTTGTGGAAGTCTCCCAGAATTTCCATGTAGAGACAAATGATTAGTCCTTTGAGTTCTTTTACAAGCTTTATCATGCTTCAGCATAGAGAAAGGTCCTATAGAATGTTTACAGTGGGGCAAAATTCTTAACCCAAATAAAATACATTCTTTTGGAGAAGAATTCTTTCATCTCCAAATTCTACTATTATTTATTAACCCATTGATGTTTTCTGCTAGCTGAAAAGTTCTGGAAGCTTTTTCAACACAGAGATCCCTGGATTCAAAGTAAGATTGCTTGGTACATTGTGTTAATTCTCCATCTCTGACCTTACAGAATGAAGCAGAAATTTTGCACTTAGCATTTTCTACAGCCTTTCAACTCAGTAGACTTGGGGACACATCAGCCCACTCCTCCAGTTTCCGGACTGCCAGGGAGTGATTGTTAATGATAGAGATACCTTCCTAGTCTATTGGTTTCCTTACCCTCTTTTGACTATATAGGGCAACCTGGCCCATTCGACAGGGCTTCTTCCTGCCATCACAATATCGGGCCTTAATTATGAAAGCTTTTGCCTGGAAAGCTGTGTCAGAGGTTAATGTGACTATTTTTTCCTTCTCCACAGATTCACTTTACTGGAAACAAACTCCCCGGAATGCTGCTTAGAGAGTTATTTATCTTTATAATTTGAAAAGGCCATGCTCATGCTCTGGTTGACTCTGGCTGAATCTTACTATTGTTATTTCTCCTCTGTCACCTCCCACCAGTCTCATCAGCTAAAAAGATCCAAAACAGACTGCAAGAGAGAGTAGGTCAATAGCATGCAGGATTGGCCTTCTAAAGGGCATGGCTTTTTTTTTCTCCCCCCAAAAATGGTTTGTCACTGGATGCTAGAAGACAAGGACATGGATGGCTCTCTAGGGCTTTTCCATCTTGAATTTGAATGAGCCTGGCTGCTGTGAATCAATAACAATCTTCACTTCATGCTTTTCAGCTGCCCTAATATGCTACTCAGATGGCCACTGTTAAAACACGAGGTGGAGGGCACATTCCTTGTACCCAGTACCTTTTAGTGTCTGACTCAGAATCTCTGTTTAATGCTTTTGTTGAGGCTTGAGGCTGGTAAGGATAGGGGGTGAGAGTAAGTGGTTTATAGCCTACATTTCAGAAACCAGAAAGCAGCTTCTCTGATGATGCTCCTCTTTATCTGGAAGAACCTATATCTTGAACATCAGAGACCCAAAAAGATGGATAAGGAGCAAGGTTTAGGGCAGCCTCAAAGCCAGGTTCAAAGGCTATTTCTTCTGGGAAGAGTTAATGTTTCTTTTCTTCTTTCCATCTTTTTTTTCATTTCTTTTTTATTAAGAATTTTTTTTATTCATTTTACATACCAACCACAGATCCCCCTCTGTTCCCTCCTCCTGCTCCCCCCAGCTTCCCCCCTCCCAACACATCCCCTATTCCTTTCTCTGAAAAGGTAAAGCTTCCCATAGAGAGTCAGCAAAGTGTGGTACATTCAGTTGAGGCAGGTCCAGGCCCCTCCTCCTGCAGCTCACGAGCCAGGGATAGATCCTGATCCCACTACCAGGGACCCCTTAAGCAGATCAAGCTACACAACTGTCTTGCTTATGCAGAGGGCCTAGTCCAGGCCCATGCAGGCTCCACACCTGTTGGTCTAAAGTTCATGAGTTCCCACTAGCTTGGTTCAGTTGTTTCTGTAGAAAACATAAGGGAACGGGATGGTCGAGCTTGAATAGGAACAGAGTGGGAGAGCAATGAAAGAGATACCATGATAGAGGGAGACATCATGGGGATAGGCAGAACCCTGGTGCTAGGGAAGTTCCCAGGAATCCACAAGGATGACCCCAGCTGAGACTTCTAGCAATAGTGGAGAGGGTGCCTGAGCTGGATTAACCCTGTAATCAGATTGGTGAATTCCCTAATTGTCATCATAGAGCCTTCATCTAGTAACTGATGGAAGCAGATGCAGAGATCCACAGTCAAGCACCAGGCCGAGCTCTAGGAGTCCAGTTGAAGAGAGAGAGAAGAGGGATTCTATGAGCAAGGGGCATCAAGATCATGATGGGGAAATCTTTCCATCTTGACCCCAGAATCCTAAAGCCCTTTTTAGAGCAACCCCTGTTTGCAATTTAGTATATATTCCTCAAGACTTTCTTTATGTATATCCATACATACATCTATATCTATATATACTGAAAATATACAATTTTTAAAAATATAAATACTATCACATTTCATTCTACACATTTCCCCCTTCTAAAAACAGTGATTCTTAAATGTTAGCATGCATTAGAAATACCTGGGAGACTTACTTGCTAAATCACAGGGTTTTTTTAATTTTAAAAATTATATTGATTTACTTGGTGTGTGTGTGTGTGTGTGTGTGTGTGTGTGTGTGTGTGTGTGTGTGTGTGTGTGTGTGTGTGTCAGAGAGAGGAGAAAGAGAGACACGGGGGAGAGAGAGAGAATTGATATCACAGAATGTGTGTGGATAGAGGCCAGAGGACAAATTGAGGGGGTCAGTTCTCTCCTTCCACCATGTGGGTTGGGGCTCAAGAATTGACTTTTCTGAAATATTCACAGGTAAACTGAAGCTGTTGGTTCAAGGACTATACTTCCAGAAAATTCAACTAATTTAAACAATATACTTGAGGATTTTTCTGTGAATACATTTCGTTGTTATAACTGCTATATAGCATTCCACAGTAACATTTTATACGTACCCATTCTATCGTGTTTGCCTTGTGTCATTATAGGTAGCAATCCTTTCCACCACTATTTACTTTTTATTATCCCCCACATGCTCACAATAGATTGAGCTTTATGTGAGAAAATACTGAGTCTTTTGTCTTTCTATCCCTTAAGAGTGGGTTGCACACAATACACACCCAATGAAAGAGTGACTGAGAGATTGAATGGACCATTTGATGGGAGTGGTTATATGGTTTTAGGGGAAGATTCAGGAAGATTTCTGATATCTGAGTCTTCCAGATGTGATGTTAGTGTTATATTGATAGGCAGTGTGTGTTGGGGTGGGAATGGAAGGTATATACTGTGGAAAGACTTGTAAGATGATTCCTAGATTTCCCCTACCTCTTCTTCCCCCTCCATCTGTCACTGTCTCCACATCCTTAGCAAAAAGGCAGTGATTACATGATGGCAAAAGAGATTCCGGTAAGATGCTAATGATTTAATGCTTACATGTTACCAGAGGCAGAAATAACTCATATTGCACTTTAATATTATCATCTAAAAGACAGATTGGTACTGGGAATGGCTACAGATGAGTGTTCATATTCCAAAATTCTGAAATCTGACATGCTCTGAAGTCCAAAACGGCTTGCTTGCACAATGATATGAGAATCCAAAGCCTGTGCAATTATTGCAAAATCTGAAACAGTTCTGGTCTCATGCATTTTAGAAAGGGGTACTAAACCTGTACTCATTTTACACTTTGAATTTAACATTTTTCATTTGAGAAGCATAAGGCATTCTTATCACTTTGGTCCTTATCTCTTCTGCCTAGAGTGTGATAGTTTGCTCTCAGGGAAACATTTGCTATAGTCATATGCAGATACCTGACATATCTCCATTGGATTTGCAATATGTTTTCTTCTGATCAGTCGCATTTCTTTACTAAGGCATGAATTATAATCTTCTGCTCATAGAATGCAGCAACAGAAATCACATATTCATAGAATTACTATTAGTATGGTATCATACTAAAATTTGAGGGTCAGAAGAATTTTAAGGTAATATTTCTGTTCTTGAGAAATTGTATGTTAGGTGGGAACATTGAGCATTTTACATACAAACCATTCTATCAATGATGCATGATGATGAATCATTAGGTGCCCATAAGTATAACATAAATCTATTGGATCTACAGTTACTACCTTCCACATCAGACATTGACAAAGATTCTTTTCTTGACAAGCTGTGAACCTCCTCAGCCCATCCATCTGCAAATGTATAAACTACTGTTTCAGCCAAGTCACCTAGTAATTCAAGTATCTGGTCACCCTGGTCTCCTCGGCAAGAATCCTATTAGGTTGGTTTGGCCAGAATCCTCTGGACCTCTGATGATTCTGCCTTGTAATTTTCTGTCCACCATTGTTCACTGTGCTCTTTGGCTAAAAGTCCTTAAGCTGTATTTGGAATCAATCCTAATCTCTCTCTCCCACTGAAAAATCCCCTTGTCTTAGACTTGTACCATTGCAATGGTTCTGAAAAAAAGCCTTCACAAATGACACTAAACTTTTTAAAAGATTCATCATCATCATCACCATTATTACTATTAATTAAGTGTATATGTGTGTCTCTGTGTGTGTATGTATGTGAATGCATGTGCCTTTGGTATTAAGATGATGGTGGCTGATCCCACAGAGCTAGAGTTACACAATGTGGATGATGGGAACTGAACTTAGGTCTTCTACAAGAGCAGTATATTCTTTTAACTACTGAACCATTTCTTCAACATTAACCACTAAATAGTTAAACAATAATGGAAGTGTAACTACTTTCAGTAAAAATATATTACAAAATATGCATGTTATTTCAGACTTAGAATAAATAAGTGAACATAGAAATATCTCATTAAGAATTTTTATTTTGCCTGGTGGTGTGAAAGCATCATTTAGGAAGCTGAGACAGAAAGACCAAGAGTTCAAAGACAGCCTTGGATACATAATGAGTTCCTGGCTGCCTCATAGGTTCAAAGATAGTCTGAACTATAGTGAGAATTTTTCATTTAAAAAAAAGCTGTGAGTATATCTCAGCAATAAAGTGCTTGCCTAGCATGTACATCGCCCTCCACTGAATCCCCACTACTACAAAAGAATTATTTGTATTAATTATATGCTAAAATTATAATTTCAACATATTAGATTAAATGAAATATATTATTAAATTTATTACACCTATCTTTTAACTTTAAAATGTAGTTATTAGATAAGATAAAGATATTTATATGGCTCACATTATTATCCTGTTGAACAGAGCTAGTGTAAATAATGAGTTATAAGAATTCATATAAGGAAAAGTTTGCTGAACTGGGATAATCCCAGAGGATATGGGACTCTTGTTCACAAATGATGCAAACACCACTCAGACTAACTTATCCAACATGCATGCATATGTGCACACACAGATGGGGGACTTGGCTGGCTCACGTAACTGGGACCTCTATATAACATTTGAAACAGTCAGATGCCACCAGACACTATGTAGAATGAAGAGCAGAGAGAGCCTGAGTGCTCCTGACTCTGAACCCCAGACTCACAGTACCCTAGGCAAGCAAGCCAAGCAGTAGAATCAGGGACTCATTTTCCCTTGACCTTCCCTTGAAAATTCCAAGACAGAATAATTGCCTTCCTAATACCTGTGGCTGAGGAGGCCAGAGCTCTCTAATTGCAAGTTTTTCTATAGTCACCCAGAGAGGAGAAAATGTTTTCCAGTGGAACTAGAAAAGAGGAATTAGGAAACCATATGTGAAAGGCAAAAATCAGCATGTACAGTACAGCAGGATTGTACATATGTAAATGTAATTAAGATAAAAATATAAATGCACTTTAGATAAGTTAATGTGCTACATAATGCCAAGGACCTTTTTTTGGATTAAGTTTTCTTTCTTTCTTTCTGTTTAGTCCAAGATATATTTTTAAGGTTTTACCTCAGGGTGGAGAGATGGCTCAGCATTAACGGCTAGGCTCACAATCAAAAATATAAGAAATATTTTTTTACTAGTTTGGCTATTTGTTTCTGTGCTTTTTCCAATCATGGTCTCAACACCTCTCACTCATACAATCCCTTGAGGCTCTCTCTCGCTGATTGGACTCCCAGAGCTCCACCTGGGACCTGGCCGTGGATCTCTGCATCTGCTTCCATCAGTCATTGGATGAGAGTTCTATCACGACAGTTAGGGTGTTCGGCCATCCAATCACCAGAGTAGCTCAGTTCGGGCTTTCTCTCGACCACTGCCAGTAGGGACCTATCCTTAGTGCATGAGCTGGCTTTTTGGAGCTTGGGGCCTATGCTAGGACACTTTACTCAGCCTAGGTAAAGGGAGGAGGGGACTGGACCTGCCTCAACTGAATCTACCAGGCTGAGCTGAATCCCCAGGGGAGTCCTTGTCCTGGAGGAGATGGGGATGGGGGGTAGATTGGGGGGAGGGGGCAGGAGGAGGGAGGACAGGGGAGTCCGTGGCTAATATGTAAAATTAAATTATTATTTTAAAAAATAAACTAATAATAAAAATTGCAGCCCTGGTTAAAAAAATATTTGTAAGGTTTTGACTCATTTCTTCTTTCTAGCTCAAGATCTCTTCCCCTTTAGAGAACTAATGTGGTGTATGGGGGAAGATAGGATTTATATTTAGCTCAAGCCAACACTGAGTAGAAGCTTTGCCATTTGCCTGATAGTAAGCACTGATAAAGGACTTAAGGTTGGAATCTCAGTTTCTCCATCTAAAATATGGGTAGAAACATCTGTCCTGCAAATCTGCCAGAGAATTATGTATGGCAACCTAATAGGTACCTGATAAATCCCTCATCCTTTAAAACTTTTCAAAGAGATTATATTAAAATTATATCATTTACCCCTTCCCTTTTATCCCTCCAAACCCTCCTACCCATGTACCCTCTCTTGCTCTCTTTCAAACTCATGGCCCCCTTTTCTTTAATTGCTGCTGCTGCTGCTGCTGCTGCTGTTGGTGGTGATGGTGGTGGTGGTGTGTGTATTCCCAAGCACAAAAACATACCCTGCCCTGTCTGTATAATGTTGCCTGTATGTATATGATCTCAGGGATGATAATTTGGGATTAGATAATTACTGAGGAGGAGACAATTTCTCTCACTTTCAGCATTCTTTAGTTGCCTGTAGTTCTTTGTCTAGAGTTGAGTCCATGAGAGCTTTCTGTTGTCCGTGCCATCATGTCTACTGGTACATCCTTGTTTGGGTCATAATGATAGGGGATATCAGTATTCTGGCATGAAATGCACAGCAATGTAGTAGAAAATATTTATCAACTAACTTCTTGGACTTGAAAAAAAAGTGCTCTGATGTGCAGTGTTTGTCAATTTCCATGTTTTAAATTCTGTCACCATGGCAGCTTTCAAGTTTCCAACGTATGGTCACTGAACACAGAATTGATATACATGCTGCCAAAGTGAGCACAGAACACAGAGTTGGAAATAGGTGTGCATAATCAGCCCTCATCTCTCCATGTCTGTATTCCAGTTTTCTCCTGGGTCATTTCCATCAGACTGCTATACCTTTCAACAAAGCTATAGAACAGAATGTAAAACTTATTATTTGCAAGTATTGTTCCAGAAATTCTCTCTATATGTCCCTTCTCTAGTTTCCTCGGATGAATCTCTTTAGGTTTCTTAGCTTTTTCTGTAGTCTTGGGTGAAGAAAAGTAATTGATTTGTGGTTTTAGGGCAACTGACTCCCAGATGGACAAAGATCTCTTATTGCAAAAGTTCGAAATGATTTTCCAGGAAAAAACAGTTTGGAGGAGCTTAAATTGAAAACAATACGAGATCTTAATCTAAAGAAGTTTCTCCTCACGAATTTTTGTCTGTTCAGAATAACAGATTACTATCACTACATACCTATCAAAGTGACTAACATAAAAACAGTGACACTGAAAAATACTGGCAAGGATGGAAAGAAACTGATTCACTAATTTATTTCTGGGAGGGATGTGAAATGGTATGGCCACCTTGGACAATTATTTGTCAGTTTCATTAAAATACACGGGAAAAGGGGTTCCAGGGGAGTAGGAAGGGGATAAGAGAGGGCAATTGGAGTGTAAAAGGACCCAAAATAAATTATTTAAGTGTGTATGTGTGCACAAAATTGTCAAGAAGTTAACAACAACAAAACCCAACTAAGTACACAACTGCAATGCCGTTCATTCCTGGGCATTTATCCCAGTGAAATGGAATTTTATATTCACATAGAACCTGAACACAAATGTTCAGCATAGCTTTTATCATAGTAGTCATGTTATGGGCCAAATGTTTATGAGGCTCCCAAAATTCGTATGTTGAAACCCTGATTTTAGGAGGTATGGAGTCTTTGTTAAGTATTAGGTCATGAGTGTAATGCCCAAATAAATAAGATGCATGCATCCCAGAGAACTCCCTTGCCTTCTTACAAGCATATGGGGATACATGAAGTTGGCAGTGTTTGATCTGGAAGAGGGTCTCAGTGCCTGGCAAGCTGGTCAGCCTGATCTCAGATTTCCAGCCTCAAGGACAGTGGGAACTAATTCTCTGTTGCTTACAAGGCACCGACTTTGCCTGTTTTGTTATTACAAAATCACCTAGACTGAGTAACTTGCAAATAATAGATTTCTCATTAGTGGCGATCCATGGACCTACACAAGTTAGAGGACTGTACAGCATGCAACACAAGCACACAAAGTGATTACAGGTAAAACGGGAAATCTAAGGAAGATGAGTTTTATATCGGCAAGTTGTTGCCATTTGGAGAAACTGGGTAAAGTGAACGTGTGATCTCTCTTATTTTCTTATAACTATATACAACAAAAAAAGAACAGATTAGAAAAAAACTGTAAAAACTGTCAATAGAGACTATGAAAGCTAGAAGATCATGGACAAATCTCATGCAGACACTAAGAGACCACGGATGTCAACCCAGACTATTATACCCAGCAAAACTCTTAATCACCATAGGCGGAGTAAGCAAAATATTCCAGGAGAAAACCAGATTTAATCAATACCTGTCTACAAACCCAGCCCTACAGAAAGCACTAGAAGGGAAAATTCAACCCAAAGAAGCTAAACACATCCATGAAAAATCAAGCAATAGATAATCCCACACAAACATACACCACAGAAAAAACAAGCTGGTGTAGCTATCCTAATATCTAGAGAAAAAGGATGTTTCAAAAGAGAAGAAGTCTTGTGGCAATGTCTCAGTGGTCCAGGTAACTACCAGAACTCGGAAAAGTTGGTTGAATTTGGGATTGACTGGGAGGCCAAAGATTTAAAAAGCAGAAGATTCTCTCAAGACACAAGTTGTGTGATAATAGTGTGTTTTGTGTGTGTGTGAATGAGAATTTGTAAATGTTGAATTCTAGGCTTCGACAATCATTGTCAGTGCAGATTAAGCTGCAAGTATTTATGCTTTAAAACTTAAATTATAAAGCTAGTTACGTCTTTCTAACAACTAGTTTTAATGTTTATGAGCATATTTTACCTACATTACCTTTTCAGGATGTTGAGAAAGATGCATCACAAGCAAAGGCTGGAGGCTGGGGGCTAGATGGTTTTGAGGAAGAGGTCTTGGTGGACTCTTTCATAGAGCAAAGGAAAGCAATGCCTTCTGGGAAATGAGCTAAGTTTTAATCTAGTCTTTAGGATTAGAAGTCAAAAACAAAAATATTAAGGAAAGGAAAACCTAATTGATCTTTGAAGTATTGTTATATGGAATTGAGTGGGACTTTTGAGGCCTTTCTTCCAGAAAACAAGGACTTGGTTGTCAGGCCTATATTAGGCCTAAACCTTGGTGCCATGTAGTTGTACTTAAATCATTTCAATGGAAAGTGTCTTAGTGATTGGAACTTCTAGTGCAGTTTGGAGTTCTTCCATTTGAAAAATGTGATATTTGCATAGGATTGTTTGAATCTTGTTTTCTAGTCCCTCCCCATCACCACCCTCATAGTCTGAAGGTAGATTTTTCTCTTGATAAAGGAACAAAAAAGGTGAACATCTTGTTTGTAAATAGGTATCTAGTAACTAGTGGTAAACCTGAAATGGTAGAATTCTTTAAAGCCTAATTCTAGATAGCCTTAAGAAAATGTATCTTAATTACTTTTGAACCTGTATTCACCTTGTTTTTTTCAAATATCTTAAGTTATATTTTCTTTTTTAGAGCTGCTTCTTATTTGGGGCTACTTTTTTTTTAATTGAGGCATAATTCATAAAAGGGTATATTGTTTTGATGAGACTTTTTTTAGAGTTACTTTTTAAAGTCATGAGGTCAACAACTTGGACTATTATGCATGTAAGTGCTAATGCAAATTAAAACCCAAGTTGACCTCCAGCAGCAGTTCATTCTATGTTGACAGTGAGAGAACACTTTGCCTGTTAGGATACTGTTATTCGTGGACTGAAATGCTGAAGAAACCCCTCCCCCTATTTTGTTTTTTGCAAAAATCAAGGTATATTCTAGGGTTTCCTGGTTGACCTCAACAGATAAACTGAGATGATAGTCTTAGTTCAGAAATGATCTGAATGTAGATTTACAGTCTATGTGTACAGCTGGCTAAGTGAGATCGCTTTCACAGTTCTGCATGTATCCCATCGGCTCCCCATTAGTCACTGAACTCTTAAAACTGGTATTGTAACATTATTACAATGTTTTGCGCCAATTTTATAAACTTTACAGTACAATATGTGTTCCTTTTCTGAGGCAAACCAAAGGTATATTTCTCAAGGTTCTGCTGCTATCAGCAGTGTTGATGGAGGATTTTTTATACATTTGTAATAGATAGAAATAAACCAGAAAAAAAGAAGAAAAAAAAAGTGGTGGAGGAAAAGGTGAACACTGCAAGAATACTCAAAAGGGCTGAGAGTTGCAAACGCCAAGATTGGCTTTGCATAGTAAATGGAATAGAACAGCTCTGAACTATATCTTACTTTTCCTGGTTTGGTCTGACAGAATGATTGAATGCTTTTGTACAAAAATCAGAGCCTTAAAAACAAGGATTTGGTGAGATTGTAAAGTGGTGTGCCACTTTGGCAAAACAGTCTGGTGGTTGGTCAAAATGCAAAACATTGTTACTCTGTTACTCAACAATTCTACCCTTAGGAATATAACCTCAAACTACTGAAAATGTGCACCTATGAAACATGTACATGAAGATTTACAGCAGTGTATTGCTAATAGTAAAAAAGTTAAAACAACTCAAATAGCTATCAAATACTGGAGAGAAATAAAATGTGGCTTATTCATACAATAGAATATTATTAAGACATAAAAATGAATGAGAAACTGACAGATCAAATGACTTTGGTGAACCTTCATAATTTCATTTGTAGATCTTTCCATTTCTAATTTATAAATACATTTGGGGTTATAAATTATAAATGTACTGCCTCCTGTCAACATTGTATACTTCTATTTGATGATTTCTGTGTCAAATATTATATGGAAATGTTTCCAAGTATTTTCTGTATTAACTGTGAATGAATAGAACAAAATAAATTGCCTGTGATGAAAAAAAAAAAAAAAAAAGAAAAAAACTGTAAAAAATTAGTGAGTGGGGAGGAAGATCCTTGATCCTATTTGACTCCAGAGTTCTTCAGTAATCAGTCTTGTTCTAATGGGGACCTTGAATTGCCTCGCTCCCTCCAGATGGCCTCCTGCTTCAGCACTGACCTTTTTCTCCACTAATTTCTTGGTTTTAATTCCCATGCTTTCCCACATTATTCTAACCTGCTACTGTGTGTTGAATGCACATTTTAAAAATCATTTTCTCATTTCCATTATCTCCTACACCTATTTTGACTTTTGGTATTCTTACTGGTGACCTGTTTGTCTTTAAAAAATAAAAGAAAATCAGAGCTGGATGGTGGTGGCGCACGCCTTTAATCCCAGCACTCGGGAGGCAGAAGCAGATGGATCTCTGTGAGTTTGAGGCCAGCCTGGTCTACAGAGTGAGTTTCAGGACAGACTCCAAAACTACACAGAGAAACCCTGTCTCAAACAAACAAACAAACAAACAAACAAACAAACAAACAAGATCAGGAAACATGAAGATAATATCAGTGTTGAAAATACTGGCTCATGGCATTACATGGCTATGCTGTTCCAGTCGGATCTGGCAAACTTTGTTTGTCCAGGCCAAGTCTTTTCCATTTTAGTCTTTTTTTTTTTTTGGTTTTCTATGTAGTCCCAGCTGTCCTGAAACTCGCTATGTAGACCAAGCTAGCCGTAAACTCATAGAGATCCATTTGCCTCTGTCTTCAGGGTGCTGGGATTAAAGGTGTATGCATCTTTAATTTATTTTAGTCCTTTTAGAGTATGTTTAATAAGAATAGAAGTTTTGGAATTAGGCAGACATAGGTTTAAACTTCTCTTTAGATTTATTTTCATGTGTATGGGTGTTTTACCTGCATGTATGCATGTGGACCACATGCATAACACATGCAGAGGACAGAAGAGGATGTCAGATTCCCTGGGACTGGAGTCACAGAGGACTGGGAACCCCTAAGTGGGTGCTGGGAACTGCACACAGGTTTTCTGCCAAAGCAACGAGCTCTCTAAACCACTGAGCCATCTCTCCAAGCCCTAGACATGTTTTGATTAAGGGGCTGCCTTCTATGGGCTGTGGTTTTAAGCAATCAATTGATTTCCTTGTCTGGCTTTCTTGTTTGACTCTTTAGATAATTTCCTGCAATTCCAAGTTTTTAAAGACTATGTATGTGCTGCTGACTTCCAAAGTCATTAATACCTCTGGTTCTGAGGTGACCTTGAACTTGAAATACCTGTCTCACAATTTACACCTCAATTTTAGATTTTTTTCAAGCATTTGAATTTTTCCGTGTCTAAGTCTGAATTCTCAGTGTATGGTCACGCCTTCTCCAAGGCACTTTTGGGTGTTCTGCATTTTAGCAAATAACCTCACCATTTCCCCAAATTTGGGCATACCCTAGAGTCTTGTCTTTCCTTATATACCCTACATTCAAATCCAGTGACTGTAGCTCCAAAATACACCTAGAACTTTCCTTCGCTATGCTTCCCACCACCTATTCAAAGCCACAACCATCTCTCAACTATCCATTGACAATAGTCTCCCAAAGAGGTGTTGTTTCCATTCTCTTACAGTCTATTCTCCAAATATCTCCAGGTGAGCTCTTAAAATCTAAAGGTGAGTACCTCACTCTTCTGCCTGAGACAAACGCTCTAAGACTGCCAGCCACACCCCTGATGAAAGCCCACAAGGCCTCCACGATGAAGACTTCCCTCTCTAATTGCTTCTGCAACGAGTCTCCCCAATGTTCCTGACATTCCTGTCAAACCAGTCTTCTGTGAATTCCTTAAACATATCAAATTCCTTCCTCCCTTAATGCTCATGTGGTAGTTATGCCATAGGCCTGGAGCACCCCTCACGCTTTGGGGCCTGCAAATGGCTCAATTTTACCCGCTATGTATTGGCTTCAATATCACCTCCATAGAGATTCATTCCTATACCAAGCAAATCCTCCCTTTCAGTCACACTAACATTTTGTTCTCTTTTCTTTTCATTATCAGTGTTGGACTTTGAACTGGGGACCTCATGCATACTAGGAAAATGTTCTATCATTGAGCTCCATTCCAAAACCTACATATACCCCCACCCCCATGGGGATTATCAAGGCATGTATCATTATATATTTCTTCCCATTCTTTTTATTTTATTTTATTTTACAATACCATTCAGTTCTACATATCAGCCACGGATTCCCTTGTTCTCCCCCTTCCCGCCCCCTCCCCTTCCCCCCAGCCCACCCCCCATTCCCACCTCCTCCAGGGCAAAGCCTCCCCAGAAGACTGAGATTAACCTGGTAGACTCAGTCCAGGCAGGTCCAGTCCCCTCCTCCCAGCCCGAGCCTAGCGACCCTGCATAAGCTCCAGTTTTCAAACAGCCAACTCATGCAATGAGCACAGGACCCAGTCTCACTGTCTGGATGCCTCCCAAACTGATCAAGCCAATCAACTGTCTCACCTATTCAGAGGGCCTGATCCAGTTGGGGGGCCCTCAGCCTTTGGTTCATAGTTCATGTGTTTCCATTCATTTGGCTATTTGTCCCTGTGCTTCATACAACCTTGGTCTCAACAATTCTTGCTCATATAAACCCTCCTGTTTCTCGCTAATTAGATTTCTTCCCATTCTTATCTGGCTTTCTACACTGGAATGTAAGCTCCATGAGAGCAAGGACTTTGAATAATGTGTTCTTACTTCCTGTTGCTTAGCACTGTTTCAGCACACAGAAGGCCCAAAGTAAATATTTGCTGAATAGAAAATATGCCAAAAAAGCCATTGGAATATGTTTATTTCTCCATCTGTATTCAGAAGTATACTAGTTTCTATATGCATGTATGTACTCACAATTAACCTCACTCTCCTTTTTTACTGTAAGCAACTTATAACAAAAGTTTCTCCATAATTGGTCATCAAATGAATATATGGAGAAAGAGTCCTCTATGATTGCCTTGGTCACAAGCAACAGTGATGAATCTGTTATCTGCTTAGCCATTTTAGGGCATTTTCCTAAATCTGATGCCCTCCAAATGAAGGACACAGGCTGCCTGCACGAGCTAATGGAAGAGGATAAGAGTTAAGGCAGTTCAGGAAAGCAATGCCAGAGGAAGCTGTGGGCTAATGATGGCAGTGAGGAACTGATTCTCAGTGGGGAGTGGAGACGGGCTTCTTGGGTCACTGCAGTCGTTCTCAAACTTCAGGGTTTGGAAGGAAGCCATGGCTCTGATTCAGTAAGTCTGAGACAGGGTGAATGCACATCTTGGTGTGTCCAGGCATTTCCCAGTTTTATAGCTAAGAACAAAGCAATCCTTCAGTTCTGGGAAAACTCAAATGACTGATAAGATTGCTTCTGGGGTGAGTTATTTTAGAATAAGACCGCAGGGGTTTCTGATACCCATGGCACCCAGGCCATGTTTTGAATCCTATGCAACATGGATTAGAGGATAGATGGCAGCTCAACATACTTCAGTGACTGGTCTCCATTCTGATCCCAAATAATAGCATTGGCTCAGCTGCTGTGGCTCTCTTTCCAACCCCAGCTAGGAGGAACACTTTGTAAGGCTTCAATTGATTCAAGAAGATTGAAAATGCAGGGCTAAGTGATTAAACCTCTTACAGATGGAAGAACATTTAAATGCCTAAATTGCTTGAGTACTTCAAAAATAGGGAGAGATGGCCAAATTGTATCACCCAGAAAGTCCTAAAATAATCAACTAAAAAGAGCCACTCAGACTGTGATTGGCATGGTATCCTTCCTTCCCAGGCTGCTGACCTCCTCACTGCAATGGCTATGGACAGAGTTGTTGAGTGATCTGCGAAATAACCTTTCTATCAAGGCTCCAGATACTGTCACAGGCACAGGGATGAATTTGAATTCTGTCAATGAAAGGGTGTCAAAGGACACCAATCTCTCTTTCCTCAATCATCTCCAATTCTTTCAGAGATTTTCATCTCAGCTGTCAATGCAGCTTATGATCCATCTGAGTTTCTATGCCTTAGCTTTCATAGTTGAAATGAGTACAATTAAGAATATGACTCTTACTTTTAAATAAGACAGAGTGATGGGGCCAACTGCCTAGCTAAAGGTTTATTTTCAGTACAGATTCTGTTTGTACCTTACAACAAGTGTTAGTGGAGAAATTAGAACCTACATGGCTTTTGAGATTGTATAGTGGTACAGCTTTTGTGAAAAACAGTTTGGAAGTTTGGAGAAAAAAAACAGTTCAGCATAGACTTATCATTACCAGGATCAAGGAAAAGGCATTTAGTCTGGAAAGGTCAGGAATGACCCCAGATTTGCACACAGAGTTTGTTCACTGGAATTAGGGGATGGAGCGAGGATAGGAGTCAGCCAATAGCAAAATAGATGAGACCAAAATCCAAGACGGCTCAGAAAAATGGATAAATAGTACAGGTTGAGAAGAAAGTACAAACCAACGACAATGCAGCCCAAAGCTAGTCCCCTGGTTTTTCCCAGTGTCAAATGTAAACCATATAGCAACTACCCCTTTAAACTTACATTAATGTCCATGCTTGCTTGTATAGCAGTCTTTCTAGTGCTTTTTGTTCCCTCAGACCCAATCCCTTGAGCTGCAACAGAAGTCCAGCTGCAGCCTTCCCCTCCTGCCCTGCCCACATCTCTTGTGGATCCCACAGACCATCTTTTCCTAACCTCCCTCCTCTCACTGGTCGCTGCATCCCAGCTCCCAAATCCAGCAGGCACCCGCCGCTAATCCACAGGTCATGCCTGTCAGAAAACCAGAAAGGCTGCCCACAGACCTTCTCCTCTCTCTCTGCTCCCCCAGACTCAATCCCTGAGTCTCATTCCCACCTCTTCAGTAGAACACCTGTGTGAACTTTCCCTGCCTACCCCTGCCAGGCCCCTCCCTGCTCCCGTCTCCCGTGGATCCCACAGATCTTCTTCCTCTTCTCACCTTCCTACTGTGACTTGTTGCTTTGTCAAAGACTCCAGCTCCAGCAGGCACTCCCAGGTAACCCAAGGGCCTCTCCTCCTAGAGCAACAAGTAGATTGAAGGTCAACCCATACCTCTCCTGTTGCTCCTGAGATCCAGTCCCCCTAGTCTCATCCCCAGCTCTGCAGCAGGAAACCTGCTGTAGTCTCCCTTTCCTCTCTGACTCCATCCCCAACGGATCACAGAGACCTTCTCCTCTTACCTTCCTTCCTCCAACTCACCCTAGTATCCCAGCCTCCAGCACCAATAGGCATTCCCTGTGAACACACCAGCTGAGCAGGCCAGGAAATACACAGTCATTACCCTCTCCAAAAACCCAGAGAGGAAACAGAAACCAAGGAATAAAACATCCACCAAACAAGGACAAATCCAGAAATCAGCATGTAGACCTATAACCATCCCAAACTCAGATGCCAGTGTGAAAACACAATCAACAACAGCCAGAGCAATACTCTCCACTAGAGCCCAGATATCCTACCACAGCGGGAACCAAATATTCCAACATAGATGAAGCACAAAAAAGACCTTAATACCAACTAAATGATGGTAGATGTCTTTAAAGAGGGAATGAATAAATCCCTTAAAGAAATCCAGAAAAACACAAACAGTTGAAAGAAATGAATAAAACCATTCAAGACCTGAAAATGGAAATAGAACCAATAAAGAAAACACAAACTGAGGGAATTCTGGAAACTAAAAACATAGGAATTCTAACAGGAACTACAGAGGTAAGCTTCACCAACAGAATACAAGAGATGGGAGAGAGAATTTCAGGTGTTGAAGATACAATAGAAGAAATGGATTTACCTATCAAAGAAAATATTAAATCTCCAAACTCCTGACACAAAACATCCAGGAAATCTGGGACACCATGAATAATCCAAACCTAAGAATTGTAGTTATGGAGCAAGGAGAAGAAACCCAGCTCAAAGGCCCAGAAAATGTCTTCAACAAAATCACAGAAGAAATTTTCCTAACCTAAAGAAGGAGATACCTATAAAGGTACAAGAAGCTTATAGAACACCAAATATCAGAGATCAAGGGGATATAAATTGGAAAAGAAGTCCAAGTATTGTTATTTGCGAAGATATGACACTATACATAAGTGATCCTAAAAATTATATGAGGGAACTCCTACAGTTGATAAA
This sequence comes from Peromyscus maniculatus bairdii, assembly GCF_049852395.1. Lineage (NCBI taxonomy): Eukaryota > Metazoa > Chordata > Mammalia > Rodentia > Cricetidae > Peromyscus > Peromyscus maniculatus. The sequence goes on from NC_134875.1 coordinate 51,224,552, forward strand.
CACTTTCAGTGAAGTGGCTGGATACAAGATTAACTGAAAAAAAATCAACAGCCCTCCTATATACAAATGACAAATGGGCTGAGAAAGAAATTAGGGAAGCAACACCTTCCATAATAACTTCGAATAATATAAAATATCTTGGGGGCAATTCTAACCAAGCAAGTGAAAGTCTTGTATGACAAAAACTTCAAGTCTTTAAAGAAGGAAATTGAAGAAAATATCAGAAGATGGAAAGATAGCCTATGCTTATGGATTGGTACAATTAATACACTAAAAATGGCCATCCTCTCAAAAGAAATCTACAGATTCAATTCAATCCCCATCAAAATACTAACACAATTCTTTACAGAACTTGAAAGGACAATTCTGAACATCAAATGGAAAAAAAATCCAGGATGGCTAAAACAATCCTGAACAATAAAGAACTGCTGGAAGTATCACCATCAAAACATCAAATAAGCCAATTAAAAATGGGGTACTGATCTAAACAGAGGATTTTCCTTTTTTGCTATTTATTTATTTATATGTTTGTTTATTTATTTATTTATATTATCAGCTTCATACAGTACAAATTCTCATCCTAATAGTGAAATGTTTCACTGAGGCTTGAACAGTGATTGAGTAAAACCAAAACTTATTATAAGCCAACAGTTATCTTTGGGTCACCCCTGCTATGTAGCCTCCCTGGTTCTGTGGGCTGCAGTCTGATTGTTCTTTGCTTTATATCTAGTATCCACTTATGAGTGAGTACATACCATGTTTGTCCTGGGTTTGGGTTACCTCACTCAGGATGATATTTTCTAGTCCATCCATTTGCTTGCAAATTTCATGCTGTCATCGTTTTTCTCTGCTGAGTAGTACTCCATTGTGTATCACATTTTCTTAATCCATTCTTCAGTTGAGGGGCATCTAGGTTGTTTTTAGGTTCTGGATATTACGAATAGTGCTGCTATGAACATAGATGAGCATATATCTTTGTGGTATGATTGAGCAGTCCTTGGGTATATGCCCAAGAGTGGTATAGCTGGGTCTTGAGGTAGATCGACTCCCAATTTTCTGAGAAACTACCATACTGATTTCCGCAGTGGTTGTACAAGTTTGCACTCCTATCAACAGCAGAGGAGTGTTCCCTTTGCTTTGCATACTCTCCAACATAGACTGTCATTAGTGTTCTTGATCATAGCCATTCTGACAGGTATGGTATCTCAGAGTCGTTTTGATTTGTGTTTCTCTGATGACTAACAAAGGAATCTCAAATAGCTGAGAAACAAAGAAATCTTCAATATCCTTGGTCATCAGAGAAATGTAAATCAAAATACTTTGAAATCCCATCTTACACCTCTTAGAATGGCTAATATCAATACCATAAGTGGCAGCTCATGCTGGTGAGGATGTGAAGCAAGGTGAACACTCCTCCATTGCTAGTGGGAGTGCAAAACAGCCCTATGGAAATCAATATGGTGGTTCCTTGGAAAACTGGAAATTGATCTACTTCAAGACCCAGCTACACCACTCTTGGGCATAAACCCAAAGGATACTCCATTCAACAATAAGGACACTCGCTCAAAATATTTCTTGCACATACTGATTTAATTTCCTTCAGCTATACACCAAGAAATGGGATTGCTGCATATCTACTAAGAAGTGAGATTGCTGAATAGTAGACTGATTCTTTTAATTTTTGTGGAAACTCCATACTGCTTTCCACAATGCCTTTACTGATTTCCATTCCCACCCACAGAGCAGAAAGGTTCCCTTTTGTTCATAGCCTTGCCAACACCTTTATTGCTTGACTTTTTTGATAATAGAAATCTTAAGAGGTGTTAGGTGCTATCTCATTGTGCTTTGGATTTGCTTTTCCTTGATGATTACTGATAGTGAACAACTTCTCATGTAACTGTTGGCCATTTGTGCATCTTTTGGTAATATGTCTATCCAGGTCCTTTGCCCATTTTAAAATCAGTTTAATTGCCCTTTTGCTATTGAGTTGTAGAAATTCCTTATACATTTTGAATATTAGACATCTTGGGCATCCATGCCATTAAACATTAGCCTCTGAATATGGAGAAATACTCACTGTGTAAAAGTTGTTAGCCCTGTGCTGCTGATAAGGAGCCTTGCAAGCCAGGCTTCTGGGGACAAAGGGTAGGAGGGGAGCTCTGTTCTTCTTCCTTCAGCTCTGGTAAAGTAGGCTGCCATTTTTTTTCCTCTGTAGCTGAGCTATAGAGGAGGGAACAGAATAAAGTAAGTTAAAATGCCATAAAGCCCACTGTTCTTACTGAGACGTGGCAGCTCCTTTGGATGTATGCTTTCCAGGTTGTTGCCTTTGCTCAATCTGCAGAACTGAGTCTGCCCGTTTTTTTCCCAGTGTTTCATTGGTTTAATGGAGAGGTGGAGTTTTCAAAATTCCTACCGCTGTCATTTTCTTTTTTTTTTTTTTTTTTTTTTTTTTTTTTTTTTTTGGTTTTTCGAGACAGGGTTTCTCTGTGTAGCTTTGCGCCTTTCCTGGAACTCACTTGGTAGCCCAGGCTGGCCTCGAACTCACAAAGATCCGCCTGCCTCTGCCTCCCGAGTGCTGGGATTAAAGGCATGCGCCACCACCGCCCTGCCCGCTGTCATTTTCAATGACATCGTTCTAGCAAATATTTTAACAATGGTACTTAGTAACAGTTTAGAATCCTTTGTCCCCGTAATCTTCCTGTTCTTGAAACCAAATCCTATCTCGTCTCCTGGGATATCAGTAAAGAAAGTTGCAAACAAATGAAGGTCGTGGTGCACGATTCGTGTCTTCTCCCCCTTTTCCATATCACAGTGTTTCCTTTCCTTGTCTATGGACTTTGAGCAGCTGTTTCAAGTTGCCTCCAGTCTTCTCAAGCTTCCAATACCACCTTTTTTTTTTTGGTCCGAAACGAGGTTTCTCTGTGCAACAGCCCTGGCTGTCCTGGAATTCATTCTATAGAACAGGCTGGCTTCAAACTCACAGAGATCTGTCTACCTCTGTCTGCCTTCCATGTGCAGGGATTAAAAGCGTGCACCGCCACCACCACCCGGCACCCAATAACACTTACTGATCTCACTTTATCCCCAATGGATTCCACAATTGCAAAGCTGTACGCAGCTTATTTGTATTTCTCTTAACTATACAGTTCGGAGGTCAATCTTCCATGGTTCAGTCCCTGTGTTTGTGCCTACTAGCCATGTGATGCTGAACACACACACACACACACACACACACACACACACACACACACACACACACAAATCCTTCTCTTAATGTTGGTCAATCTTCTCATCCTCCAAGGGCCTATGTGGAGGGTACATAATATAATTTCTATACTGCTCTTAGAACAGTGCCTGCATTAAATGCTAGCTATCATTGCCATTATCGTCACAATATCTCTGTCACTCTTGTCTGTAAAGAAGAAGTGTGTCTGACTTTAACACTTGTGTTCTCTTGAATTCTATTTCCTTGAATCTTTAGTATCTATCTCTCTAAAGTCCTAGGGAGACTAGCAATACAAGGGACCCATCTCAACATAATAAAGGTTATACAGGTAGCCCTCAGTCAATCCCATCCTATGTGGAGAAAAAGTCAAAACTTTTCCAGTAAAATCAGGAACAAGACAACGATCATTTTCCCTGCTCCTGTCAAACATGGCACTTGAAGTCTTAGCTAGAGCAGCAAGACAGTGAAGGAGATCAAGGGGATACAAGTAGGAAAGGAAGAAGTCAAAGAATATGTATTTACAGGTTATACAGTTCTATCCACAAAAGACTCTAACAGAAATCTGCTATAGCTAATAAACACATTCAGTAAAGTAACAGGGTAAAAAAAATTAATGCACAAATATCAGTAGCCTTCGTGTATACAAATGATAAACTCTCTTGAGAAGAAATAAAAAAAACAATTCCATTAGCAATAATCTCATAAAATATCTTGGATTGAATCTAACCATGGTAGATCCAATGTACCTTGTAATGAGTGAAACAAGATACCAAGTGAAAGACTTGCACAACAAAATTTTTAAAATACTGATACAAATTGAAAAAAGTTACCAGAAGATGGAAAGACCTCTCATGCTCATGGATCGGTAGGATTAATATAGTGAAAATGTCCATAATATCCAAAGATATCTATGGATTCTACCCAATGTCCATCAAAATTCCAATATAATTCTTCACAGAAATTGATACAAGAATCTTAAATTTCATATGGGAGCAAAAAAGACCCAATATAGCCCTGGCCTACTTCTTATTCAACTATCTGTATTTAAAATATTCCCAAACAAAAGAAAATAAAAATTAAAAAAACAAAAAACAAAAATCTAACTCTACTTTCCTCCACAAAATTTTGGCCCCTTCTTTTTTCCTCCAAAATTTCTCCAAACTTCTGTTTTGTTACCCACCAATCCCCTCCATTCTCGTTTCTACCACTTCCCACAACATTTCCCCAAGGCAATTACCTAATTCCTTAATTCAAATGATATTCTCAGTTTTCAGTTTCATGATGTGTCTGTAACATCTGGTACTTTTCAAAGGTTTTACATTTATGTATTTATTTGTTGGGAGTGGCCATGCACGCCATAATGTGTAAGCAGAGGCCAGGGGACAACTTGGGGAAGTTAGTTCTTGCCTTCTACCCTGTAAATTCCAGGAACTGAGTTCAGGTCGTCAGGCTTTGATGGCAAGCACCTTTATCCCCTGAAGCATCTCATCATTCCACCTACCTTTTCCTAACACCCAACTTTTTGTGGAGCATTTGGCAGTCCTACATACTCATTGCATTCCTTTATTGCCATAAGAGTCAGTCTTACTTGTCTACACTCTAGCCCTAGTAATTCTCAGGAGTTTAAAGATCTCTGGTCCGTCATTATTTTTAGGGAACAAATTTGGTGCCCCAATCCTAAGCAAAAGTTGTAAAGCTATGCCATGTGAGCTAGCCTGTATACACCAGGATATACAGAACCCATAATGTCTTTCTTGATTCTGATACCACTATTTCACTATCTACTTCTTTTTATAATTTCACAGTTATTTTAATATACAGAGATCCCCCTTTATCTTTGCTTTCCTTTTATGTTGTGTTGGCAATCCACAGTTAAGCACAGTCCAAAAGACTAAATGAAAAATTATAGAAGCAAACAGCTCATAAGTTTTAAATTTTTTCTGTTCTGAGAATAGCATGATAAAAACTTACATTATTATAATCCATCCCACCTACAACAATATATTTTGAGAGAACCACCATATTCACATAAATTTCATTATAGTATTATAACTGCAGTATTTTATTAATATTGTTGCCAGTATTTTACTATGCTTCAATAAATAAAATTTTATAATAAGAATGAATACATAGGTTAAAAATAGCTTGCATACATTTAGGTACTATCTGAGGTAAGGGGTCTTGGAAAATATGTTCCATGTGTAAAGGCGGGAGACTACTGTGGTTATTAATATTACATATTTTATTGTTGACATAGATTTATGAAAATGTTTCCTGTTAGGCATCCTTTAATAAAGCTATTAGTATGTAGTTCTACCTTTCACATTAAAATAACAAACGTGTCAAAAATATTCATAAAATTTCCCATGCCTGACACTGGGCTTCTTGTTAGTCTATGGCTCTTTGGGGAAGACTTATCATTTAAACTATGTGCATATGTACACATGCACACACACGTGTGTATGTGTATATATATATATATATACATGCATTAAGTAAATATAAACCAATGTACTTCCTTATAACTTTTCAAATATCGTTAGTGTTACTTATTCTTCCTTCCTTTCCTGTCTGTTGATCATCAACCCTCTTTGATTAAAGATCTCCCTGTTTTCCTATCCCCCCAGCACCAGTTCCAACTCTAGAGCTCCTTTTCCCTGCCCCCATCCATCCCTTTTTAACTTTCCTGGTTTGGGAAACCTCCCTTCAAGTTGTTGGTCAGGGGAGCTCAAGAGACTCCCAAAACAATATAGGATGAAGTAGAAATGATCTAAACACAATACTCACATGTGAAATTCTAAAAAAAAAAAATTTAATCACAAAAAGTTCGTTTCCCAGTACTCTGTGGTATCATATCATTTTCCTAACATTATTTCCTAGAAATCAATGAGGTAAGTTTTAGCTCTAAATTTAAGTTAACCCATTTGAAAATGCACAGATTTTTTTTCTAAAATTTTATTTCATTTTTTATAACTTTGTATATGAACACTGTACCTATATCTCTCCTATCTCCCCCCAAACCATGTCTACTCTCCCAAATTCATAGTCTCTATTATCATTGTGCATATACATACATACATACATACATATATACATGTATATACAACCTACTAAGTGCATTTACGGTTACTTTCTAAATACTTCAAATATAATTGAGGTTCAGTCTAGCAATCTTTTCCAGATCCTGACTGTTCAATCCTTCTAGGTTGACTAATGTAAAGTAAGGTCCTTGTGTATGAAATTTTCAAAAAAAAAAAAGTAAAGAAAAACCTCAAAAAATAAAAGAAGAATATCCTTAACAAGCAGAAAGCACAGTTAACAAGAGAAAGTGGCTTTGCCCTGCTAAAAGTCAAAGATCCAACTTCAAAGCTATGAAGTGGAAAGGTACTATGATCTTGATAGAAATAGTCTGAGCCACAGTTCAGTCACAGGTCCATGTTACTCTAGAAATATTTTTTTTTTTTTTTTTGGTTTTTCGAGACAGGGTTTCTCTGTGTAGCTTTGCGCCTCTCCTGGGACTCACTTGGTAGTCCAGGCTGGCCTCGAACTCACAGAGATCCTCCTGGCTCTGCCTCCCGAGTGCTGGGATTAAAGGCGTGCGCCACCACCGCCCGGCTAGAAATATTTTTTTATTATTTCTTTTACTCTTTTGAGATTAATATAATTCCATCATTTCTCCCTTCCCTTTCCTCCTTCCAAACCCTCTCACATATTCCTCCTTGCTCTCCTTCAAATCTCTTTCATTCATTGTTGTTAAAAGCATACATGTATATACATATATAGTCCTAAATAGAACCTGTTCAGTCTATATAATGTTACCTGTGTGTATGCTTTCATGGCTGACCATTAATTATTAATAACCAATTGGTGTACTTTTCCTTAGGGAAGACTATTTTCCCACTTGCAGAGTTCCTTACTTGCCTGTAGTTTCTTGTGTAGGGTTGAGACCTCATGGTCTTTTCTCTATCCACTTTGGCATGTCTATTGTTTATTGGCCTTGTTCAGCTCAGATTTAGGCAGTAATGTTGTGAGACTTTACAGGTATAGCTTCTGACATTACAAGGAGACACAATCTCACAGTATACTCCCTGATCCTCTTCTTACAATCTTTCTGCCCCCTCTTCCACAATTATCTCTGAGCTTAGGTGTGGGAGTTGTTCTGTACATGTATTGGGACTGGGCTCCACAACTCTGCATTTTAATTGGTTGTGGTTTTCTACAATGGTTTCCATATGTTGCAAAGAGTTATCAGTCCCTTATATTTTCTTGATGATAGTTTTTTGTTAGCCATATAGTTTGCAAATATTTTCTCTCATTTTGTATGTTGTTTTTTTTCACTTTCTTTGTTTCTTTTTTTATTGTTTTGTTTTGTTTCAAGTCAGGGTTTCTCTATGTAGCCCTGGCTGTCCTGGAACTCGCTCTGTAGACCAGACTAGCCTCAAAGATCCACCTGCCTGTGCTCAGATTAAAGGCCTGTGCTGGGATTAAAGGCTGTGTGCCACCACTGCCCCGCCTCTCTCTTCACTTTCTTGATAGTGTCCTTTGAAGCACAAATATTTTAAAATTTGACAAAGTCCAATTTAATTTTTATCTTTGGTTCCTGGCACTTTTGGTGAATGTTGGTTCAACATATGAATATCAATCTGGCTATGAAATGTTAGAGGATTTCTAATCACATTCTGTTTCCTACAATGGTTTCCAGGATGCTTGATTCACCACAGGTATGGCCCACTGTTTTTTCCGAGTTACCATAGAATAGAAAGGGCTTGAGGTAATAACAGGATAAGTGAATATCCATAAATATTGCTGTTTCTTACTCAGATTTAGTCATTTTTTAAAAATTAACATTCTCTGGATTGTGAGAGGCTTCTGTTTACCTTCAAGACTTCTGAAACTGGTTTTAGCGTTTCATTGTGTTCTACTTGCTTTTATGTAAAAGATTTTCAGACATTCTTACTCTAGTTTTACTAATTTCCTACAGTACCCAATTTAACATTTGCAAATTTTCTTGTTTTCTTTTCTTATGTATACTAATTCCATCTTGTAAACAGACAAAGTTGTCTGTATACTTCCAACAGTGTTTGGCAAAGTTGATTAATGGACTTTATTGGACTTGAGATTGCATCTAATGCTTATGTCTTTAGGTTGAACAGACCATTTGGAAAATAAAGTCAGCTGTTTACAAGCACGCTCCTTGCACGGTACAGTGTATGGGGAAGACCTGGAACTATACCATATACCATATACCATATACCATATACCATATACCATATACCATATACTATATACCATAGGTGAGGATGGCAAAAAATAGACTTCAGAGCTACAAAGGAAAGACGGCAATGGTACTGCGATCACAAATCTTTTAGTGGATGTTTTTAAATCATAATTAAAAGAAACAAACTGTTTTCAGGTAATCTTAAATTCACAACAATTAACAAATAGTTGTAAAGAGCTGCCATACTTCCCTCACTCAGCTTACCCTAATATAATTATCTTGACTAACCAAAGAACGATGGGCAAAACGGAGAAATTCACATTATTACAACACTAGTAGCTAAATTTCAGGTTTGTTCAGACTCCTCAACTGACCTTTAAAGACTAGAGTGTAGCAAGCACTGAACAAGTGCTTTCTTTTTATAGGAGGATGTGTAGGGCAAAGGGCATCTGAGCAATGTGGAGAAGCAGAGTCAAAATTGCCTTGCATATGCTGGTGACTACCTCTTCCCAATTCACCTCTCTAGGACAGTGGGGGATCTTTTTGCAATTTGTCTGTGAAGGGTGACCTTTTGTCAACAAGGGAGGAAGGCTTTTCAAATGTTAACTTTACCATTGCCTTTCTCTGGTTATCTAGGAACCTTTAGGAAACTAATTACTCTTCATCTTCACCACCCATTCATTCAGTATTATTCATATAATGTATTTTAAATAACAACCTGGTTTAGGTTGAAAGGTGAAACTGGCTTTTGCAGCATGGGGTAAGAAACAAACAAAACCCACTTAAGTGATTGGCAGGCTAAGGGAAAGAATTTACTTTTCAGCACCTCCAATTCAATGATACTTCTAAAATTTGGACTGGTATAAATTTGGTGTAAGACTAAATTCATGTGTGTGTGTGTGTGTGTGTGTGTGTGTGTGTGTGTGTGTGTGTGCGCGCGCGCGCGCATGTGTGAGCGTGTGTGCAATATATTTTAAGGTCAATGAGAAACATTTAAAAATTATCATGTCAGGGGAGTTGACTAAAAGTATATTGCACTCAAATTCCCTTGCTTTATAATATATTGCAAATCATACATCACAAATCATCAACTGCTCTTCTAGCAGCAAAATTTATGGATGACTTCATGGTAAAAATAAATGGGAAGAAGGCAGAGTGTGACAGTGAATGTTTTAAACATATTTTATTATGTTAAGTCTAGAATTAGGAAGCCAAAAATTAATTATTCCAAAATAAATTCCAGATGGATACAGTTGAAAGTAAGAGATAAAAAACCATAAGATGCTAGGAGGAAAATAAGCGAACAGGCTAAAGGAGACCGTCTAAACATAGAGCTTATCAAGACTACTGTTATTGGAATGCACATGACTTGCCTGTCATACACAAGGCCAGAAGATTAATCTCCAAACCTGCCAAAAATCTGTATGAACAAATTTAAAAAGCAAAAAAGATCCTGGGAAAAATAGTTGTAAAATATATTCCAGATAGCTGTTTGATTTCTTTTCTTTTCTCTTCTCTTCTCTTCTCTTCTCTTCTCTTCTCTTCTCTTCTCTTCTCTTCTCTTCTCTTCTCTTCTCTTCTCTTCTCTTCTCTTCTCTTCTCTTCTCTCTCTCTCTCTCTCTCTCTCTCTCTCTCTCTCTCTCTCTCTCTCTCTTTCGAGACAGGGTTTCTCTGCATAGCTTTGCGCCTTTCCTGGAACTCACTCTGCAGCCCAGGCTCGCCTCGAACTCACAGAGATCTGCCTGGCTCTGCCTCCCGAGTGCTGGGATTAAAGGCATGTGCACCACCACTGCCTAGCCTAGCTGTTTGATTTTCACAATAAACAAAGAAGTTTTTGCAATCTATCTTAGTTAATTTTTTATTGTCATGACAAAACATTATGACCAAGGCAACTTAGAAAGCATTCAATTGGGGGCTTGCTCACAGTTTCAGAGGGTGAGTTCTTAACCACCATGGTGGGGAGCATGGCAGCAGGCAAGTATGTCTTTGGGGTAGCTGAGAGTTTACACCTGATCCACAAGCAGAAGGTAGAAGGAGGAGTGAGGAGAGACAGAGACAGACAGAGAGAGAGAGAGAGAGAGAGAGAGAGAGAGAGAGAGAGAGAGAGAGAGAGAGAGAGAGAGAGAGAGAGAGAGAGAAACAGAGAGAGACAGAGAAAGAGAGAGAATACATGTCATTCAGGTCATTCAGTTTTTTGTCAGTGGTACAAAAATATATGAAATAATCAACTTACAAGTTATAGGGGTTTATTTTGCCTTAGGGCTTTCCAGGCTGTTTGCTTGGTCTGGTTGCATTTTCATAAGTCCTGGTGCATGTATATGGTGGAGGAAAGCTGTATAACCCATGGCTACTGCAAAGTAAAAAGAGAGACGAAACCACAAGCCCATATCACTTTCGAGGGGATGCCTCCAAAGACCTAACTTTGGTTTTGGATAAAAATAATTCTATGTGTTTATTTTTGGGGATATCGTATTAAGGCTTACATATTGAGTGCTGCACATATCACCAAGTTTCAGATTATACAGCGATTTTGGGAGATGCTGTTAAGCTCTGCTGAGTGGGTTAGAATTGAACATGGCTGATTCATGAGGTTGTCAGATTATATGGTTGACTTAACTCCTTGTGCTCAGGCTGAGTATGATTAGCAGTGAATCCTTTATTTATTTACTTACTTATTATTTTTTCCTTTTATAGAAAATTGATTTTTCCCCCTCACATAATACATCCTGATTACAATTTCCCCTCCCTTTACTCCTCTCAGGTCCTCCTCCCCTCCCCTCCCATCCAGATCCACTCCCTTTCTGTTTCCCATAAGAAAACAGGCTTTTAATGGATAGTAGTAAGATAAAATATAAAAAAAGATAAAACAAAAACTAACACATTGGAATCAGATAAAACAAACAAACGGAAGGAAAAGATCCCAGAAGAAAGCACGAGAAACAGAAACCCACTTGTTCGCACAACTCAGGAATCCCATAAAATCCCATAAATACATTCAACTGGAAGCCATAATATATACAGAATGGACCTGGTGCAGATGAGCTTTGATCATGTTGGTTTAGACGGCCTTGTTTTCTTGGTGTCCTCCACCCTCTCTGGCTCTTACTTACTTTCTGCCTCCTCTTCAGCAGGGTTCCCTGAACCCTGAAGGAGGGATTTGATAGCGACTTCCCTTTTAGGGCTGAGTATTCCAAGATCTCTCTGCATAATGTCTGACTATAAATCTCTGTATTTGTTCCCATCTGCTGCAGGAGGAAGCTTCACTGATGATGGCTGAGCAAGGCACTGGTCTCTCTCTCTCTCTCTCTCTCTCTCTCTATATATATATATATATATATATATATATATATATATATATATATATATGTATATATATATATATATACACACACACACACACACAAACATGTATACAGAACATGTCATTAGGAGTCATTTTATTGCTATATTTTTTGTTCATTTTTGTTTTATTTTTAAACAATAATATTCGGTTTTACCCTATGTCCATGGGCTATCTTGTCTCAGAATCTTGGTCAGTCAAGCAGTGTTGGGTGTGAGTTCCATCTGGCAGAGGGGCCTCAAATCAAATTAGATAATTGGTTTGTTATTCCCACAAGTTCTGTGCCACCATTGCACTAACAATTACTGTTGGCAGGACACCATTGTCGATCCAAGGGTTTGTGGCTGGGTTGCTGTTTACGCTCTCTTTTGGTAGCCTACAGAGTACCTTCCTGTATCAAAGATGCTACAACATAGGGGCGGAGGCTCTATGTAGGCACCAGCTTGACTTCTCCATGGTCAATGGGGTCTTGTGGTCACTTTGTGGAGAACAATTTATCATCTAGGCAGCAACAGCCTGTGTTGTTTGGGGATTCCAATGGGACCCCTTTGGCCAAAACCTCGATTAGATGTATCCTAGTCCTGAGGCAGGAAACTTTATTTGGTAACAAGAGATGGTCAGTTGGGGCTCTGTCTCCCACATTATTTGGTAATTTCAATTAGATTGCTTTCATATATATATATGTTTTAGGAAGTTTCTACTGTGTTAGGTTTCCATACTACCCCTCAAATGGCCCTTCATTTTAGCTGTCTTTCTCCAACTCCATTCCCTCAGCCCTCTCTTCCCACCTTATCATCTTACTCCAGTACTTCCATCCATAACTATCCTATCTCCCTTTCCTAACAAGATCTCTCTGTCCCCCAACCCCTTATTCTAATGCCTAACCTCTGTGGTTCTACACATTATAGCTTGGTTATTATTGATTTAACAGCTACTATCCACATATAAGCAAATGCATACCACATTTGTCTTTCTGGGTCTGAAATGCCTCACTAAAGATTTTTTTCTAATTCCATCCATTTACTTGTGGATTTGATGATTTCATTGCTTTTAACGGCTGAGGGCTGAGCAATACTCCATTGTGTAAATGTACATTTATTTATCCATTCTTCTGCGGAGAGACATCTAGGTTGTTTCTATTGCTGGCTATTATGAATAAATTCACAATGAACATGGTGGAGCAACTGTCTCTGTAGAAGGATGAAACATCCTTTGGGTAGATGCTCAAGAGTGGTATAGCTGGATCTGGAGGTAGATCAATTCCCATCTTCCTGAGGAACCTCCACATTGATTTCCATAGTGGTTGTACAAGTTTACACTCCCACCAGCAACAGATTGATCATTCCCTTACTCCACATCCTAACCAGAATGAGCTGTCACTTTTTTTTGTATTGATCTTTGCCATTCTGATGGGTAAAGATGAAACCTCAAAGTAGTTTTGATTTGCATTTCCATGATGGCTAAGGATACTGAATATTTCTTTAAGTGTTTCTCAGCCATTTCAGATTCCTCTTTTGAGAAATCTCTATTTGGAGCTAGACCCCCATTTTTTTAATTGGGTTGTTTTCTTGATACCTAGTTTCTTGAGTTATCTCTATATTTTGGATATTAGTCTTCTATCAGATGTGTAGTTGATAAAAATCTTTTCCCATCCTGTAGGTTGTTGCCTTGTCTGAGTGACAGTGACTTTTGCTTTACAGAAGCTTTTCAGTTTCAGGAGGTCCCATCTATTAATTGTTGATCTTAGTGCCTGCACTAAGGTGCTCTGTACAGAAAGCCTTTTCCTGTGTTTAGCTGTCTTTCTCCAAGTTTACTTATTTCCCACCTACTCTTCTATCAAGTTCAGTGTATCTGGATTTAAGTTGAGGTTGTTGATCCACTTGGACTTGAGTTTTGTGCAGGGTGATAGATATGGATGTGTTTTCGTTCTTGTACATGCAGACATCCAGTTTGATCAGCACCATTTGTTTTAGATGCTGTCTTTTTTCCAATGTGTATTTCTGGTTTCTTAGTCAGGTATCCATAGGAGTGTGGACTTATGTCTGAGTCTTCAATTCAATCCCCAATGTCCTAACTTCTTCCAATTAGGCTTCATATCCTTAAGGCTCTGCCACATTCCCATAGCATATTGTGATCACTAAGCTTTTAGAATCTAGGCGTTTCAGGGCATTTACTGTCTAAACCATATGTGCATACATATATACATACACACATATATGTGTATGTACATTGTATTCTGTGCCATCACACGACTCTGTTTCAAATCAGGACATATTCTTTCTGCCAACGGGAAGGCTGTTGACAGACAAGTTTGTCAGTCTTCTCTGAGAACTTCCCTCAACTAAGGAGAGCTGCCTAGCCTAGGGGATGCCCCTTCCCAGAAGCAACTTACATTCAATGACTGGACAACGTATGGTTTCACCTTTATTCCAAACATAGATGATGTAAAAGGGTATAGTAGATCTAGAGCAACTAGTATCCAAAAACCCAGACACTGTTGGAAGTCAGACTTCCTCTTTTTCCAATTTTGCTGCTTTTCCTTCCTTCAATGGATTTAATTCAAAATAAACTTTGCTTGACTTTTGAGTCTTTTTTTGTTTGTTTGTTTGTTTTTTGTTTTTCGAGACAGGGTTTCTCTGTGTAGTTTTGGTGCCTGTCCTGGATCTCACTCTGTAGACCAGGCTGGCCTTGAACTCACAGAGATCCGCCTGGCTCTGCCTCCCAAGTGCTGAGATTAAAGGCGTGCACCACCACCGCCTGGCAAGTCTATTTTTTAATAAAACAAATTGAAATTAAAATTCAATTACATCATTCCCCCTTCCCCTTTCCTCCATTCAAGCCCTCCCATGTATCACCCCTTGATCTCTCAAATTTATGGCTTCTGGTCTCTTTTTCTTTCACACACACACACACACACACACACACACACACACACACACACACACACACACACTCTGCTTAGTCCATACAATGTTACTTGTATGTATAAGATTTCAGGGCTGACCACTTGGTATTGGATAACAAACTGGTCTCCTCTTCCCTGGGGAGGACTCGTCTACTGCTCTCAGCATCCATTAGTTGGCTGTAGCTCTTTTTCTAGGCTTCATAGGCATCATAGCTGAGTAGGACTGTTGCTTGCTTCCCTCGTTTGGAAGCTTGCATGGTACCATGATAGCTAATCCTCAGAGACAAGGCTTCCGGGTGAAAACCAGCTCAGATTTTGTGTCTAAAATGCATGATGCCTTCAGCTATGCTTTTTCCTTCCAAGGAAATTTAATGAACAACAACTAAGTTAATAAAAGTCATTAACACAAGAAGATATCTGAAATATAATGACAAGAAAGCAGGTCACCCATATCTAACAATGTAGCCAATTAAATGAACTGAAACCCCCTTTGACATGAAATTCTCTAAGTGCAAGATAAACTACATACACAAAAAGATAAAATACACACAGAGACATCATTTTTTTAAAATTTTTGTTTTTGTTGTTTTTGAGGACAAGGTTTCTCTGTGTAGCCCTGGCTGTCCTGGAACTTGCTCTGTAAACCAGGCTGGCCTTGAACTGAGAGATCTGCCTACCTCTACCTCTCGAGTTCTGGAATTAAAGGCCTATGCCATCACAACCCAGACACACACACACACAAATCTTTTAACTGAATAGTTGAGCTCTCAAGAAACAAAGAAAAGTCTCCAGGTGCCTAAAATTAAGGGGAAACTGAAAGCCAGCATGGAAATTTTCTGAATGAAAGCTGTAGTTGCCCTAAAAAAGTTTTCATTTTTAAAGACTAAAGGACAGATGATGAGGCCTTGGGCTCAAGGGCATTATCATAAAGTAAACAGGTGGGTAAATATATTGACTGTGATAAATGATAAAATAAAGCATAGTGGAAGAGGCATGGGTGCATTAAAAGCAAGACCTTGAGTTGTTTCATGGGATGGCAAAACTAAGAAAGACTTTAGAGTTGTGAGCTTAAAGGAGGGACACAAAACAGAACCATGTAACTTTCAAAGCAGAGGAAAGAAAATAGAGAATTTATAATTTTGATTAATGGGGAAGAAAGAAAAAAATAGTGTAGAGAACTCAGAATAAAAGGTTAATTCCATAACATGCTGTAGATAAACCCAAATGCATCTTAAAAAATGCAACCAGTCTAAGACTTTCGAATACAAAATCCTAGTTGAAGTAAAAAGTTCCAAATTTTATCTTCATGTTTGCTGTTCACCTTATATAAAACATGGAAAGCATAGAAAATGATGTAAAAAAGATCACGGCAGGTGAATACCAATGGAAATTGATACAGCCATGTTAATATTACATGAAATGTTCTTGAAAACAATAAATTATTAGAAAGAACACTGCAACAAGCCAGGCATGGTAGCACACCTGTAATCCCAGTACTCGGGAGATCAGGGCAGGCTGGGCTTCATCGTGATTTTGTGGCTAGCTTGTATGTACTATATAGCAAATTCCAGGCCACTCTGAGCTATGCTACAACAACCTATCTATCTCAAAATAAAAATAGAAAGAAAAATAAAACACACACAGACAATTTACACCCTATTTTAACACAAGACAATACAATTAGAGTTCAAGAACCAAATAACTTAAAAGAAATGTATTTAGCAATGAAAAGAAAGTAGATTCTAAAACAAATTCTGCACTATTATCATCCTTTATAGGGGAAAATTGTGGTGTGCATTAGGGAAAATAAAGTGGGAAGAGACACCAGCTTGTAGGTACTTTCTGGTTTTGCTTGAATTTCAAAGTATTTTGTATATGGTTAAAGTTTCGTAGCTGCAGTACACCATCATGTATATTTTTCTAATGAATAAAATCAATAATATATTTTATTTAAAGTACAATGTATAGGATAATAATTTGCTTGTGCTGCTGCAATCCATCCCAACTGCCCTCTGTTTTTTTCCTCTTCTTATCATCTCCTAACATACTCTCTTCCCCAAGCACTGAGAATAAAGTTCCGAATTGAACCATAGTTCACAAGGTTCTATAGGACAGTTCCCTGGTTTACATTTCCAGCCTTCTTTCCAATCATAGTTCCCCCACGATTATGCCTTTCCCTTTTTTTTTAACTGCTCTTGTAGACCCACATCTTCACATCTGCTAACCCTTGTACTGAAAAGCTTTACTGCTCTCAATTCCCCAAGACCCTGTGTATCTTGTCTTCAGTTTTCATGCTAGTTAGGTTTGGGGGGGGGCTGGGGGGTGGGGAGAGTTTGTTTGTCTACAGGACAAAAGTTGGAGTTATCTGAGAGGAAAGAACCTCAGGAATTGTGTCCATCAGACTGGCCTGTGGTCATGTCTGTGAGGACATCTTAATGAGGTGGGAGGACCCAGTCACTATGGGTGGTTCTACCCCTGGTCAGGTCCTGGATGGCATAAGAAAGCAGGCTGAGCAAGCTATGGAGAGCAAGCAGCCTCCTTCCGTGGTTCCTGTTTCAATTCCTACCTTGACTCTCCTGGAGGATGGACTGTGATGTGGAAGTGGAAGTCAGATAAACCTTTTCATTCCCAAGTAGCTTTTGGTCATGCTGTTTCATCACAGCAAGAAAAAGCAAGCCAGGATAGTAGAATATTCTATGCCACAATTGTGGTTTGAAATTACAATCCGGAAAGTGGCTATGATTCCCTAAAAATGGTGAAAAGATAATCTTCCTTTTATATTGTATTTCTACATTTTATTTAGTGGACAATTTCTATTTAAAAGAAGAAAGTCTTGTGAATTTGCCTTAAAACAAAGCAACAGTATAACCAATGCTATTTTTACTCTAAGGCTAAGGACAGTAAAGGAGAATGATTTCTAGACAGGCGTAATTATTGAGCATATTTTGCTGTTCTTGGAGCCCTGTTTCTTTATATAATTGATATAGCACAATGTAAGTAAAGGCCAAGTCATGGTGACCTAAATATCTTCTGGTCTAGGGACAACTTGAAGACATTCTGTTAGTTTGAGAAATAATTGTCTTCATAATTAGAGCCAGTGTTAAAGGAAAAAGAGACACTTTTCAGAGTCACCAATGTTCTCTAGAGAAAAAAAATATTGGTTACTACTTAATATTGCCCCAGAGATTATATGTTAGGTTGTGATATTAAATTACTTTTTGAGACAGGGACTCTGTATATAGTCCTGGCTTTCCTGGAACTTACTGTGTAGAGCAGGCTGGCCTTGAACTCACAGAGATCCGCCTGTCTCTGCCTCCTGAGTGCTGGGATTAAAGGTGTGCGCCACCACTCCCTGACCTGTGATATTAAATTCTTAGAACATAACTGTCAAAGAAGATGCTAATAAAGCGAAGCAAACATCCTTTAAGTGCTGCAACAGCAGTGACTGAAATCCATAGACACGAACTTCCTTTGTGTCGCTCCCTCCATCCCTCCGTCCCTCCCTCCCTCCCTCTTCCCCTCACAGAACACAGTCATGTTGGTAACTTCTTCCAAAACCTTAGTCTAATTCTTCTGCTGGATCTAGTTACAAACTAGATGTCTGGTAGTTATAAACATAATTGACACCAGGAAATATTTTACTGAGTAGTCTCTTGATGGTTAACACAGAAGTGAGAAACATATTTCAGATGTTTATCTCTTTTCAAAATTTACTCTCACTTAATCTTACACTTCGGCAATGATGTGTGAAGTCAAGTTACAACAATGATAAAATATAACTTTTAATAAACAGTTATGAGATAAACGTATTCAATAGTACAGAAAATGCACGGAACACTGGAACAATGTATAAAAATAAGAATGTCCCATTAGGAAGATAAAAATGAGAGAAACTTGAATCTACAGATATATCGATAAATATTCCTTTTTCAAGTAAACATGGCTCATAAGATACAGCAAATTATTTATAGTCCTTTTTTACCTATATGTTAAGGAACAATATTGAGGGCATAGATAGAAAACAACATAAATCATTGATAAAATCAATGAAAAACAACCAAATGAATTTTTCTGGTGATAATTATGATGAACCCCTACATAGCAGATTCTATCATAATGTAATTAACTAGATCTTCAGACTGCTGATGTAAGTGAGCCACCTAGTTTATGGTCACAGTTGCGCTGAGCAATTGATCATGGAATCTAGTTGGTTAATCTGTAAATATTTTATTCAGCTCTCACTATAAAAATGGAACAGCGCCTTATTGTACGAGAGAACTACATTTCCTACAGTAACAGAAGTGACTGTAACTGATCAAAACACCACTAAAATTCTGGATCTTTCTACAGTATGTTAGAACACAAAAGAGAACACAGCCAATATCCAAAGACTAAAAAACTGTTATCACTGCCATGTAGTTTTCCCGTATATTCTCTTTATTCATGCAGTTTCAGGAAAGATTGAAATCAAACTCCCTTTGCAGGGTCAGCCTGACTTCAAGTGTTGCAGCTTCCTGGATATAGGATGCTCTAGCACTGTTACTTTCCACAGGGTGGGGAAAGTTTACTATCAGCTTCCTAAAAATGAGACAAGATAAAACAAAATAAGATTAGAACCCAGAATTAACTTCCTGAAGTACTATAGCATTTTTAATAAGGCAGTGTGTGTGTGTGTGTGTGTGTGAGAGAGAGAGAGAGAGAGAGAGAGAGAGAGAGAGAGAGAGAGAGAGAGAGAGAGAGAGAGAGAGCAGGATGCCTGAGTTTCCCATAAAAGTACTTCGACAATATAATTACCAAATAAAAATATATCTATATAACACAGATCATGCATCAGTTTGGATCCTTATACTTCTAAGCAGGCAAGCCACATGCATACCCATAATGCTAACACTCTGGATGTGGAAGTAGGAAGACCCCAAGTTCAGGGCCAGTGCAGACAACAATGAGAATCCCAGGCTACCCTGGGATGCATAGTAAGAGCCTGTCCCATTTTTAAAAATTCAAATAGTTGTTTTGAGTGAGTCTACCTCTTTCTTTAAACTGACCCCCTTTTACATCATCTAAACAGTCTCAGGTTATGTCTCTAGCATAGAAATAGAACCATGCCTCTTTAAGTTTGTTTGGCTAATCTGGTGTCAGTCTAATTTATATGTAGGTGGAATTCAGACAGCTGATACAAATCTGAAATTGGAGTGCTTCTTTAACGCTTCTGCTAACACCACTTTAGGCTGAACCTCTACTACATATGTAGACTTGAAAGATTTGGCCTGGACTGATTTCAATGCCAGGTCAATGAAAATATTTCTTTCTGCTTGCTTCTGGTTCTTACTACTACACATTGACAAAAATTTCTTGCAATAGGTTGCTTGGTTTATCTTGCCGTTTATGGCCCAGCAGCTGGACAGTTGTATGCTTTTAGATGCATCACTGCGATGAGCCAACCATAATCCTGTCATACTGCTATGAATCTAAATTACGCAAAGGGTCAGAGCATACTGATACCTGAAGAAATGTAAATATGTGAAACACGTATTAACCTCACTTTCTCAGTAGACAGGGCTTAAGTGTGCATGTGTGGATGTGGTGTATGTATTTGTGTTTCTCTGTGTGTGCTCATGCAGGGCAGAGGTTGACATCAAGTGCCTTCCTCAATTGTTCTTCCTTTTTTTTTTTTTTTTTTTTTTTTTTTTTTTTTTTTTTTTGAGCCAGTAAGCAGCACTCCTCCATGTCCTCTGTTTCAGTTCTTGTCTCCAGGTTCCTGGCCTGCTTGAGTGCCTGCTCTGGCTTTCCTCAGTGATGGACTAGGACCTGAGAACTGTAAAGATAAAATAAGCCCTCTCCTCCCCAGGTTGCTTTTGGTCGGGGTTTTATAACAACAACAGAAAGCTAACGCAGACAGTATATATGTTATTTTTCATTTGTACATGTTATTTAGATAATTTAACATATAAATAGAGTATGCAAATGACCTGGTGCAGCCCGAGTTCTATGTGGGAAAGTGCCTCTGTGAGAGACTTTCAATTTAGTGAGTTCTGATGGATATCTGGAATGATGGCAAAGCCAGAGCAGCTGCCTCAAGATTGATGGAGACAGTGAGAACTGCTAGAGAAACGGAAATTAACTGCACAGTGTGGAGATGTGCGTGTGATTTTAGCAGGCATGAAAATATGGAAGACTGTTCATTTAACCAACTTTCCTTACAAAGGTTGTAGGAAGAATAAATGCATATAAAAATATTGTGTAAAGCTTAACTACTCCTTGGAGTGATGATAAGAATAGTGAATCTAATTTTTGTAAGATGGGATATTTTTGTGAGAATACATTTTTAAGTGGTGGGAATGATCAGAAGAAAGTTTAGATAAATATTCATCTGTAGATCATTTGTGTTAAATGAATCTACTGCAGAAATAAAGAGTAGACTTTTGTAGACTAATCTCCTCAAAGCTCTAAGCTCAACAAAAGAAAATTATAGATACTGATTATAAAGGAAAAGAATGTTCCAGGAACTGCCTGCTTCCTAAGCCCAGTGGGAAATGATGATGAGTTCCAGAGAACAGGCCACAGCAATCACTAATACAAGCTCACTACTACACATCCACACAGAAAGGGAATAATCAGTGAGATATTTCTTCTAATACATGCTGGATTCCAACACTGTCCTTTTAAAAGACTTAGTTTTGAGAGACAGGACTGGTTTATCTATGCTTCAGGGGAAATATTTTGTAAGAATTTTCCTGAATGTGTTGTCTGAGGAACATGATTTGAACTGATGTAATGAGAAGACTATCCTTTTGTGGATTTTAAAAAAATAAACATACCTCAAATTTTACCTTAGAGGCCTACTAACATCTAAAAAGTTTAAAGATAATGCTTCTCTTATATAACCACTGTGCCAAATTTTCTATTAGTATGTATGCAAGGCTTACAGCTTAGCATTTCCAGTTATTTTTTTCCTGATAGATAAAACTATATTTGAATGTCAAGGATTATGTTTCCAGGATATCAACCCATATCCAATATGCAGTTGCAAAATATGAAAGCTAGATATTTTCAAACATTTTTTGGATTGATCACAGTCCTGTGCATGCTAGGCAAGTACTTTACCAAAAAGTTATATCCTAGCCCAAAATTCACTTTATTGTGCAGATCAAAATATCTGAATTCTCAATGGGCATTTCATCCTTCTTAGGACTTCAAGGTTGATTAAAACTAACTATACTTTCAAAAGCAGTATTTTAATGACTCATTAATGTGGTAATAGCCTATTTCAATTCTGTTTTACTCACTTTTTAGGAGTGCGGAGATCAAGGAGAGTTTCTTGGATGTCAATCTGAATTTCAGAAGGGTTTGTATCAGGCAGTTTAATTTTCACCTAAGATAAATAAGAAAATACTATCATTTTGGAGAGGAGTTACTTTTAAAAGCATAAGGATGTATGAAGAATGGAGACATAATGTTGTTTGAATCTTAAATGGTCTTTTAACAACAAAAAACCCAAACAAACAAACAAACAAAACCCAGAGCCAGATATCAGGGTGAAAACTGAAAGATCAGAGAAGCAGAACAGCCAGCCACTAGTTCTTACCTCTATGAAAACCTCAGCCTAAAGAGAGTGAGGTCCTGTTTCCTTTTTCTGCCCTGCCATATTACTTCCTGGGATTAAAGGCCTGTGTGCTTCCCAAGCAAAGGCATGAGATCTCAAGTGCTCGGATTAAAGATGGGTGCCACCACTGCCTGGCTCTGTGTCTAATCTAGTGGCTCTGTTATCTGATCCTCAGGCAAATTTATTATGGTACACAATATATCACCACAATATAATATGTACTAAGAGGAAGTGCCAACTATGTGCCAGGTTATGTGATTTCCCTTTATTGATCTTAATTTTTCTCATGGAGAGACCGAGTAGTTCAGTGAGTGGATAAAGGACAGCCATCGGTAATGTGACTAAAAGTTTTCTGACTCACCACTAGATTTGGTAGAGATCTTTGAACACCTTTATATTAGTAGGTTTCATATAAATGTATAAAATGTCATGTTAAGTGTAGGTTGGCGATGGTAATTTGTAGTCTCCTGGTAAAAATACCCATACCACATTTCCCGGGAAAGTGCTGGCATCCAAAAAAGTTAAATTAAAAAAATATATAACTTACATCTCCTAAGAAGGACTATCTACTAGTTTAGCAAGATTTCACTTACAAACGTCTCATCACAGTGACCACAGGGCCCAGCAGCCAGCAGCAGTTCTACTTCTGGTTATATATCCAAAAGCATTGAAAGCAGGAACTCAAGGCCAATTATGGCTACACACTGAGTTTGAGGAAAGCCTGGGCTACATTAGACCTCGCCTCAAAACGATAGCAATGACAAAAAGGAAAAAACAAGACAAAAGAAAGAAAAAGAAAAAATTCAAAAAAAAATTGTACATGGTTTTGTTCATGATAGCTGTATTCAACATAGTCAAAATATATAAACATCCAAAATATGCATCAGTCGATGAATGGATAAAGTGTAGCATGTACACACAATGGAATATTATTCAGCTGAAGAAAAGGACAAAGTATATTAACTATTTATAAATGTATATGAGTATGCTGTCCGCATGTTGTCTGTGCACTATATGTATACCTGGTGTCTAGTGGTCAGAGGAAGGCAGAGATCTCCTGGACTGGAGTTACAGGCAGTTGTGAGCCACCATGTGGGTGTTGGGAATCCAACCCAGGCCTTCTGCCAGAGCCACTAGTGCTCTTTACTGCTGAGCCATCTCTCTAGCCAGATCCAGCACATTTTATTGATAAATCCTGAAAACATTATGCTAAAGGAAAGAGGCCAAGCATTAAAAGGTGCATTTTGTGGGATTCAATTTATATGGCATGTTCACCATAGGCCAATCCAGAGACAGAAAGTGGACTGGAGTTTGATAGGGGCTGTGGAGTGGAGAAAAGTGGTATCTGCTTAATGTGTATGAGATTTCCTTTTAAGTATATGAAATAATTTGGAAATAGATATTAGTGGTAGTTACACAGCACTGTGAATACATCAAGTGTCACCAAGGATAAATGTATATTTTACCGCCAAATTACACTTCTCTAATTTACATCTGTCTTAGTTAGGGTTTTTATCGCTGTGATAAAATGACATGATCATAAACAACTTGGGGAAGAACAGGTTTACTTGGTTTTAGAGCTTATAGCCTCTAGGGCAGGAACGGATGCAGAAGGCTGCTACTGGCTCAGTCCCCATGGATTGCTATTCTTATGCACCCCAGGACCACCTGCCCAGGAATGTCCCCACCCCAGCAAGCTAGGCCCTCCTCCATCAATCATAAATTTAAAATAATGGACAGAAGGCTTGCCCAAGGGCCAGTCTAGTGGGAATATTTTCTCAATTGAGGTTACCTCTTCAAAAATGACTCTCACTTGTGTCAAGGTGACATCAATTAGCCAGCAGACCATCTACTCTTTTTGTGATGGGAGTTGACATATATTATGATATGCATATATAAATGTGTGAAGACATGTAATTTCCATAAACAAAGGAACAAAGAAAATGGAATCCAAAGTTCAGGTAAATTATGAAGCTTTTTCCAGGGTAAACTAGATGACCTGACATTTTAGTTATTTGGAGAGTGCAACTGTTGGAATGGCCAGGGTAAAAGCAAGCTTTAAGGGAAATGCATATGAAATAATGTAACATACTGGAATTTCCTCCTAAAATGCTCAATACATAGTGTAAGGTTTGTGGATCAATACATGTTTCTGAATTATATTTTCTTTATTAAATCTCTACTTAAGTATGATGATAAATAGCAATCTAGAGGTGACAGAATTTAAGTACTTCCTGTGGTTAACTTTACATTTTAGAAATTAAATCTTCACAATTAGAGATGCCTTAAGTGAAATAAATAGCACATTTTTCACAGAAGCAGTTATAGGCCCTCTGCCTCAAAATAAATGAGCATTAGCTGGGACGAAAGTCCCACTTTCACTGAAATAACCTTCCAGTCAGATAGCCAATTTGAGATGCCCTTTAATGTGTCATAGTCGCCAAATGGATCAAGGGATAGAACTATTTGTTTCTTCACTTTGAAATGTTTAGATCTTTAAAACAGTATTTCATAACGGTTGAAAGGATAATTGAGAAGAAATACTGATGATGTATGAGAAATTTAGATAGAATTCCTAGGCAGAACTTCAAAGTGGTTATTATAATAATCTGTGGTTCCAGTGAAAGATAATTCAAAGAAGCAGCTCACTAATTTTTCCTCTTAAGAAAATTAAAAGTGTCTGCTACAATATTTCAAAGGAGGGACAAGAGAAAAGACAGATTAGGTGGGATGGTGCACACCAATATCTCACAAGATAAGGATTCCATGGGGATCTTAACAGCAAATCCCCTCTTGAAACTGGAAGGACTTGTACTCGTCACATGGATCAAGGGATATAGCTGTTTCTTTACTTTGAACTGTTTAGTTCTTTAAGAGTAAAAAATTATCTCTTGTAATCTTAGCAGAAAACCCCTCCTGAAACATGAGTCAAACTTGTTTAATAATTGGTACTGTCAATGAATACTTGGAAAATAGTTGACCTCTGATTGTGCGCAAAGCTTTCTTTGTTAAAAATTGCCAAGTATGGGATACCACTGACCAAACAAAGGAATTTAGGTTCTTTCTTTTACATAGTTTACAAACTGAATTCATTTAGAAATGACTTCACAAACAAGATCTGAACAATGATGTTATCAATAGAGGTGCTAATGCTCACCGCAGAAAATACCATGGGATTCCACCCACTAGACAAGGAACTACAAGCAACTAATGACTGCTGAAAAAGGGAGACTCAGTCCCTACTAGGAATGAGCTCCCTAATTAGTTACCCACCACAAAATGTTCAGCCCTAAAATCATATACATACAAACAATAAAAATGGACTCAGCAGGTTGTGTGTGTGCACACACACATAAGAAAAGGAGGCTGACAACTTGAGGGGGACATGGGTGGGGCTAAAGGGGTAAAAGGAAGGGGAAGGGATGTAATTCTATTCCAATTAAGACGTACTTTAAAAAAGGAATAATTTTAGAACGTTTCATATGTAACTTGGCTGGTCTATAATATTTACTGGAATTTTAGTAAAACTTAATATGTACAGATGGTTTCAGGTTGGTATTTTGAAAACCATTCTAAATTAATTCAAGGGCTGTAGATATCATAAAATACTTCTATTTGTCAGAAGTATAGACACTATTCCTGATACATTTGATTCTTTAAAAAAGTTAAAACAAAACATCAGGAAACTGTGGTAAAAGAGACTTGGATAGGTTTTATCTTGAATTGCTTCAACAATTTAATTTCCCATTGCTGAACTATGGAAACACATGAGATCTTTTTTTTCCATGCCACCACAGTAGTTTATAAAAAAAAAAAACAACTTTTGAACAACAGTAATCTGTAGGAAAATGAAAAAACAAAAATGATGGATCCATACCTTGAATTTATATAAATATTCATCTTTAAAGAATAAGTATATAGCCGGGCGGTGGTGGCGCACGCCTTTAATCCTAGCACTCGGGAGGCAGAGGCAGGCGGATCTCTGTGAGTTCGAGGCCAGCCTGGACTACCAAGTGAGTTCCAGGAAAGGCGCAAAGCTACACAGAGAAACCCTGTCTCGAAAAATCAAAAAAAAAAAAAAAAGAATAAGTATATAGAAACATGTATTCTCTATAACAAGGGCACAAAATCAATAAGGCATAGTTGTAATTAATGTAAGTTTTCTGTAATGTCATTATCGTTTGAAACATTCCAGTACTATATTGCCATGCCTTCCTTTTCTTTTTAAAATACGTCCCAGAAACATGACTCTTCTCCTATCATAGGAGTCAAGAGGAAGCTCAAGAGTCAACAGGTGTGGTGAGGTGGCCTGTAACTCCAGCAGTTGGAAGACAGGCAGGAGGATTGTGAATTCAAGGCCAGACTAGGAAACATAGTGAGACACTGCTTACAAAGCCAAAAACCAAGCTCAGCTCATCCTCAGTCTTCCACAGATACCTAATCTTCCCCTGCTATCTGTCTTGATACAACGCAAACCAAAGCCATTATGCTTCTCTCTCCATTTTCCCAAAACAATAAGAAGCCTCATTCTTTATAACCTAATAATTAGCATATGGCTATTTGTATCTCTTCTGCTGCTGTTTCCTCCACTTCACTGATTCCTTGATGTCTTCT
This sequence comes from Peromyscus maniculatus bairdii, assembly GCF_049852395.1. Lineage (NCBI taxonomy): Eukaryota > Metazoa > Chordata > Mammalia > Rodentia > Cricetidae > Peromyscus > Peromyscus maniculatus. Next base: position 51,251,458 of record NC_134875.1, read on the forward strand.
GTTAGGTCCACTGGAACACAGAACGCCTCACCCCTTCCTCACTGCTCACCTCTTTGAATGGTCTCTTTCTTTTCTGTCTAAGTGAAATCTGTATCTCCACTGAGGGCACCATTTCCCTCACAGTCTTTCCAGTTGGTTCCTGGGTTTGTTTGTTTGTTTCTCCCATCTCCTTTATGTCACTGTCTGTCCCTTCTCTTTCATTAAAAACATTTCATGTCGTACATCAAGCCAAGTGACAAAACCCAGACACAGAAATGAAAGGGCCTCTCTTATATACACAATCTTCTAAAAGGGAAATGCATAGAGAGAGAATGGTGTTACCAGAGTAGGGGAATGCAAGATTCTGGTAAAAGAGTTCAAAGTTTCAATATTGTAAGATGAATAAACCTAGAGATTTGAAATGCAGCATGAAGACTATAATTAAGATTATACTGTATAATAAAAAATTTCTGAGATTCTGCTTTAGGTACCTTTTACAAATGCACATAAAAGGTAACATATGAAATGATGTATATATAAACTAACATGACTTTAATAATTATTTCATTATATATATGGATATAAAACTATTTGTACATGTCAACTACATATAATTAAAATTGCCACATCTTTATACTATACTGTCATTACTGTTTGTATTCAAATCATCTGTCAATTTTCAGGATGCTTCTGATTTCAATAGTTTCTTATTCTCTGTAATATTTCTAATATCATCTTATATCTCAAACATTAGTGATTCAAATGTTTACTTGGATGATTTTTAATATTAAATTTTTACTTCTTCATCTCCTTTAAGTCTATGCTCAAATATTGCCTTGTGAGAGGCTTTTGCTGTCTATACGACAGCAGTTCTAATTAAGGAGATATTCATCAACTGTTATTGTGTGCATGTATGTGTATATACATCTCTTCCTAAATATAACCTGTTTAGTCCACATAATGTTACTTGTATATATGATTTCTGGGCTGAATGTTGGCAATGGGCAACCAACTGCTGTGCTCTTTCCTGGGGGGCATCACTTCTCCCCCTCCCAGCTCTGTTCAACTGCCTGTAGTTCTTTGGGTAAAGTTGAGGCCTTGTGAGCTTGCTCCCACCACACCCACATGTTCACTGCTGTCTTCCTTGCTCAGCTAACAACTGAGTGATCATGCTGGAGAATCTTTATAAGTGTAGCTTCTGATGTTACTAGGACACATAATCTCACAGGAAACTCCTTGATCCTCTGGTTCTTACAATCTTTCCACCCCCTCTTCAAGAGAGCGGGAGGGGTGTGTGGGAAGGTTTGGAAGGAGGAAACGGAGAGAGAAACATTGTAATTGAAATACAATCCCAAAAACAAGCAGAAAGGGGGACAGTCATAAGAAATGGTGTTCTTTATTCGCTACTATCCCATAATATAGTTCTAGGGGTATTAATTGATATAACAAATAGAAATAGGTGGCAAAATTTTAGAAAAGTAGGAAATAAACTTGCAACGTGAAAGAACACTCCAGGTTGAATGAAATAACTTGGCATACTAAAGGATCAGAACCATATGGCTAGAGTAAGTAGAAAATAATGAACAGAGAAGTAAATGCAACACGAGGTGAAACTGAAAGAAGGTAAGACTGAGATCATATAGGAACTCACAGATCAGGACAAAGGCATTCGAGTCTTGTTCTAAGTGCAATAAGAAGTCATTTAGGGGCCTAAGAAAAGAAAGGTGTGATCTAATTCTGTATATTTGTTTGCTATCTTTCATACGAAAAAAGACCTTGCTATATAGTCCAGCCTAGCCTTACATTTACTCTAAGCTGACCTTGAATTTACCATTCTCTCAATTCTCCCTACAAAGTACAGGAACTGTTTACTTTGTAGAGATCAATTACACTGTGTGTCAAAAGGCTACAGTCGAAGCATGGAGATGAGTCAGAGAAAAATCAAAACGGATCAGGCAAGAATTGGTGGTACTTTGGAACATAAAATCGATTGCAGTAGTAATGAAAATTAGAGGGATTTCAAATGCATTTTGAAAGTATAACAAACAAGACTTGCTGATGGGCTGACTATGAAATATCAAAGAAAGAGGAACGAGAGCTGAGTTGGGTTTTTAGTTTGAGCCTGCTATATGCTAGGAAAGTGCTGTTATCTCCTAGCTATATTATCCCTAGTAAATAATATTGCCATGAGAAAGTTTAAAGAGAAAAATGTTTAAAAAAAAAACAATTATATGAGTATTTTTATGGACATGTTGAGTTTCTGTCACCTACTAAAAAAGTGGGAAGTAAGCCAAGGGACTAAACTGAAAGGGAGCAGATAAAGAGGAAAGGATGTCAAGGCTCAAGGGAATGTGCAAACAGTGATATGGGAGGGAAGGAAAGGAGGACTGGACAGTGATGTGGAAAGAAAACCAGGAGATAGGTCATTAAAGACAAGACAGAAACTGGGTTTCAAAGAGGAAAAGGTCAACAGAGTGGAATTCTGCCGAGTTGTTTCCTTATATGTCCAAACTGTCTCCCACTGTCTTTTTTCCTGAGACAGAGTATTATCAGTATGCAGATCAGGCAGGCCTCAAACTTGTTGGTGATCCTTCTGTCTCTGTCTCCTGAGTGCTGGAATTACAGGCACGCACCCCCACAGTCAGACAAACTGTTCCTTTCTAATCAGGGCCTTGAAAGTAGAGGGAGGCTATTTGGCGTATTTGTATAGGGAAATACTTTAGTTTTCAAGATTATCCTTTAGTGGTTGCTAAGGAGGGAACTCGGGGCCTGGCATGTTCTCGGCAAGTACTATACGTCTGAGCTGTAGCTACATGCTCAAGACTGACCCTCTTAAGGCAGGAGTTAATAATCCCTGGCCCCTGAGTACGAAATGATAATATCTTGTAATATAGTAAGTGAAAATGCATCTATTCTTTCCTAGGCATCCCTTATAATCTTAGAGTAGGACTGCATTTGAATGTTTGTTCATTAGATCCAGTGACACACAATAGGAAAGAAATAAATGTCAATAAAAGAACAGCTATTTGTCATCAGCTTAAAAGCATACTTAAAACTCTCTTATTCTACAATGTGCTTCAAATCCCATGTATTCTTCCATCTCTCCCCCTCTCTTCTCTACTAAACTTCTGTAAAGAATAGTATTTATTTTGGGGTCTTGTTTTCCTCTCTTTCTCAGGCCTGCTCAGTTTGCCATTTTCCATGACACTGAAGCTGCTGTCTTCCAGAGACCAACAAACAGTTCTTTGTGTTTATTTTTCTCACACTTACTTTATTTTTGAGACTCATACATGAGTCCTATATTTACATAATTTCTACCCCATCCTCTTCATCTCCAGTTCTTCCTGTATCTCCCATTCCCTTTCAAATTCATGAGCTCTTCTCCTTTAGCTATTACTGTTACACACACACACACACACACACACACGCACACGCACACGCACACACACCATGTACACATGTGTATGTGTATGTCTGTGAACACAGTCTTCTGAGTCCATTTAGTGTTGCTCATATGTATATGTGTTCAGGACTGGCCACTTCTTTATTTTTATTAAATTTTCCATGCAGTATATTTTGATCATATTCTTTTCCCTATCCCAATCCTCCCAGAGCCTCACCACCTCCCTGCCTACCACCTTCATGGGCTTGAAAAACAAAACCCCAAAAGCAAAAATCAAAACAAACAACAAAACTCTTACAAATACCTGAGACTAGATAGGTTATGGGTCCTTAGGGGAAAACCTACTACTATTATTCTGCTGAAGGAACATAGCAATGACTCCTAAAGACATACCCATAGATCAGGGAATTGATCAACCCTCATTACAGAAGCTTCTTCTTGCAGTAGATAAGCATTAACACAGAGACCCACAACTAGACCATGTGCAGAGACTGAGCTACTCTGGAGCACTAAAGCTCAGGGATCTAAGTGAAAGAGGAGGCGGAAGGAATGTAAGAGCCAGAGGTGGTGGATGACTCCAAGGCAACAGTATCTTTCTGACACAACAGAGGCAAACACGTATGAATTCACAGAGATTATAACAGCAGAACAGAGGCAATGCACGTATGAACTCAGAGAATGTAACAGCACACCAGAGAAGATACACGTATGAACTCACAGAGAATGTAACAGCAAACAGAGGAGATACACGTATGAACTCACAGAGAATGTAACAGCAAACAGAGGAGATACATGTATGAACTCACAGAGACTGTAACAGGACAACAGAGGAGATACACGTATGAACTCAGAGACTGTAACAGCACACACAAGGCCTGCACAGCCTCAAAACATACAACATCCCAGCATGGGAAAGGGGAAGCGACACAAAATCCCACCTTTAACCAGGAGACTATTTGTAATTGGTACCTGCTGGCAAAGGGAAAATCGGTTTTCTCTAATAGAGTGGCACTTGGTATATCAACCACACTCCAAGGCAGGTCGCCTGCCAAGAAGTAGTTGGCTAACACTACTTGTTTTTGGTTTTGTGAGCTTTTTATTTTGTTTTGGTTTGGCTGACCACTTCTTACCTGACAAGTCTAATGTTGGTCCCCGCAACTCTGAGTATCTGTTTTAATCCTTCTTTATTTCTTTTAAGTTATCTTAACTTATATATAAAAATGTACAAATTGGGCTGAGGAAATGGCTCGGGGGGGAAAAGGGCTTGGTGTGAAGCTGAGTTCCAATCCCTAGAACCCACGCAGTAGTTCTGTATGTCTGTAATCACAAGGCTTCTACCTCAAGATGGAAGACATGGGCAAGAGAACAGGCAGGAGAAAACAACATAGAGACTCCTGTCTGAAACCAAACGGAAGGTAAGGACCAACACCCGAGCTTGTCCTCTGATCTCCACATGCGTACTGTGGACCCCACATCACCTCACCCATTATGTGCACAGCACACACATACACATCACTCATATTAATGAGGTACAACACGATGTTTTGATACATTTATACAATGTTATGTTTTAATCAAGTTAAACCTATCTTTCTTGCCCAACATGCACCCTTTCTTTATTGTGAAAACAATGAACCTCCTTTCTTTTAGCCTTCTGAAATGTACAGCACATAATTATTGCCTGGAGTCACCCTGCTGTGCAATAATATCCCAGAATTTCTTGCTCCTGTATAACTATAATTTACTGCCCACTAACCAACCTTTCCCTATTCTTCTCCTCTCTCCACTCTCTCCCACCTCTGGTAAATAACCATTCTATTCTTTACAATAAAATTGCTTATATTCTATGTGTCTTCCTTTGTTCATCCTTCCCTTAAGTGTTGGTGTTTTTCCAGCTATGAAATTGCTTGTCTGTAATCAAATGTTTCTGCCAGTTCTGGCTCAACAATTATGGACCGTGTGATTTTGATCATTTGATGAAACCACATCAAAATTGCATCACTGAAATGTAAAATTATTGATGATCTATTACTATGTAATATGTATAAGACATCTTGCACCATTATACCATCCATGGTTTTAAGACCTTGTTGCAGTTATTGTGTATCTCACTATGAAAGGCTTTTATTTTTACACTAATATTGATATTTTTAACATTATAAATACATATTACTTTCATAATAAAAAATATATTAAGTCAATACAATTATATTAACTTTTAAGAATATATTTGTTATCCTCTCCCACGACCACAATCATTATAAACTATTGTTATAATATTAACTATAAATGTATGTGTGTTACTGAGAGAGCTATTAGAAATTTAATTGAAGGTTCACTGTACTGCCTCAAGCTGATAATAAGGAATCCTATTACAGCTCAAATATCCTCCCTGACACATGGCTTGATATGTAACCAATCAAACAAGGTCAGGATAATCAGGAAGCTAAAACAAGACAAAATAGGTGTCTGTCCTCTAGAATTTTAAATGGAAAAAGATAATCAACTTCATTACTAAGTAGCTAAATCTATTTATTTACTAGAAGTAAATGAATATGACTGTTTTAACCTTAAGATACAAATCAGGATTCAAGAAGCACACTATTCAAGAAACAAGTGAATTCTCAGTGAACTGATTAGAATGAATGACAGCTCTTTGAAATAAATACATGTGATAAACATGTGATTCCTGGTTCTATTTGCCAGATGCTGACTGCCTTCTAGACCATCCCTGGATTCCTTCCTGTTCTCAGGGATGTTCAAGGATGGGAAGAAGACTCCTAGCTCGCACTTCAAAGAAATGACCATGAAAAACAAAACAAAACAAAAAGCAAGCTGGTTTGTTTCCTTATCAATATAGATTCTTCAAAGCATGAGTGCAGAAGAATTATGCATCAATTATAGTTTAAAAGGAATATTAAACTACCTGCAGTCTGCTTTTTCCCTCTCTTAAAACCATGAATCACTTAGAATAACCGTATTCCCATTCAGTTTTGGACATTAAATATGGAGATGAGTGAAATGGGAATTTGCTGATCTAAATCCCCCATGCACCCACCTGCTTCCTGAAACAAAGTGTCCTTTGCAGAAGCTGGACTATCTCCCTTCATATCTCAGATGCCCATACTTCTTTTCTTCCCCTATACTCCTCACTTGTCAACCACTGTGCCTCTGTCAGCCCTACTCTCAGGGGTTAGGCAAGCTCCCATTCTTTCTCACCTTGTTTCTATGATGGATGTTCTTCCTCGATCAGCATCTTTGTATCTCATACTGCCTCTGGAGTAGTCCTGAAATTCATACCCTGCCATTTAACTCACCCCCTTTAAAATAATTACCGACTATAATGCCAGATAGGAAAGCTAAAATATGACAGTCTCTTAGTCTCTTTTACCTTTCATGGCAAAATACCATATTACTTGGTAACTTAAACAGTAGAAAGATAGTTTTATTTTCTCAGTGCTCTGAAGCCTGGAAGTCAGAAATTAGCATGAGAGTGGTATTGACTATGGTGAGGAACTTCCTGGTGTACAGGAGCAAACTCTCTGGTGTCTCTTCTTACAAGATCTCTCAGCGCATCCCGAGGATTTCACATGATCTGGCCTGAACCTATTTCCTAAAGGCCTCATCCTCAAATTTTATCATGCTGAAAACTTAGGGTCTCCATATATGAATTTCAGGGGTACACTATTCAGCCATAGTACATAGTGGGACATTCAAGGGATTTCACATGTAGCCCTGCTTCACTTATTCTGTCTTATCTTTTACATATTTACATGGATTCTGAGGCTTTAAGAGCTTCACAGATAGTTCTCAAAACACATATACATATAATAACAATTAATGAAAAATGAGGCCATGAATTTGAAAGAGAGTAAGGATGGATATATGAAATGGTTTGGAGGGAGGAAAGGGAAAGGAGAAATGTAATTATTTTATAATTTCAAAAACAAAAAAGAAAGAAAAGCCACACCACATGCTTTCACAGTGTTATGGCTTTATTCATACTGCTTAGAAAGCATTTTATATTTGCTACCTGACAAAATACCATCTGTCTTTCAAATGTTCAGGTCAAATGCCACCTCCATTGTGATATGACTTGGATTGTCCTTTCTTTGTACTCATACCATTCTGCACATACCTCTATCAGAGTCCAACAGTCTTAGTTCTGCCCGATTTTACAAGTATGTTATTAAACCAATGAATTGCTTGTGCTTCCATACCCTCATCTCTAAAATGGGAGTAATAATAACATCTGTGTCAGGGTTATTAATAATTGTTGCTTCTACAGAAATGCCTAGCACATAATCAACATTATATTGACCATTTGCTATTATTCCTATTATTAAGTGAAAGCAGCAAAACAAAATAATTTTTTCATCCTGTAGGAAAATATCTCTATTATGCTACTCTAGTGACCCTGCAATATTCACATAGGCCATATAAGCAAGGTTAGACTATAGTGTGACCTAGGTCTTGGCAGAATATATTATGATCCTCTGGGAATGTGGGAAGATAAGTAACCTTTATGGGATTGCCTCACTGCTGTTTCTTATCTGCCTCTCTAACTTGTAAGGGGCCCTCAATCTTGCAGGAGGTTGCCATGAGGCAGTGTCTCACACTACGTCTTAGTTCTAGAAAGGCACAGAATTTGCCATTTCACTTACCCTAAGCACAGACGCAAGCTATAAAATAACTAGGTGTAGTGCAGAGTCGACCCCACAGCAATAGTTTACCCTACTGCTCAGGTTACCCGCCATCTGGACCCTTTTAGTTTTATATTATCCTTTAAGCAAAGGATTTGAGGAGCTGATTGAATAGTGATCTTGTTAGTACTGTCTGTGTAAGTAATAATCTCCTTCCTTTGAGGGCCATTGTTTTCCTATTGATGAATCTGTGAAAATCTGTTCACTCTGCCTAGCAGCTCCCACTGCACCAGTGCTTAGGGACTTCTTGGTATTGTCAGTAAGGGAGAAGGAGAAATGTGTTTACTTTGTTCAACATTATTTATCCATTGTATGGTCCATCTATAGCATCTTGGCACATACTAAGTTCTCTTTAAGTATTTGCTGAATTAAAAATGTATAGCAAACAATGATATGCAACTATTCTAAGACAGTATAGTCAGAGATATTTACAGAAAATCCACAGAGTGGAAACCTGGGGAGGGGGGAAGGATGGAAAATACAAAGAATGAAAAGGACACTAAAATCAAACCAAATTGGAACCTTGTACTCATGAGGTATACAGAAACACATCTGTGGTGGTTTGAATGGGAATGGCCCCTACAGGCTCATATATTTGAATGTCTGGTTCCCAGTTGGTGGACTGTTTAGGAAGCATGGGAGGTGCTGCCTTGTTGGAGGAGATGTGTCACTGGGGGTGGGCCCAGTCTCTCCCTGTATGCAACTTTCAGATTAGATGTGAGCTCTCAGCTACTGCTCCAGAGCCATGCCTGCCTGCCTGCCACCACACTCCACATCATGATAACCATGGACTAGCCCTCAGAAACTGTAAGCAAGCCCACAATTAAGTAATTTCTTTTGTAAGTTATCTTGGTCATGGTGTTTAGTCACAACAATAGAAAAGTAACTAAGAAGACATCTATGTCACCCATGAAGAAGAAACTCTAGCTCCCTTATCATTCATTAATTCATTAGGAGTATTTGATACCTTATAGGCTCAAACTTAATATAATAATATAAAGAGGAGAGACTAGATCAATATTCTTCAAATGTGCTCCAAGGAGCTCCTATCATTGTTATTAGATACTTAATGGGTGATGGTACCTTTTTTATCAAGAAAACGGTACTTTTATATGTTAAGATTTCTCATAAAAGTGTATTTGTAAAAAAAAAAAAAAAAAAGGTTCGACAGCTAAAACCAAATCAAAACAAGTCTGTAAACCACAGACTAGCTCGAGCTCCAGCTCAAGAATACTTCATTAGAGATCAAGACAAGGGAGACTGGGTGGTTACATGCAGGAGTAAGTGGCAGGGGTAGAGTAACAGGCCATCAGAATTTCAATAATGGCACTCTTTAGGTGTGGGGCTAGAAGAAAAGCACGAATGATAGAATGTTTTTAAGTCTCTGGACTAGATTATTACATATCAACGAAGTCCAAAACCCACTTAAAATAGCTGGTGTTGAGGTTCAATTTTATCCATGTTTTAGTATGTCTGATACTGAACTGCAACACACAATGTTGATGTGTACAGTTATCTTTTTGATGTAACTATCTTTCCTTTAAAGCATTTTAATCAATTTAATAACATATGTATAATGTGAAGATGTCTTAGATACAAAAAACACCATGTTATCAATAGAAAACTAAGCGCTTAGAATTGAGAAAGAAATATTTATCTTAGTTGGATTACTATTGTCATGATGGACATGACCAAAAGCAACTTAGGGAGGAAAGGCTTTATTTCAGCATACAACTCTCATGTCAGATTTATCACTGAGGGAAGTCAGAACCAGAACATGGATGCAGAGGGCTTGGAGGAGTGCTGTGTGCTGGCTTGCTTTTCCTAGGTCACTCAGTTTGCTTTTTTTTTTTAAATTTATTTTTTACAGCCTCAGACCACCTTCCCAGGAGTAGCAAAACCCACAATGGACTGGGCCCTCCCACATCAATCATCAATGAAGAAAATGCACACACTAACTTGTCTACTGGCCAATTTCGATGGAGACATTTTCCTAACTGAGATTCCTTCTTCCCAGATGAACCTGGCTTGTGCCAAGTTGACAAAAAAACTAACCAGCATAGATGGGGTCAGCAGCCTCTTTACTCTGAATCTTACTAGTCAAGTTAAGCAATGACAATGGATGCCACCATTCATTTACTCACAGAAAAAAAATTCAAGCTAAAAATTGGGAGTTTATTATTTACTGTGCAGGGAATCAACCCAATGACCTCCTGTATATTTCTATTTCTATTATTATTTCTAACCGAAACACTTCCGACCCAAGTCGGGGCTTTTTAAAAATTCTGTTTTGAGAGTCAGTTTATCAGTATTTGATTGCCCACGCTTTTCTTGATTCTTGTTATAGTCACCATTTACTCAAATGCACCATGCTTTTACCCCTTTCCATATACTCTTATCTCAGCTTAGCAGGCCTTTCTTTGCATGTTGAACACTGTAGAAATCCTATTTATCTAAATATAATTAACTGATCTTTTTCTGCTTTCTATCATTCTGTAACTGTTACATGCCTCCACACATGTACTGACCACACAGAACTCCAGGGATTCTTTTTTAGACATCTATCACATTCACTGGAAATTTCCTGAAAACAATTGACTATTTCTGAATTCTCTTTGTATGTTAGTACTTAGGACAGTGTTTGGCATGTGGTAGAATTCATTTAAGAATTTAAAGACGGCCGGGCGGTGGTGGCACATGCCTTTAATCCCAGCACTTGGGAGGCAGAGCCAGGTGGATCTCTGTGAGTTCGAGGCCAGCCTGGGCTACCAAGTGAGTTCCAGGAAAGGAGCAAAGCTACACAGAGAAACCCTGTCTCAAAACAAAACAAAACAAAACAACAACAACAACAAAAAAGAACTTAAAGATGAAGAATAAAGATGAAAAGAAAGGAAAGCAAGAAAAAAAGACCAGTATAGAAGCGGCAAAGGGTGGGGCTGTAGTATGGCTCAGCTGCTAACACGCTTGCCTTGTAAGCACCAGGAGATGAATTTGAGTCCCCAGAACCTATATAAAAATGCCAAGCATGGTGGCACACGCTTGTAATTCCAGGGCTGAGGAGATCGAGACAGGAGGATCTCTGAGGCTCTCTGACCGGCCAGTCTAGCCTAATTGGTAAAATCCAGGTTAAAAAAAAAAAGACCTGTCTCCAAGGAGGTGGATGGTGTTCCTGAGATGAGAATGACATCCAAAACTGTCCTCCAGCCTACACACAGACACACATACACACATACACACACACACACACACACACACACACACACACACACACACACACACACACACGGGGGCGGGCGGGGGAGTGCTGTGGCACTAACAATGTTTTACTTGATTGTTCTTCATTGGTGTCTATGCCTTATCCAAACCTGAAGATCTGTTAGACTTACAATTGCCTACATTGAGTTTAATTGCTAATAATAAAAACAATTTATCTTTATTAGGTTATTTCCCTAGTTGATTATGAATTCATTAGAGGGCAAGCACAAATATTCTCTATATATTCTTATTTGGGTTGAGATAAACTGTATATTCCTGTTACAAGATGCAATTTAGTTTCCAAGATCCTTTATTCAGGATAGCTTTAATATTAAAACTAATAGCAATTTGCATAAGAAAAATGGATAGACTTGCAACCGTTTTATTTATTTAGAGCCTAGAATTTCTCCAGAGCTTAGAGCAATCACCAACACTAGACATCAAAAACATAATTTTACAGTAATTTAAGGGAGAGAAATTTGAATATTACTGGTAAGACCCTGGGAACTAATTACTTCAAGATCACTTGAAATCTTAACTCATTAGAGTTTGAAAAATCTCCTGAGGTACTTAAAGTCACTATTCCCATTATGTTACTTGATTCAATTGAATGTCTTAGATTTTGTTAATAAGAGAAAACTTGAAGCCAGTGCCAGAAGGAGAGTCCATTTATCATTTTCTTGAGAAAAGATATTAAGCATCTCCTGTGGGTACCTCAGCACTCGATAATGTAAGAGAAGGAAAAGGATTTAAAAAAAGAATAGCCCCTGATCTAAAAAAATAACATTCTAACACCAATTACTTGTTCATGTTGTCAAAGTGAGCTGAATTTCACATTCTAGGGTTGACTCAGACTTTTCAACAAGATCATTATGAGGATGGAATAAGCAACACTTAAGTGCTATCGTTCCTATTATTGGTATTGCTATTGTTGTTAGAAATGGTGACATGGTCCCCGATGTGCTGTGGCGTCATTCAAGCGAGGGAACTAACCAACATTTTACAACTATTTTTAGCAGTAAAAATCAGATCTGAAAATCCAGAAGAAAATACTTTTTGAATTTCCCCATTGCAGGCTGAGTCATCCCAAGAATAGAGAAGAAATAACAGATATGACAGATTCAGGGAAGGAAATATTTTATCCCATTTGGCCTGTCAGCTCATCAGAAGGTAATAACTGGTCAGATAAGCAGACAGCAGGAGAATGGAAGAATATTCAGTATGATATTAGCTAATGTTAATAGGACTAGAAATAGTGTATTGGGTCATATGAATTTACCATGTTTATCTGTACATTTTGTCTAACATACATAAGCTTAGGTGATTTTTGGATGTGATCCATTTAAAATGATCTCATCAATCCCCTGGCAACCTTAAACATAGCAGCCACCATTTGCAGTTTATATATTTGTTTACAATTCTATGAAAATAGCAGTTAGTTATCTATAATGGTCATATGCAAAATGAGGAAGAAGAGGTAAGGCTTACCACCAACTCCTGACAGCATGCTGTTGAGGGATCCTTTCCTGTTAATCCGAGGTATATGTCCTCAGTTCCCACTGTTTGTTGGAATACAATCTCATAACTGAAAAAATACCAATGACAATACTCAGGTAAAAGAGCCATTTCGTGTCACAACACACAATGGATACTAGAGACTTTTTGAGGTTATGTTCGCACAAAAAAGGACTAAAATAGATAAAGTGCTCACTATTTTTTCAAATATGTACTAGAACACAAAGAAACAGAAGTCTAGAAATGCATTCAAAACAAACACGGAGGGGCAGACTGAGATTTTGGACATACTGTTTTCTAAAATAAAGCTTACCTGTTTCAGATATATGCCAAATAAGTGGGTGGAAGGAACTTCTAGTATAGGCCCAATAAAATTACAAGTGAAAAAGAACCATTCTTTGAATACAATGGCTCAGAAAAATACTGAACCCATACCCATGGGATTGATGGATAGATTAAAAAAATCCTTTGCTGACTGTAAACTGCAAAGTAAAGACAATCTAGATTCAGTATTGTCTGTCATTAACTCTGTAACCTTGGTGAAGTTACAAATGTACAGGATCTTGGCTCCTACATTTGTATGATTTATAGAAGACACAGGTGTGAATGACCTGATCTCAATGGTTGCTTGTGCTTCTAAAGTTCTACAGCAGAAACACGGTGGTGGTATAGTTGTCACAGCTGGACTATGGGGTTTTGATTCAAGTCCAATGGGACTCCTAATACATGAAAGGTTTTCCTGATCTCTCTCTCTCTCTCTCTCTCTCTCTCTCTCTCTCTCTCTCTCTCTCTCTCTCTCTCTCTCTCTCTCACACACACACACACACACACACACACACACACACACACTTCACAAATATTTCTTTTGAGGTGCTATATCTGTTCCAATAGAATGAAACAATGATTTACAAGGGTTTTTTTCCTTTTTCATCCTTCTTCCCTTTCCCCTCCTTTTCTCTTTCCTTCTCTTTCTTCTCTTCCTCTTCCTCCTCTCTCCTCTCCCCGTTTCTTCTTCTTTCAGTGCTTGGAATCTAAACGAGGGCATCATATACACATGCTGCAAACTGTTCTACCAAGGACCCATACTCTCAGATTTATAAATTGATTTTTAATTTTAATTCTACCCGGAGAAATAGTGCAACTGCAGATTAGAAGGCTAAAAGACTTGACTTTCTGACAACTTGTAAATAAGAAAGAACAAGAATGAGAAAAAATGTCTCTGAGTTTGAACGGGACTAGCAATAGGTAGCTGCTTGATGTGGAATACCTTTCTCTTAATAAGCTGTAGTGTCTAGCAAGTATTATAAAGGTGAATTCAGGTTAAAACAAAACAGAAGGAGCTGAACTGCATGTGCATGACTTCCCAGATGAAATTCCTCAAGTCTCTGCACTTATCCTAAGCAAAGAATACCATTTCCCTACCTCATACTATCTAGGTTTACCTTGAGGTCCCCAAGGCACCTCAGAGTTTAATGTATCCAACACAAAACTGTGTCTTCCCCATCTCTAATCCTAAATTAAATTCAGCATCCTCTTTGATGCTTTCCTCCCATCCTTCATATGTTGTCGATTACAAAATATTCCTTCAAACCCCCTGAATTAATGACCCTTGTAACCCTACCACCAAGCCAATGACTCAGCTTAGGTCCTTGTTACTTTCCATTTGGTGGCTGCAACTCTTCTTTTGTGAACTTCGTGTTCATTATCCATTTTCCTCTTTATCCATTAGGACATTTTTGAAGTTAAACTCCATAAGGAAAATTTTCAAGACAAAAATTCTTATAAAGCAGTTTTGTTCATGTAGGGACTGGAGTTATTATTCACTTTGAACCTTGGCAGATGCTCTCTGGAGAACTTCAAATGTCTATGTGAAAAGTGGACATTTACTCTAGTTTCAGGCTGGCTGCATATGGATGTGAGGCTTTCATTCTCTAATGTGACAAATGAATGACTTTCATATAGATACGTGGGTGTCATACAACTTGAGGGTTAGTCATTCTTTAGACATAGAAATGTGCCACCTGCCCAACACAAAACAAACTCAATGGCATCTCTGTAGGTTCTTGGTCTCAAAATGTCATAGCAGGGCCTTTTATTTTAATTTTATCTTTTTTATTTTTAACTTTTTTCTCATTTTTACCCTACAGGTCCTTTGTGTATATAATATGGCCCTCAGCTTTGTGTTTTATAGGATTCCTATGTGTGCCAACAAGTGAGTCTCTGAGTCGATATATGTTTCATGTACCTTTTCTTGGGCTCTTTTCTTTCTGTTTGTTTTGTACTATTACAATTTATTTGGATTCGCCCGGCGGTGGTGGCACATGCCTTTAATCCCAGCACTTGGGAGGCAGAGGCAGGAGGATCTCTGTGAGTTCGAGGCCAGCCTGGTCTCCAAAGCGAGTTCCAGGAAAGGCGCAAAGCTACACAGAAAAACCCTGTCTCGAAAAACCAAAAACCAAAAAAACAAAAACAAACAAACAAACAAAAAAAACCCAATGTATTTGGATTCTTTTTTAAATCTTATTTTTTTATTTGAGACAGGGTTTCTCTGTGTAGCTTTTGCGCCTTTCTTGGATCTCACTCTTTAGACCAGGCTGGCCTCGAACTCACAGAGATCTGCCTGCCTCTGCCTCCCGAGTGCTGGGATTAAAGGCGTGCACCACCACTGCCAGGCCACAAGTTTACCTTTGTAGTAAGTATGTAAATCATTTAACATGTATTGCACCTAAACTATTTCATTTTATTTTAAACTGAAAACACAGAGACAGATAATTCTGTCAAATATTTATAATGTAAGATGTTAAGATTATCTGTAAATTTTAGGATGCCTTTATAAGCAGGTTTTAAAGACTGACTAGAGATGTATCTTACACAGGCTTGGCTAATGAATGGACTGTGGTGGCTATTTTTATGTCAATTTGACACAAGCTAGAGTCACTGGAGAGGAAAGGGCCACAGTTCAGGAAATGTCTCCAGATGATCAGGCCATAGGTAGGCCTGTAGGGCATTTCCTTAATTATTAGTAATGGGGGAGAGTCCAGCTCACTGTGGGTGGTGCTGCCCCAGGCTTTTGGTCTTGGGTGCTAAGAAAGCAGGCTGAGCAAGCCATGTAGAGCAAGGCACTAAGGCAGCACTCCTCCATGGCCTCTGCACCACTTCCTGACTCCAGGTTCCTGCCTGGTGTGAGTCATGTCCTGACTTCCTTCAGTGAAGAACAGCAATGTGGAATAAGTGTGAGCCAAATTAACCCTTTCCTCTACAAGTTGCTTTGGTCATGGTGTTTCCTCACAACAATAGTAATCCTAACTAGGACATGGACCTTGAAAAGAGAAGTCATATAAATGTTTTAAATCTTTGATTTTTTTTTTTAAATAAAGCTTACAGGTCTTTGGCATTACTTATTAGAAATCTGTATCCTTTCCTTCAGTTAATTATCTGTGATCTACCATTGCTTTTATTTTCAAAGCATACAAAGCATAATTAAAAAATATATACCAGACAGTTTTGTAGTCAGACTTAAAAATGTTGTCAGATCACTTGCCATAAGTCTTTCAGAATAAAGTAGGCCAGACTTGAAGGTGGAGGAAAGATCCCAAGTTCAAGGCCAGCTTAGGCAGTAGAGCCTGACCCATTCTAAAACAAAATAAAACAAAAGCCTAAAACTAACAAAGTACATTATAATTCAGAAATACTTGTTTTATATTTCTAGGTATTTTAAATACTCAAGATTTTAAGAAAAAAATGTATATAAGTATTTAAAAATCTATTTAACCATTCCTTAAAAGAGTGAATTTTATATCACAATTAAAAGATTTTGCAAGAAATGGTTGTAGAGCAAAACTTGAATCTCAGTTGCAAAATATACTGAACACTGAGCATAGCCCTGAAATATCTAGTAAATAAGTCTGAATAATAATTGATAATTGGAGAGAGGACATAACCTTGTGCTGAAACTACAGAACATTGAGTAATTAAAAGCAGGTCTTTGACAAACATGGTATTGTAATTTTGTTGTATGCGTGTTTATAATTTAATGGGCTGTTTTTCTCTCATTGGTAGTTCTACATTAAACAAAAACTGAAATTGAATATAAATTTAATAACAGAAATGGCTATATTTTTCACTATTGCTAGGTAAATAACTAATAGGAAGGCATTGTATTTCATTATTTGTTTTTGTTCTAGAACAGAAAAAATAATCAATTGTATGTACCCTTTGTATAGCACTGTAGTTTTATTTTTTATGTGGTGCAAGTTACTTTATGAAGTTTATAAAAATATAATAGTAACAGATGATACATCGAACCTAAGTATCTAAACACATTCCTGGCGTCACTTGACTTACTCTGGGATTTCTCGAACATCCCATATATCATCATGTTCTGCTCCTTCTGGAACCTCTTCTGGATTCCAGATGTTCTCACTTTCATTACCACTGGATTTAGGGATGGCTGTGAAGAACGAGAAGACATAACTGAAGCTGTTACTTGTTCATGTTCTTCATACTCATTTGGGACAACTAATCAAAAACATTTTTATTTGTAATCACTAACTCATTTTTGGTCCCCATAAGCTAAATTATAAATTACCTTTAATATCATTATAGGCCAATGCATTATATAAATGTAATAATAACTGTAGAAAAACACATAAGCAAAAAGAAGAAAATATGATAATCTACAACTCAATGGCCTGGAGATAATCAGTATAGTTATGCTAGTGGAATACATATTTTTCAGAAATACAAATAGGTTCTTGTATAAAATTTTCACTTAAAGAAAAAAATGAAACATAAGCAATCTAACTTGGATAGTTATATTGTCTTGCATTGTGTTTTAGTATAAAAGCTCTTTGACACAATTTCTATGTATGCATCACACAATTTTTAAAAATCATGTCAATTAAAGCAATGGAAAACAATGGCTGGATGGCTGGAATGATTACTTTTTTTTTTTTTTCCCGAGACAGGGTTTCTCTGTGTAGCTTTGCGCCTTTCCTGGATCTCGCTCTGTAGACCAGGCTGGCCTCGAACTCACAAAGATCCCCCTGCCTCTGCCTCCCGAGTGCTGGGATTAAAGGCGTGCGCCACCACCGCCCGGCATGGAATGATTACTTTTTAATGCAGTATTTTCCTACTGCACATGCGCACTTTAAGGAAACTCTCTGTCACTTGTCCTTTATGCAAAACTGAGCAGGTGCTTGGGTTTCTATGTACCATTTTTAAATGTTTAAAAATCTATAGGCTCCAGTAAGCATGCAAAAGCCCAGCATGCATTCTTTCCATTGGTGCATCAAATGGAGACCCACCTTACACTCAAAACATTCCTCTTGGTCCTTTTAAGCTTTCCCAGAAATGCACCTGTGTCACGTTTTCAGTTCCACAGTTCTTTGTAAAGCATCTGTTTCTATCTAGCATGAGTTTTCCAAAGCCTAAGTGCAGGCTTATACATAACATTTACACATGACTCATTGCCCTCCAATTTTTTGACATTATCAGACCTACATTATTGGAAATATGGCAACATGGAAATCCATTCAGATATGTACTAGTCTGTCATATAGTGAGTATCTCTGGAGTAGAGCAAAGAGCCTCTTGAGTGCACAGTAATAATAACTGAAAATTTAAAACCACCCTCAGACCTCATTTTATCCATTATTTTAAACATTTTTTTCTACACACTATCTTTTAAATCAGTTAATTTGATGAACAAAATGTGCTTCTCCTTTCTGGTCATCCTCTTTTGCAAGAGAATTAACACTTTCACATTTTCAAAGATTTGTAAAATATTCCATTCTGTGAAAATGTATAAACAGAAATGCTTGGGAGTCACAAAAATGGCTTTCTTATTTTTTGAACTGTGGTTTGTTTGTTTGTTTGTTTGTTTGTTTGTTTGTTTATTGTGCTAGCTGAGTAACAATGAACTACAATCCTAGCCCTTGTGCCAGTGAGTCTTTTTTAAGGAACCCCATGAACTTTCCCTTTAGAGACATTTTGATGTAAGATAAAATTACATAGCTGTTTGTTTTGCTTTCTTCTTTAGAACTCTTTAAGCTCTGTCAGAACAGATTTTTTTTTTATTTCCTTTGTAGTCACAAAGATGATCATATTGCCTGGTACAGAACAGACTCTCAATATATTTAAATATCCTATAAGTATTTATTGAACTTTTTTTTTTCGAGACAGGGTTTCTCTGTGTAGCTTTGTGCCTTTCCTGGAACTTACTTGGTAGCCCAGGCTGGCCTCGAACTCACAGAGATCCGCCTGGCTCTGCCTCCCAAGTGCTGGGATTAAAGGCGTGCGCCACCACCGCCCGGCTATTAAACTTGTTTTAATAAATGGATTTTGTAAAATTGCTACACTATACAAGACTGAAAAATGAGAATCTAGGTCTTGATATTCCTATGGTTGTAACAGATGAGGAACGTGCCTAAAATTAGGCCTAATCATGTATCATTTCCTCAGTCTTTTATCTAGAAAATACACCAAGGAATGTAGACAGTTCAAGGAAAATTAACTTTCCTTATTAGAAAACTACTAACCTGAAGCAGAAGTAAAAATGTCTGCATGTAAATGGCTGCTCAGCAGGATTGCTTCAACTCACCTCTTTTTGTTTTGTTTTGGTTTTTGAGTCAGGATTTCTTTGTGTAACAGCCCTGGCTGTCCTCGAACTCACTCTGTAGACCAGACTGGTCTCGAACTCACAGAGATCCTCCTGCCTCTGCCTCCCTAGTGCTGGGACCAAAGGTGTGTGCCACCACTGCCCTGCTCAACTCACCTCTTTATCTCTTAGAAATCACATGCTTGTTTTGAATTGACAAATTAAAAATTAATTTGTTGGCATATGCAACAAGGTTTTGAAGTGTGCATAAATGATGGAATGACTAAATCAAGACATATGCATTATTTCACATATCTATCATTTGTTTGTGGTGAAAACACTTCAGATGCACCCTCACAGCAATCTGAAGTATCTAATACAATGTCATTTACTTCATCTTATTAAGTATTAGTTCTTTTTTTTTTCTTTTTCCGAGACATGGTTTCTCTGTGTAGCTTTGTGCCTTTCCTGGGACTCACTTGGTAGCCCAGGCTGGCCTCGAACTCACAGACATCCACCTGGCTCTGCCTCCCAAGTGCTGGGATTAAAGGCGTGCGCCACCACTGCCCGGCTTAGTATTAGTTCTTATTAATCTGACTTTGCTGAGGAAAATACTATATTGATTCTATTTATCTATATTACTTTATTAAACAACTTACCTCTGGGCTCTTTGGCTTTAGGCGGTCCAATATTCCCAGGACCCATGGCTCCAAAAGCAGGTGCGAGTTGTCCCTTGAGTAGAAGCAAAGAAGTGTACTATTCTGGAAGCACTACTTGTATAACATATATCACTACTAATAATTGAAATTTGATGAGTTGTCTATCTAAAGGAAACAACCCTCATAAACAGTTCCACTTTAATCATTCACTATTGTTACACAACACAGCCACAGATGCCAACTATTGTTTTCAATGTGCTTTCCTCGTCCTTTCAAAAAAGTATTTGCTTTAATAGACTCTGAGGCCGAATTGATTTTTTTTGGTCGAACTAAATCCCTGGTTCCAGCCCAGTGAATCGTATATCCCTTGGGAGAGGAGGAATGAGCCACATTCATCTCTATGAAGGTTAGAACCAAGTGTTAGTAGAAAAGCATTGGCACTTTGGAGTTTGGGCAATGTTTGGTTATAGTCAGATGAAAGACAGACTTATGGGAGTACTTTATTGAAATAAGAGTAAGCAGAAGCTAAGAATTTAGACATCAAAGGATCCATTTAAAAGTCCTAATAACTGTTCTTATCTCTCTCTACTTTGGGGATGAAATGTTGCTCTTTTTCCCCACTTCCTAATGCAGCAGCTTCCAATTTACAGTGTCAGATGAATGCCAAACCACTTCTTTTTTCATACAGTCATATGCTTATTTTGCCGTCATTTTTATTATGTTTTTATTAGTGTGCACACCCTTGCAGAACAGTCTTCACTCTTTTCGACCCAGTGAAACACATGCTTAGCCCATCACCTCACTGGCCCCTTTCAGGAATTCTTGGAGATTTCAATGCAATCTCAAGTTTCTTCCTGATTGTTCATTCCAACATCAGACTCTGAGGTTCTGAGTCACTCCATTACTGGCGGTCAAAATATCCTTATTTCCATGGATTCTGGCACACTATCACCTCTAACTCCCCCTTTTAGTTCTTGCCCTCATAATCCAAAACATGTCCAAAAGTTGCAGAGTCCTGTTTGGGTGAGAAGAATAACATCTGTCCTTGTATGTTGCTGAGAAAGCTCACCTGGGTCTCTATTATGTTAAACTATCCCAAAAGTTATAAATCATAAATTAATATGTAACATCACAACAGTATGTGAGATGGTAATGTTTTTCCAAAAGGAGATCTAAAACTGTATGTGTGGAGTTAAGGAACTGCAGATATTTTTATGTGAAAATCCCAGTAGTATTCTGGACCGATTTTATTCTGTTTAATCACCGAGGTCACATAAATGTGTGGTACTTTTATTAAATTACTAATCATCAGAATACTAATAGTCAATCAGAGCAAAGCAGTTCTTGGAACACAAGGGCCTCTTGTTTTGCAGTGTCTCTTTCCACAGAAAATTTAAATCAGTAGAAATGAAACCATGAGCATTCTGGAAAAAATTGATATGCTCTTCATGGACAGTTATGATTGGATGAGTATATTAGAGCGAAGGGGAGTTTCAATTTATTAACTTAATCAAAATAAATGATTAAAATAAAATTTCAAGTGAGGAGGTAGAATGAAATAATAAAATACCACCTGGTAATTGTTTTCTATAAGGGCATCATTTAAGCCTGTACCATGTATCTACAGTCAATTTTCTAAGCAATTTGTCATTCCAATCCATGTCACTTTGTAATACTGGAGAGATTTCAAACATCCTTGTCACAGTGTCTGAAGAT
Organism: Peromyscus maniculatus bairdii; assembly: GCF_049852395.1. NCBI lineage: Eukaryota > Metazoa > Chordata > Mammalia > Rodentia > Cricetidae > Peromyscus > Peromyscus maniculatus. The sequence continues at coordinate 51,273,286 of NC_134875.1, forward strand.
TGGTGGAATCTTATTTCCCTTAAGTCTTGAGATCACCTGGGAGTTTGAAAAACAACAGACTCTCTTCCCAATCTCCCAGAGAATTAACAATTCATTTAGAAGAGGGATGGTGTAAATGAACCAATGTGTATGCAGCAGTTCTCTTGCTGTTTTTCAGAGTCCATTTTAGAGAACACATCACTCTTGTAATCATTTCCTAGTTCTCAGGATTGATACATGTTAAAAACGAAAGGCATTTTCTCCCCAGGAAAATTTAATAGTTCAGTAGGAACATTAATTATTCTCCCACCGTACTGAATCTCTAATTCTATACCCTCTAATGTTATCTGTACTGAGATGTCTGAGTGACCAATTATCTCAAAATTGCTTATAACCCACACATACACAATCATATATTATTATGGTAATTTTCTATTATGAATTGTGCAATTCAGTAAAATGATGTTACAGTCTCTCTATTTTCATAAACACTCATCTTTCCTCCTAGAAAAATCTCTAGTTGCAAATAAACATCCTTCTACATAAACACCAAAGGGAAGAGGGTTTGTAACCAGTGCTGATCTTTACCTCTGTATCAGTTCCAATCACAAGCTCTGCTTAACAATATTAAGGGTTTCTGTCTTTCAAACACTTACTATACTCTTTCTATGTAGTATAAGCCTGTCTTTCCCAGGATGTACACTCTGAAAAGTTAGCATTTTGCTATTTCACCTTAGGGAGCAACTTCGTGGCTACACTGCATCTAACTTTTTCTCCCTGTGTCTTATTTGTTGTATGTATTTGATGCTATTATCAATGACTTGGTTTTTCTTTGTTTGGCTCTGCTAAGACTTTTCTCTAAAACTCCACGTCTCCTCCCTCACCTTGGCTCTATGCTGACTCAGTAGTCCTCTTCTACAAATTTTATTTTCATTTCCTATCTTTTTAAATTCTGATCTGTTTCACCTAATGAGGTTGGATATTGATCTGGGCCACTGAGTTTGTGGTCCATTCATAAAGTACGTGTTTTCACACTACATCAAAAAAAAAACCTGGAAGGAATAAATTGATATATACTTTCATAGAACATGGTTTATGTGTGGACATAGTATAATTTCATTAAAATAATTTTGTGGAAATTGAAATGTTCTGATATAGTAGGATAATTGTGCACCAAACTTTCTTTACCCTGGCTAATCTCATTGCCAAAGCTCACTTGTATTTAAGGAGGGAGGGAAGACCAGGGTGTCCGGGAAATAATAGCAGTGGCCTTGGACTGGTAACTCTTCTGTCCTAAAAGAAGCCAATCTTACTGCTCCAAGGTTTAAAGGTGCTACCTGTCCAGACCCCCACATGAAAATCACCTGATTATATATCTAAGCATGTGCTGGGAAAACCCTGTTAGTAGACGAAAGCTATTTTTCCCTATCATTTGGCTTAAAATATTTTGTTGTTTTCCTATGTAGGCCTTTTTTTCAAATTAAGAGACTAGGATTGGGAAATCAATTAATACTGCATAATTGAAAGTATTTTCTTTGTAGGAATATTGTCTAGGCATAAACAATCCCAGCTACTCCTTTTTGCAATGGTTGTCAAGCATTCTTTGACCATAAATATAAATGACAAACATTTTGAAATGTGGCTACTGCTACCATAGTTACAGAACTATTTTCCTATTCAGTGTTCAGGTGGTGTAGAAAAAATATAATTATGTTTGCTAGAAATGTACTAGAGGTTATAGTCTCATGCATAATAAGCCTTCCAGCCTCCTATGCGTATATCAGATGACGGTTCTGCTCCCACAGCAAGGTGGGAACGAGGTGTTCAAATACAGTTCCACAATTTCCTTTAGCATAATTAATATATCTTTAAGTGTATGACCACCTGTTCAGCATCCAAATCATCCTCTTCCTCAGGATACAGTAGACTGGACAGTGCTTGCAGGGCCGAGACAGAAGACAATGTCTCAACTTTCATATTTTTAGCTTCCATGCTTTTTGCTTCCAAATTTCCTCTTTCCATATTTTCAGCTTCTGCATTTTCCGATTCCATATTCTAAGGGAAAAGAGGATCGGGCACACTTCACTTTTCTAAGACATAAAGACTTGTTTCATTCTCATGTCTCCCTTCTTTCAGTGCGTCACTCCAGCATCTCTGACATAGTTGGAAATACTTATAAAGTCCTCCACATCTGTATTTTTCTAAGTCACAGAACCCGGGGAACCAAGTAAATCCAGGCCTTCCGACTGCTTTACTAAAACTTCATGTTCAATCTAACGAGCACACACTGAGTAACTACGTGAGTCTTGGGTTTTAAGGGGCTTAAGAACAACTAGGTGGAAAGCTTCAGATAGAGCTCAATTGCAAAATGCTTGCTTACCATGCTCAAAGACCTGGGTTTAGTTCCCAGCCTTGTAAAAAACAGAAAAAGAAGCCCTTGGGGGGTTGATTCAAAGTGCAAGTTGTCATAAGCTATGTACTATTATTCAGGAAACCAGTTTCAGATGATCTTTTTTAACCCGTTTCCTATCGGCTGTTCAGCCTGTATATTCCAGTTTGTGAATTGAAAAAGATCTTGCTTCAGGGATATACCCAAATAACCTTTACTCATTTCTCATATTTGCCCCAGGTAAGTGTGTACCTTTTTGTTTCATTTATACTGTTAATTAACCTTTGATGAGACCTAGCCTTACAATGACATTTGAAAACTCTAATGCATTGGCTCATTTTAGTGAAATTCATGAACAAAGAAACATTTGTTTTTATGATTATAACAGTAATACTGAATCCTATCATCCCAGTAGCAATTTTGAAAATAATCCCTGCAGTTACATCCACAGCAGGACAGTTAAGATCTTAAAAATATATCTCAGAGGTGTCAGGCTTTAATGAGTAACCTGAGAAAGACTGTAGAGTTGTGCTTACTGTTGGTAAATTGGGCATAACTGAAATAGGTATTTTTCCCACAATTTTACAGCTATTTTTAAAACATCATTTTTATAAACTTCACTCTCAGGGAACATTTCTCTAGCAGTTTTAATTAAATTATACATGAAAACTTTGCATTGTGCCTAGAATGATAATAAATGTTCTGATATACTCACTTGTCAAAATGACCTGTATTGAAGATGGTATTTTCCAAGTCTTGTTTTACAAATATTTTTACTTTCTTTGTTGAATATATAACTGATCTTGATACCTTCTAGGGATGTCAAGGGTATAAAATGCTAACTTCTTCTGTATCTCTAATATGGAGGCAAAATATACCAGCTAAGAATGGGGGGCCTGGGGTCATGCTGTTTGGAATTGGATCCATCATGTACTTCTTAGCTCTGTGGCTTTGAGCAATTATTTAAATTCTCTCTACCTAATTTTCTTTATCTGTAAAGTAGAGGATAATAATAGTGTCTGTCTCTTTGAATTGTTACAAGTATTAAGTAGCTTACTACATATGAAAGAGCCTGGACTAGTAGAGGGTACATAGAAGCACTCAAGCTATATTGCCTATCATTAGTTCTTTAAAAGTTTCATTTTGCTGGGCATGAATATCACTTTTAATAATGATGTCGAATAAGTTAATGATAAAGCTCATTATATTGGAAACTCATTAAACCAGAAAAGGTAAAGTAAAAGGTGACAAAACAATTTCTCTCACGGGATGGTCTGGTAGGCGGCTATGGAAATGAATAATTGACACATATTAAATTAAACAAAAGAGGCTTCTGTTTATAGTTTAAAATTCTTCTTTGATTATGTGTTCATTAAATATTTAGCCAACATAGAAAGCAAGATGTTATTTAAATATTTTCTACCTTTGACAGTGAAAAGGAGAAACGCACCCAGACATCAGATATAATTAGTATCCTGACTTGAAACTGTACAATGATGTGTTCAAGAAACAAATATAACAGAAATTGCTTCTTACATCAGCATTGATTGCTCTATAAACTTTATAATATGATGGTCAATTATACAACACTGATGACCGTGGTTGCTTAAATATGAAAGGTTATATAACATCATTATCTGAAACCTAGTACCACAGATACTTGTATGAGCATGAGGCTTCGGAGACTTCAAGAGGGGGCCACGGAGAGAAGAGTAAACAGACCATCAAGCTAAGCTACAAGAAAGATATTCAGAAGGTCCAAATATAGCATTTGATGTGGCAGTAGCAACAGCTACTCACACAGTCTTCTCTGACTGGCGGGGACACGGTAGCAGGACTTTCTGGATGAAGAGAGGTATTTAGAGCAATGAAGGACCTCCAGTTGGGGGGGGTTGGAGGTACAGAAGGAAGGGTCTGGTTACTGAGAAACGCCAGGGGTTTAGAAGCTAGATGAATATTCAGAATAGGGCCAGGATCAAAATTCCAGAGGGAAAACAGTTACATAAGCCAGGCCCTGCATCAGCGGCTTCCTGTCATCCAGCACCCACAGTGGAGGTGATGAAGGAAAATTGTGACTCAGAAAGTGTATTGGACACAGGATTGAGGAAAAACAAATTAATTCTACATTTCTGCCAGTTACTTGAGAAGGCTCTGACTGGGTCTTGGGTGGGAAGCAGGCAGTTCGGGCACTGGGAAGCTATACATATAGAAAGAACATCTTCAAAAACCACAGCTGGAATTTAGTCAGCAGTTGCTGAATACTGAATGAAATATGATTAAATTCATAGGAATGTGGCATTTCAAAATAGTAACCTTGGAAGGTTATATACTGATGTAAATTATACCATCAATGCTCCAAATATTTTAGAAATTTTCTTTTCTCTTGGCATTTCCTTCATATGTATCACTAAGAAAATAGATATCATTACAGCATCATTCAGTTTGATTACACATCGGATTTGTCTCTGAGTGATTTCCAGATATATCTAGACAACCACATTCAAAATATGAAGATTTGCTTCTTTGAGAATATTAAAAAGAATATGATATAGGCCTCAAGGCAGTTCTAAAAATACTAGTCTTAAATGCAATTTGAGTAATAGCAACATCATTAGAATAAGTATGTTAGCTGCTCAAAGTGACTGCACTGAAGGCAGACCACATCTTGGGGTATAGGTCTGTTTTCAAAAATTAATTCTCCACAAAAGTTCCCAGTAGTTAATATCTTATATACCTGAAGCATATTGGAAACTGGACTCCCAAATTATGCTGGCATAAAATCACATTGACTCACATTATAGCTAATTGGAGCCAAAATATGATAAAATGGACACTTTTATAAAAAAATTTTTCACTATACCAAATGTAATAACAATCTGTAAGCAAATAATAAGTGCTGATAAATCTGATGATACATTTTGAGAAACAAAAGAATCACAAATATTTTGTGAATAACTAAATAGCTGAAAATACCAAAAACGAAATCGTTTGTGTGAATTATTAGAAAAGTTGTAAATCCAATGAAAATGAAACTGCTGCCAACATTTTAGAAGTCTAGTAAGTCAAAAAATAGTATTAAATTAAAAGATAGTTATCAAAGCTCATTTCATATGATCATCATTTTTTTTTAAAGAAAGAAAACTTGCCTTTTTAGTTTTTTATTTGTCAGTTTGGCAATCACTGATTTCAGGATATAGCTCTGGTAGCCAAATTTTCTGCCCTTCTCAACACATTTTTCTCCTACATATATTCTACATTCTGTTAATAATGTACTCTGTAGCTTGCTGCCTTTGAATCAGAGTACATTCTTCTAATTACTAGACTACTTGGGCAGACTAATGTGGTGATTTTTTTAAAGTAAAAACTTCTAGAGCTATGGAGCCTATATTTCAATGCGGCATTTATACTTCTTTTATTAAGTTTTTTGGAACAATTTCATACATATGATTATATAATGAATTCTTATTCCTTTCTCCTCAAAACCCTCACTTATCTCGTTCCTATCAATTCCTTTCCTAGATTAGTGATTTGGGGGTTTTGTTTTGTTAGACATTGAATTTAACCAGGGCCATCTGTGTGACCACTGAATTTGAACGACCCATTGGAGCTGGTAGGGTCTCCAGTGGGTACACAAAAGCAATGTAGTCCCCCTACCTGAATCATCTGCAGCAAACAGTTCAGCAGTGAAGAGGGGTTTCCCTAGTCTTTCCTCATCCACATCTGACTACTGACGGGCATATTTTAAACAGGCCAAGATTAGGATAAGGGTTGTGGTAAAGTGCTTGCCTAAAATCCTGTACGAGGCCTTGGGCTTGATCCTAGCAAAGTGGGGCTAGAGCGTGAGAAAGAGCCAAGAATGTTTTTCTTGAGGTGTGTCCACTTAGAAAATAAATGTTCTAGGCTTCTGTTTTTTCTTTCTTTCACTCTCCAATACCAAATGCAGCTCTCCCATACAGAGCTTTGATTTTCCTACGTCAATCTGAGCCTTTAGAGCCTCCAGAGATAAAAATGTAGTTGGTGGATATCTTTCTAACCAATAAAAACAACAGACAGTCCAGAACCAGCTGGAACCAAAACACTGGGACCAGTTAGGGACTAAAAATGTGTACCAAGAAGGCTCCAGATCTATGGCACTGAGGCATTATCAATACCTTTGGGATCAAGGCAGACTTTGTGAGCCTAGCAACAGTCTTTGTCATTTATGCATTTTTTGGCCTCCATACACAGCATCTATAAGAAAGGCTTTTTAACTACTCGGAGAAAAGTGAAAGTTCAGTTAGTATAGTATACATGCTTTGCTAAGTATATAAAGTATAGGGAATAGTTCGAACATATTTTACTAACTACACAGAGTAAATGGAATCAGGAAATGAAAAAGCACCAGATATAGCTAGGGGGGTAGCTCAAGGGTTTCTTGCCAAATGGGGAAGAAGCCGTGAATTTCATCCCAGGCGCTGCAACAACAGCAGCAAATCATCAAATAGCATCCTGTCTGAACTTAATAGGTGCAAACATGTCCCCAGGGAGAATTCTGTTGATGACTGAATGACTTCACATATTTCAAAATCTTTTTTTCTCTAAATACATTTAGCATTTTCTACAACTTTATTTATATAGTGCCTTATTTAGCAATTCTGTCTGAAAAATTCTTTTGAGAAATCAAAAATAAACATCATCTCTGCTCATATCTGAATTTAATGATAATATTCTGGCTGTTTTTGTCTACTTTTGGTTATGCTTAGGATTTTAATCTAGGGCCTTATGCTTGTAGGGAAATATTCTATTATGGCACACTAATGTATTCCTGCCATTAACAAAATAATCTTGGGGACGGATTGGTAGGATGGCTCAGTGGTAAGAGTCCATGCTGCTCTTCAGAGGACTTAGCTTTAGTTCCCAGCACCCACATCAGACCTCTCAAACTGCCTGTAATTCCAGCTCCAGGGAGATCTAGTATCTCTGACTTCCTGCCATTAAAAAAATAATCGTGGGGACGGATTGGTAGGATGGCTCAGTGGTTAGCGTCCATGCTGCTCTTCAGAGGACTTAACTTTAGTTCCCAGCACCCACATCAGACCTCTCAAACTGCCTGTAATTCCAGCTCCAGGGAGATCTAGTATCTCTGACTTCCTGCCATTAAAAAAATAATCTTGGGGGGGGGGCTGGTAGGATGGCTCAGTGGTAAGCGTCCATGCTGCTCTTCAGAGGACTTAGCTTTAGTTCCCAGCACCCACATCAGACCTCTCAAACTGCCTGTAATTCCAGCTCCAGGGAGATCTAGTATCTCTGACTTCCTGCCATTAAAAAAATAATCTTGGGGGGGGGGGCTGGTAGGATGGCTCAGTGGTAAGCGTCCATGCTGCTCTTCAGAGGACTTAGCTTTAGTTCCCAGCACCCACATCAGACCTCTCAAACTGCCTGTAATTCCAGCTCCAGGGAGATCTAGTATCTCTGACTTCCAGGAGCATCTGCACTCGTGTGCACATATCCCCACACAGACACACACAACTAATTTTTTGACAACTGTACTCATCAGTAATTCTGTGCCTACTGAAACTAACTCAGTTATGAACTGGGGATGTAGTTCATAAGTTCATAGGTATGTTCATAAACATGCCAAAGGTCCTTGGTTCAACAGGAGGTAACCATGTTTTGTCTTTAATACCCAAGAATAGTTTCCTTTTTTTTATATTTCTATCATTCACTACCATAAAAATATAACTATGGGAGCTTAATAAGGTGTCTGTCACAAACTTAAAATATAGTTAACTGATAATTTTTTTTTTAAGTATCTGGAATCTTTCAGAAAGATGAATGGAAGCCAGGACTTGAGGTACAGCTACTCTGAAGACTGAGGCAGTTCAGGCAAGTCTGGGCTATGGAGCTCAAGGCCAGCCTGGCCAACTTAGTGATACTTTGTCTCAAAATGAAAAATGAAAAACAAAAAGAGAGCATAGGGGTAGGGCTCAGTGGCAGCATGTTACCTAAACATAAAAACATAAACCTTGCTGTAAACAAAAACATAAACCTCGCCGGGCAGTGGTGGCGCACGCCTTTAATCCCAGCACTCGGGAGGCAGAGCCAGGTGGATCTCTGTGAGTTCAAGGCCAGCCTGGGCTACAGAGTGAGTCCCAGGAAAGGCACCAAAGCTACACAGAGAAACCCTGTCTCAAAACACCAAAAAAAATAAATAAAAATAAAAAAAAAACATAAGCCTCGCTTGATTTAATAACTCTGTGTCTGCACTTTATCTAGGTTGCTTATACAAATGGAATCTCAGCCGGGCGGTGGTGGCGCACGTCTTTAATCCCAGCACTCGGGAGGCAGAGGCAGGCAGAACTCTGTGAGTTTGAGGCCAGCCTGGTCTACAGAGTGAGTTCCAGAAAAGGTGCAAAGCTACACAGAAACCCTGTCTCAAAAAGCCAAAAAAATAAAAAATAAAAATAAAATATAAAATAAAATAATGGAATCTCTACCATCCTTTGAAAAATGCATTGCATTGCTTTAAGACTTGGTTTTCTTACCTTGACCAGGCTGACCTTGAACTCCTAGGCTCAAAGGAACCTCACACATCAGCCTTCCTAGTAACTGGTACTACATGGTCTCGAGAGTGAGTTTATATACTGAGATGGAAAGCTTTAATTTTTATGATGCTCATCCTGCGCTATCAAAAGCTATGTAGTATATTTGAAATCCTAGCACTTGGAAGGTTGTGGGCCTCTTTAAGGGATCCTGGACTAAATAGTAAAGGGGATGGGGTGGGGTGCTATACAGCACATTTCAGGAAAACTTAATACATTTGGCGATAATTTATTCTTAGTTTCATATTCAACTTCTATATAAAGAGTGTTGACTGGTAATTTTTCTTTCAGTTCTTTGAAGTGTACTCCTAAGGTCAAAGACCTGGTTTTGTTTACTTCTGTAATCCGGGTTTTGAATCCTTAACACAACAGGAAACTCTTAGAATTAATGATCCTTATCTCTCTACTCAAACTGGGTTCTCTCTCATTCCTCACATTCAATTTTTGTCACAGTGTTGTATATTTTTAATGGTATAGTAAAATGACAAAATACTCTCCTAATCAGCCTCTGGTGGAGTAGAAGGATTTTTAAGGTATAAGTAAGCTTTGTCCACTATGTTCCGACCCAGTAAACGCGGGTGTTATGGCTGTCCAGTCCTCGAGGCAGTAATCAACGTCCTCAGAACTCTCAGGCCGCTGAAATTCTCTCCCCCGGAAATATTGCTCCATACGGGAGCCATTTTATTTTTATTTTCCTGTTTGAAAGGCGTTACTGAGCGGACTCTTCCTCCATTTCCCAACCAAGGCCTGCTGGTACATAATTAATACTGCTTGTTTCCATAAAACGGAAGGTAAGATGAGTCTTCCAACTTTGACCACCCAGACCTACCTCCGAGGAACCAACTGACACTCTCAAATTATTTTTTAACGGAAAGGAGGGACGCATTGAGAGTGTGTGAGACCTGGGAAAGGAAATTTGGGAAATATTTGGATGTTCATTTTTGTTTTGTTACAGTGGGTCAGTACCCAGGCCTTCTCTAGGAGTTTTTCTAGAAGCAACATCCTGCTGTGGGTGTTAAAGAGGGTGGGACTTCGCGAACATTCGCCTCTACTTTGAGCACCATAGGCCTTTTGAGAGGTATCGCGCCGAGCCCTCAAGTATTTTAAATTCTCCCTAGTTTCTCCAACTGTCGCAGCGTTCAAGGACCCCCTCTGTTTTCCCCTTCTAAGGTTCAATTTTCCTCACCTTGGTCAATGCTCCGGCCACAGCCTAGGCTCCGAAAATAGACTGCCGCTCGCTGTGCGTCGCCCTGTTGCCTGGGTAACAACTTTGTTAAACCCCTCTCCCACCTCCCACCTCGGGTTCCCGCTTGACTCTGCTAGCCAATCACAGAAGAGTCTCCTTTGAAACAATACCCGAGGCAACCAATCCCAGCGCGTCCCGTTCGGGGTCTATGGCTGCCCTTTCTAGTTAAGTAGGTCGACCCCGAGTAAGCCTCTGTATCTATAGCGGGCTAGCTCCTGGAGTTGGCTGCTTCCCTGCTGGAGTAGGTCCGGCTCCGGTTCGCCTCCTTCTCCCGACTGCTTCCCACCAGCCCGCGCGGTTACTTTGCGGACGGGATAGCAAGCTCGCTCAACCACGGAGGTAAGTGCACGACGTTTACATTTGCCCCATAGGCTTTTTGCATCTAGCTCATTTTTTTTTCCTTCCCCGGTGGCGAATTCCGGGTCCGAGAACTCATTACCTTCGGTAAATCGGGAGCCGCGGACGTGGAAGGGTAAGGCTCGTGGGCTAGGGTTGGGAAGCTTGGTGTCCGCGATGTTCTCGCTCTCCACGCCCCCCTCCCGTGACAGAGACACGTGTTGTGCCTCTGTCCCTACTAGGTACTGGCTCTTCGGGAGACCGTACAGTGGTGGTCGCGGCGGCGGCCGTGGGGATGGTCGCGGGGATTGCGCTTTTTATTCCTTACGGGGGCAAATCCTGTCTGTCCAGGAGCCCCCGGGAGAGCGGAGGATCGGCTGGCACGATGCTGTAGTGGAGCGATGTCAGGGGTGGGGTATCATGCATCCTAAGTCCCGGGAAAGTCTCCGGGCACGGTGCCCGCTTCGGCGGCTTGGGAGTGGGGAAGCCTAGGTGTGCGGACTCTTAGCCGCCGATAGGGAATTGAGTATCTTCAGGTTAGAGATAGTTCCCCACAAATTACTTGATTTGATTTTAAATAAAGGAGAAAGGAAGGAGGAATGGTACAAAACTGCTTGTATATATGATTTGAGCTGTAAGCCAGGTGACATAGGATGGTTTAATGAATACTTTTGGTTATTTCTGGGAATGGAATTTGATTACGAAGGTACTGAACTACTGCCCTTGTCTCAGCTAAGGTGCTTTTCATAACTTACCGCATATGGCGAAGGGGAAGTGGTAATGAAGTTTTAGTAATTTATTCATTCTGCTTGTTATTATGCAAGATAAGGAAAAATATGAGTGGAATACTTTAAGTATTGGCTTTTTAGCCAAATAAGCAATACCATAATTCCCTTTATTACAGTGGATGATCATGGTTTAAATGCCTTCCATTTTGTTACGTCTCTAGATACTTCTACAGCTTGTTACATATGTTTTGCTGTCTCGGTTGGTTTGTTGGTTTTTGTCTTTGTTGGGTCTCTTTGTGTATGAATTCTAAATATGTACTATGCAACCAGTGTTTTGGAAACCTTTTGGCTGTGACTCACGAAAAGAAATACATTTTAAGACTGAAATGTGAGGGAGTATGTCTGTACTCTCAGCGCTAGACTGAGGCGGGAGAATCACAAGCTCAAGGCCAGAATGGACTAAGTAAAAAAAAAAAATCGTTCTTTAAAAACCAAACCAACTTTATGCCGTATCTGTAGTACACACAAAGAAAATATAATTGACACAGGCTTGTAAAATCAATACCATGTGCAATAACACTTTATTTTTTTAAAAAAATATAGACCATGATCTATTAATAAATTGTCTTTCATTGTGGAAAAACACTGGCCTTAGACCACTGGGTTTCAGCCTTTTGTATGTCTTTACTGAGTTTATGAAAAACACAGATCGTTCTGGAATAGTCCAGAAATTGATTTTGTGTATCTGCAGCAGCACCCAGGAAGAAGGCGCAATTGATCTATGTCACGTATGTGAAGTGTTTTGTACTGTGTCAGATGTAAAAAAGTGTTCAGTACCCCCCCCTTGGGAAAATAACTATTTATTTTAGGAGTAAAATGGACCCTTCAGGATTTGGTTTGCCTCTAAAAGAGGAATCCTGTGCCAAGCACGGTTTTCCAAAAGGTTGAGGATATAGGGGATGGTGGGCCCCAAGATCCGAGATGAACCTTCCAGTCACATGGCTTCTGAATAGAGTCTTGAATATATATATAGACACTTGGAGAAACATTGTGAAACACTGGGACTGGAGAAGCTCCGTGAGTTGTCTAGGTTCCTGATGTCAGTGAGTCGTTCTCAGAGATTAGTACTCACTTGATTACGATCAATATTCTGGTCTAGTGTGCTTTAATACTCGAGCAGATATGGAGGGCAGAGGTGGAGGAGTGACGAGTGCTTCCTTCTATTGCCTAGCCCAGAGAACAGGTAACTGAATTTGACTTGTAGTTCTGCTTTAAAGTAATGAAATTTGAATGATGTCAAAGATTAATCAAAATATACCTGAAGGTTGCTAGCTATAGAAAGGGGGGGATATCACTTAATCTTTTAGAATATATATATAATTACTTTAAATCACTGGTTAAATAATTTATTAAACCAACACTCAAAGAAATTAAAGATGAAAATTTCACCCATTCCTCTATCATAATATCATACTCTTATTCCCCACATTTATCCATATAACCCCAGATTTTATGCACAATTTTGAGCCTTATTTACAAATTTAGTGTGTTTGCTTAATATTGCCCTGGGAATTTTATTTTTTTAAAAGCACATTCAATATTCTTTAATTTAATTTTTGCCTTAATAACCTAACAATATTCCAGTTAGTGACTTGGTTTTAATTTATTTAGCCTAACTAAGCCAACAACAGAAGACTTATTTCCAGTTTTTCTGTGTTTATAAAATAACACTGTAAAATCTTCATTACTTAAAATCATTTATGCAACTTGAGTCTTCCATTCTGTTGGACTTAACAAGAAGTTTAAAGGGGAGGCCAGACATCTGGACTTGCATGGGAGTTTCTGTTCTCCTTGGTGTTTGAATTTGGCTGTCTAGTTTTATATGCTCAAGCAGTAATAATCAGCTATGGTGTCTTTTATATAGAAGGGTTAGGGTGAATGCATTCTTTCTTTTACCAAATAGACATTTTCAAATGATTTTTAAAATACATGAATCATAGAAGACTCAAGGAGACTCAAGTGCTTTAATAACACTCATACTGATTAGCTTTCTTTATGAATATCTTCTTCAAAGATTATATGAATGTGTATTAATTTTTAATTTAATTTTTTATAAAGCATCAAATTAAGTTGACTACAAGAAAAGCTATAATTGATCTTAGAGCACACCTCCCTCTTCAGAGCACACATACTTTTGTATTTTTTGTCCTTCTACATTCTAAAACATTAAGTAGTCCTTCTTATAAAAATTATGAAATACTTCAAATAGCAAAAATAGTCAGTGATATCCCATCACCCAGATACTCACTGTACATATAACAGTTGCTAAAGTTTGCCTATATTTTGTTTAGATGCTGATTTTTTTTAGGTATTGGAGATTGATACAAAGGCCTCAAGGGAGCCAGAGTCTCCAGATACCCTGGAGCTGTGGGTACAGGTTCCTGACTGTCTAAACTCAGGTCACCTTCAAGAACAGAAACATACTTTTAACTTAACTGCTGACCCAACTCTTCAGCCGAAAATGTAGTTTTCTTTTTTCATTTAATTTTATTCTTTGAGAATTTTATGCACAGTATTTTGGTCCAACTTATCACCCTCCAATTCCAACTTTTCTCTTTTTAAAAATTAAAATTAAAAACAAGCCTTGAGTTTATATTAATTTCACAATTTTTATGGAGTGATGGCTGACAAAAGTGAAAATGTATTTCTTTATTAAAAAATTATGTTAGGGACTGGAGACATGGCAGTGGTTAAGAGCACTGGCTGCTCTTCCAGAGGACCTGGGTTCAATTCCCAACACCCACATGGCAGTTCACAACTGTCTGTAACTCCAGTTCCAGGAGATCCAATACCCTCACACAGACATACATGCAGGCAAAACACCAATGCACATGAAATGAAGTTAAATAATTTTTTTTTTTAGAAATTATGTTAGATAGTCCTCTTCCAGAGGACCCAGGTTCTATTTCTCACACACACAGTGGTGCACAGACACCTGTAACTCCAGTTGCAGAGTATTTGACGCCCTCTTCTGGCCTCCATGAGCACTGCATGCATGTGGTACACATTAAAATAACAATAAATAAATCTTTTAAAAATCACTTTAGAGCTGGAGATAATAGCACAGTTGTCAGAGTGCTTGTCTAGCATGCATGGAGTTCTGGGTTCAAGCCCCAACTCCTCATAAAAAACCTAGGTGTGGTGGCACATGCTTATTACCTGAGCACTCGGGAGGTAAAGGCAAAAGAATCAGAACATCAGATTTATCCTTGGTTGTTTAGTTGAAGGCTAGCCTGGGATACATAAAACTCCATCTTTTTTTCCCTTGGTATGTACCACTGTGGTCTTTCCTTTTCCAGTATTCTAACTGCTAACATCACTCACAAAAAATGAGACTTGCTGCATAGTAATTTACAAGCTTTTCCAATAGCACACATTTTGTCCCTCTTCGTTTTCAGTATTCAGATGGACCCAGGGCCTTACACATACTAAGAAGCAGTGTAGCATTAAGGCACACCACCATCATCTCACTCATAATTTCTGAAAACTTGTTTTTTGAGGTTTAAATGATATTATTATTATTATTATTATTATTATTATTATTATTATTTTAGGTAGCATACAAGCTCTGTTTTCACTGTGATGTTTTCATATATGGCCATCATATTTTGATTTTCTTAAATCACACATCCCCCTTACTCTCTCTTCTCCTAATACACCTCCCAAGCCCCATTCCACTCCCTAAATAGTCCCCCAGCTTTCACATCTTGGTCTTTAGGGTTTGTGGTTTTCTTTGTTTGCTTTTGTTTTTATTTTAATTTGTCTAGTTCTTAAAATGAAGTTCTGATCTTACAGCTTTACAGCATTCTACTACAAATGGGGGAAATATACTTAGTGAGATAATAAGAATGTTCTGCTTCCTAAGATATTTTAATATGAACTCAGAACCAGCACCCTGTTTTCAGATGCCCTATTATTTTTAAATCAAATAAAATGACCAACTTTATACTTTGATTCTTCCCTATTTCCTTCAAAATGTATGTACACATTTCACCTTTCTCTAGCCATTGCTTATCAGTGACTCATTTAAATAAATTATCAGTAACAAATATTCAGAGTTGGCCTCCATGGCCATTAGTGGTAAATAAAGTCTTCAGTGTGCTTTGAGGGCTAGGTTTTCTGACTTTCTTCTTCAGTGCCCCCCCCCTTCGGAAGACTTTATATCTCAGTAGAATCAGAACTTTCTTCAGCAAATTTGTGCTCTCTTGCTTTCCCGCCTTTCTAATGAATGGTATGCTAAGGAATCACACATGCCATCAGAAGATGCTATTCAGAGGAATGGCTTTATTACTTAATAGTCACATTTTGTTCATTCTGTGGCCAGATCCTTTCATCATGATGTTCCCGAGGACAAAAAGTGTATTCATGGAACTCAAAGGTTGTCAAGTAACTAGGTATTTTAAAGAAAATTCTATCTCCAAGGAAAGTAGCTCATTTGCTTCTAAGAAGGTGGGAACAATTTTTAATAAATTACATGACTGATCTGGTTGCCTCTTGACAGTTACTATTAAAGAAATAGGAGGGAACCAATGGTACAGATAATCCAAAACAAAATGTTTATACCTGGAGAGACAGAAGACCAAAATGACTTCTAATAGGTACCCAGGCTCTAATTCATTTTTCTTCTGTTTGGACCCCAGATTTATTTGCTTAATGCTATGTGCTCAAGTTATTATCAAAATTCAGTTATTGTGTCCATTTCCCTCACTTAGGAAAGCAGTGTGGCGCTTTAGTGCTTGAGTTTCCTCGGCTATAGAATTGTGATCAGAATTCCCTTCTATGAGTTATTAAAGCTAAGGAATTTTAGATGCAATACATATTCCCTTTCATAATTAGTCTCTGTTTATAGGAAATTCAAGAGTTTGAGTGATAAAGTATTGTGTCCTAAAATGTCTTCCTGTCATTTATTGATCCTAGATCAGGGTCCTACTACCCCAAATATTCCTGAGATCAATAAATGGCAGTAGGCAGTCTAGCGTGTAGTTAATTTGCATGCTGATAAATAAGATAAACGTGTGATGTTTGTAATTGATATTCAATTTATATTCGATCTCTTGCCCAGCTGAAAGTGCTCCCAGAACTTGCTGATCCTTCACTGACGATGTCAGGATAACCCAGCATTATACTTTGGAAAGCTTTCACATTAAATTCAATTAGATAAGATAATTCATGCACAAAGTCTTTAGTGAATTATTTTTAAAAAGTATTTTGATTTCTCACCTAGTGGAACCAGCAAAATTTTAGAAGTGAGGAAAGAGACGCACCCATGCATTGGGGTCTCTAACAGAATGGCAGGTATCCACACTCAGTGAGTTGCTTTATTTCCCTCCAGTAATTTAGTTAATTTAGGAAGCCTTATTCAGATTGTATAGCCAGGCCAAGAACCTCTGCCCATTTCCAATGGCCCTCACAGTGCGCTCTGATGGTTTCTCGGGGCCTACTGAGTTTTCTGCAGAAGCTGTTTACCATTAACTATTTTTCTTTGAACATGTGTACTTTTGTTGAAGCATCCAAGATAGAATTGTAAAGTGGGCTCACCAGGCAAAGCTGAGATTTACTTAGTTTAAGTCGTTAGGCCCAGTGGATACAGAAAGAATAGAAGGGGAATAGTCTGGAAAAAGTAGCTCAACGAGACAGAGACAGACAGATTTTTCCGCTGATAGTCTTAGATAAGAAGCACAGGCCGGTTTTTCATTCTTAAAGAAAATACTGGTCTTGTACAGGGACATCAAAGTGTGTCATTGTCCTGTTTATCAAAGTGGATAGGACATAGAGATTGTCTTCAGGCTTTGCTAGAAAAACATGAATGGAACTATTCCTGTTAAAAGAATTTAAGAGAACCTAATTAAACTCATGTAATCTGTGTATATAACTTCCATACTTGGGAAAATTAAGCGAGTAAAGAAAATTCTATCAACCCAAATATGCTGAAAGGATAAAAAGTACATAAGTACTAGCAAATAAAAACCACCAAGTAATAGTGAAGAAAAAGCCCAATTGCATCAGTCACATTAAATATACTTACATTCACTCATTACAAGATAGTCATGATACATTCTAATTTTAATTTTTAAAATAAAAAATGATAATCTAATGTAATTACATCATTTCCCCCTTTCCTTGGACATCATGCCTGGTACTGGAAAGCCGGCCAACTGCCTAGAGCTAGGGAAGTCCTGGGTCTTGGGGAAGAAGCTACAATCATCACTTTACCAAACCATCACAAGCCCTAACTTCATCCTAAATATTAAAAAAGTTAACTATGATCTTTACAACAATCACACTTAAAATGATGCTTAAAAATGATAGCTTGGGAGAAGATGTAATAGGAAAATATCAACAAAAGAAAAATAGTAAGGCAACATTAATATCAGACAAAATACGATTTAATGCAATTTAACAACAAACAGATACTTCATAGTGATGAAGGAAAAAAACTGTTACCAAGAGACAATTAAGCACAAGTTCCAAGCATAATTTTTAATACACATGAAGCAAAACATAAGGAAATTAGAGAGAGAAATTTACAATTCCTAATAATGATGGGTACCTTTGAAAACCACCTTTATCAGAAATTAGTTGAGTAAAATCAATTGGAGAATAATCAAGTTAATATCTAAATTAAATGGATAGGAAATAATCCTGAATTCACAATTTTTAGTGACAAAAGTAAAATTTTAATTTAACTCCAAAAGTAATGATTTGGAGAGGATTTTTTACCCCAAGTTTCTAATTAGAAACAATTTAAAGGTAAATGCTATAATTTAATAGAGAGATGTTTCAGTTACTTGCAAAAGAATAGAAAGTCCCTGAATGCAAAGCCACCTTTGGATGGCTATCCCAAAACTTTCATTTGCAGTGTGTACTTCAGGTACCAATGTATGTCATACCGTGTATGACAGTTACACAAATATGAAGTGTCTGTTAATTTGTACTCTAAGTGGTAGTCACAGTGGGTCATACTTGAGATCCCAGCAGTCAGAAGACTGAGACAGAAGGGTTGCCATGAATTCAGGGACAGCCTGGGCTCCAGACTGAGACCTCATAAAAAAAATTCTGCTATAAGGTCAACACCAAGATTGACAACATTGAGTTTTTATCAGTTTTTTTGTAGTTTTATCATAGCTGTATTTTATGATGGTGGTATCTATAAATATAAAAGCATGTAATTACACGCTATAAAACATCTAATAATATAATTTATAACAGAAGCCCCAGGAGAGTAGCACATTTGGGGATATAAAATTAAATAAGGTACCAAGTACCAAGTATTCTCTGTGCCTGCTGAGTATGATTGATTCCATTTGAAATCACCAAATGGAGATCACGTTTTTAACGTTGTAGGAAGTATGGATGACGTTAAAAATAAGCATGTCGTAACAGTGCATTCAAAATTGCCCTTTAGAGTTACTGTCTTACTCTTCTACCCATGGTAGTAGTACTCAATTTTAAGAAGTATGTACTGCTTCACATTTTAAACTCAGAAATAGAAATGAGTCGACAGTGTTTGCTGTCCAGGTGGTCGTTTGATGTCATAATCCTCCCTGAGCACACAGGGAATGTGAAAATCTCTAGGATCAAAGTTTGCATGGTGGACAGCTGGGGTGCAAATCTCCGAGAAGCTGGAGGGGGCTTTTGACTCCTAGGAAGCAGTGATTGTGGGAAGTGAGTGGAGCATATGTTGAACAGATTAATTATCAGTATAATAAAATGGGAAGCAAAGGGGGGCTAGTTTATGTATTTAAAAAGTTGGTTAAAGAGCATAGCAAAAATGATTTTCAGACTTTTTTTTTATAAAGAAGTGATGCTTCAAGTTGAAGAAACTCTTTGAGAAGCCGAAATGCATTTAAGTTGCTGGATTGCATGAAGCTCTGGTTTTAAGTGGGGAACTAGGTGGAATTTTTGTCGCAGTTTTGATGACTAGATGATCATCTACATTTTTCTACTCACCTGGTCTATGTGCTCAGCTTATTCAGATCAGCTAGCTGTCTGACTTCACTGGTCAGAATATTTACTTTTAAGTTGTTATCAAAATGAAAGAATAACAGCAACAGGAACCTAGTACTGGAACTTTAGCTTTGATAGTTGAACAAAATAACCTCATTCTCCAGATTAAAGAATAGTTTTGTACTATTTTAAATGCAATGACTATTTCATTCACATTCCCATTCATTTTTGTTTTTATAATTACCTCTTATTTTGAAAAAATGTAAAATAATTTAAATAGCACACTTATATACATGAGTAATTATTTTTTAATATTTTTATTTTATAATTAATTTAATTTTACATATCAGCCACAGATTCCTCTGTCCTCCCTCCTCCCACCCCCCAGCCTTCCTCCTTAATCCCCCCATTCCCACCTCCTCCAGAGCAAGGTCTCCCCTGGGGAGTCAGCCCAACCTGGTAGATTCAGTTGAGGCAGGTCCAGTCCCCTCCTCCCTACACCAAGGCTGAGCAAAGTGTCTCAGCATAGGCCCTAGGTTCCAAAAAGCCAGCTCATGCACCAAGGACAGGTCACAGTTCCACTGCCTGGGGGCCTCCTAAACAGTTCAAGCTAATAATCAACTGTCTCACTTATCCAGAGGGCCTGCTCCAGTTCCATGGGGGCTCCTCAGCCATTGGTTCACAGTTCATGTGTTTCCACTAGTTTGGCTATTTGTCCCTGTGCTTTTTCCAATCATAGTCTCAATATCTCTTGCTCATACAATCCCTCCTCTCTCGCCAATTTGACTCCTGGAGCTCCACTTGGGGTTTGGCCGTGGATCTCTGCACATGCTTCCACCAGTCACTGAATGAGAGTTCTATCATGACAGGGTGTTCGGCCATCCGATCACCAGAGTAGGTCAGCTCAGGCACTCTCTCGACCATTGTCAGTGGTCTATAGTGGAGGTATCTAATTATTGTGATGGAAAATACTATGAATGTATGTGTCTGTGTACAATGCATAAATGGCTTCTATAGCAAAGGCTATTTTTGTATGTCTAACTTTATATTTTGTATAAACTTTGCATTCAGTAGCAATTGTATATAATAAAAACATGTAAAGTTCTGTGAAAAGAAGAAGTGGAGGAGGAGGGGGGAGGAGGAGGAAGAAGAAATAATAATAATTCTGCTTGGGGGAGGGGCTTGACCCTGCCTCAGCTGAATGTACCAGGTTCTGCTGACTCCCCATGGGAGACCTTGCCTTGGAAGAGGTGGGAATGGGGGGTGGGTTGGGGGAGAAGGTTGGAGGGGCAGGAGGAGGGAAGAGGAGAATCTGTGATTGGTATAGAAAATGACTTTAAAAATTCTTAATAATCTGGGAGGAGGGTACTGCACCTGCCTGGACTGAGCCTATTAGGTCGATCTCAGTCCTCGGGGGTGGCCTTGATCTGGAGGTGGTGGGAATGGGGGGTGGCCTGGGGGGAAGGGGAGGGGGGCAGGAAGTGGGAGAACAAGGGAATCTGTGGCTGTTATGTAGAACTGAATAGCATTGTAAAATAAAAGAAAAAAATAAACAGGATAAAAAATAAAAAATAATAATATTAACGCTGCTTCAGTCAGACATGGTGGTGCACACTTGTAATTCTACCCCGAAGGAAACAAGGGTAGGAGGATTTCAAGTTCAAAGCCAGCCTGGGCTACATAGTGTAACCCTGTTTCAAAATGAGATGGGAAGGGGCAGGGAGTAGAGGAGGAGGAAGAGAGACTAGAGAGTGTCTAGAGAGAAAGAATATGAGTGACTATAAGTGAATTGTCTTCAACAGTGCCATTCGTGACAGAGGACCGGGTAATTTGAAATGAAAATGGGATTATAAATGTGTTTACTTGTGCTTTTTTGTTTTCCTTTCCTTTTCCCTCATTTGCTTTCCTCTCCTCTCCTTCTCACGTTCCCTCTCTTCACCCCCTTACTTTCTACTTCCTCTCTCTCTTCTCTCCTGCTCCTTTGAAACAAGGTATCACTCTGTAGTCCAGGCTGGCATTGAACTTGGGAACATCCTGCCTCTGACACCAGATTTTTGGGATTACAGGCATGTGCTACCATGCCTGACTTCTTACTTAGTGCCTACATGTTTGATAAAAATCAATGAAGAGAGTTTTTTTGAAAAAGTGAAAAGTTAAGTAATTAAAAGTATGACAGGTTGGTGTCTTCTTTCTTTCTGTCCTTTCTTAGTGGCATGTAAAATAATGAGACTCTTAGTTTCAATGGAGTATTTTTAAACTGATTACTTAAAACTACCTTTTATAGCTATTGTATAAAAGCAGATTTTTTAGGCACATCCCACTCTTCCTCTTGACTGAGGTAGGATTATAAATTCACAATGATCTTGCCATAGCACTTTAAGATGCTTTATGTATTGTCTTTGAACGTTGATTCCTGATAATGAAGCACCTGCTGTCAATCTGGTTGTTGCTGCATATTAGAGAAATCGTTTTTCTCTCTATTAAGTTTCAGAATATACTGAATTTTTCTAGCATTTCAGGATATCATGTATGAGAGGCAGGGAGAGTTGCTTGCTTGTATTTAGTGGCCTTTTGGATCTGAAGAATCACTTCTCTTTCAGTTCTAGCTAACTCAGGTATTAATGCCATAAATATCATTTATGCCCTTCTGTTTTGGGCTTCTACATTCCCTGAGTGTTACCTGTACATAAGTATGTGTAGCCCTTTCTCCTTGTCTTTTGTTTTCTCTCTTGCTTCCCGTCACTCTGTGTTCTGATAGTCTTGCTGCTTTTCTTGTCCAGTTCACCGACTTTATATTCTCTCCAGTTCTGTGTAGCTGTTATTTAAATCTCTCATTTGAAATGTTTTTAGTGCTGGGGATCAGGTCTAGGACATTGCAAAATGCTAGGCTGTATCTCAGGCTCAAAATTTTTTTCTCTTCTAATGCTAACATCCATTTCTTGAATAGCATCCACGGTTTTTCACATCCATTTGTCTTGTGGACACTGTTTGTCGCTTGGACTCTTTGGACATAGGCAACACATATTTTAATGTTTTCTCCTGACTACTGTATTGTCTCTATTTCACTGGAAGAGTGTTCTCTCATTTTATGTCCTAAAGACAATTGGCTTGGCTGTTCGATGATTTTATTTTGTATGGCTTAGTCTTTGAGGACTTTAAAAACACGTGCAATGTAGGACGTGGAGACGTTAATGTTGAGTGATACCATGGGCAACTCACCCGGACCCTGGAATTCTGGTCTGTGTGTCCCCTGCATTTATTGTGAGCAATGGAAGTATTCTGAATTTTAGGCATATATCATGCTGAAATGAAGCTACTTGTTAAGTACCTCTCTAAAGAGAAAGCCTTATCATCATTATAATGGCCTTGATTGTGCAGATTTTCCCTCTTGCATTTCAGAATTAATTAATGATTCATTTTTTTTGAGGCAGCATCTCATGTTGTAGCCCCGGCTGGCCTCAGACTCATGGTTAATTCTTCTCTTCAGCCTTGTAAAGGCACGAGCCTCTATGCCTAAATGAATTTTAGGGAAATACTCATCCAGTATCTTCTAGGTAAATGGCAGTTGGATTTGTAGCATTCAGTAGTGCCTGATGGCCTGGTGAAAGCTGGGGTATTCTCCCTGCAATTCTCCTTGATCCCATTATAGTAGGTCATCTTTTCTTAGGGGTAGCACTTTGTCATAAGTGTGAAATACTATACATATCAAGTTTCTAGAAATTGTATTGAGGGGATGCTTCTTGTGATCTGTAGTTTTGTTTCTAAAACTAAAACTTGTCTTGTTTAATCAACTTCAGAAGATTGGCAGAAAGTTAAAGTGTGAGACCTATTACCTGCCAAAATTAAAATTTTATGAACTACTTTTTTTTTTCAGATCAAGTCCTGCTATGCAGCCCTTGCTAGGCTATGCTGACTCACCATGTAAACTAGGTTGGCATTGAAATTGCAACAATCCTCCTGCCTCTGCCTCCTGAGTGCTGGAATTACAGGTGTATGTCAATACATCCTGCTTCTAAATTACTCTTTCCCCCACGAAAATATTTTTCTTTTTAAAGTGACTCAAATCATGTAACTTTTATTTATGGCTGAGCAAATAGGGGGTCTCACTACATATATTCCTATGTTAATATTTTATTTTTTTCTGTATTGAGATTAAATAACCTATAAAACACAATCATATAAGCTATACATGTTTTCAAACAATATGAGAAGAGCTATGTTATTCAGCTGCCACTTAATATCTCAGGGAACTGTTGGGTTGAATTTTTCTGCCTTTTTTACTTAAAATAACATGACTTTAGTCTCAGCACAGAAGGCAGATCTCTGTGAGTTCAAGGCCAGCCTGGTCGACATGGTGAGTTCCAAGACAGCCAGTTATATAGTAAGACCCTGTCTCAAAAAAAAAAAATGTAAAATAGACGGGCGGTGGTAGCGCACGCCTTTAATCCCAGCACTCGGGAGGCAGGGCCAGGCGGATCTCTGTGAGTTCAAGGCCAGCCTGGGCTACCAAGTGAGTTCCAGGAAAGGCGCAAAGCTACACAGAGAAACCCTGTCTCGAAAAACCAAAAAAAAAAAAAAAAAAAAAAAAAAAAAAAAAAAAAAAAAAAGTAAAATAAATGCAACAAATTAAACGTAGGCAATACTATTTATATACAACCTGCAATGTCTCCAAGGGCACCTTTACTACTGTTGTAAGTGACACTTTATCACATTAGGTGACAGCATCCACTTCTTTTGCTTTGAGCTCAGCTAACACCTCTGGTCCATTTGGTTTCTCATTTCTTTATCTGTGGGAACATGCCTCAGACTGGGAACATTGGTTTCAATGTTGTCTGCATAGGGATTGCAGTTCAATCCATAGCATTTGCAACCCCCACCCTACCCCCACCCCACCCCATTCCTTCTATTCAGAGCAACAGTGGACAATTGCTACAGGGCTGCCTTGGCAGCTATTCCATGTGCAAGGGTTGGATTTCACTCTCTGATGGAAAAGTCCAGTATTCAAGGTGAGATTCTGATTTGATTGACTGAAATCTGAATGTGGTTCTTTATGTCACCGGCAATTCATGTAACTGATGAATGTGGTATAAATGAAAGAGAAACTACCCCTTCCGGCTTATAGGTGTAAGTCTAAAACTGAGCAATGTTTTGAGAAATGTTATGCCTTCTATGAACCAGAAGAACCTAGTCACACTGAAGGATTTGTCTTAACGGTTCATGCTTGATTTTAACAAGCATTTTTATTCAAAATCTGTTGCTTTGTTTTCTTTTGGCATAATCATACTTTTTCTTGCAGCTTGGAAGAGTAATGCAAAAAGGTTCCCCTTGCTTTTTACCCAGGTTCTGCCACTGGAGCATCTTGCAAAAAACTGCAGTAAAATATCATCACCAAGGTGTTAATGTTGATTTAGGCAAGATAGTGAACATCTCTGTCACTACAAGGATATTTTCCTCAGTTTGCCTTTTTATAGATGCATCCACTTTTTTCCTGTCCCCACTCACTCAGCCTAGTAATTATCAATCTGTTCTATAATAATGATTGTCATTTCAAACTGGTTATAAATTTTAATCTTCAGAAATATGCAAAATTATATACATTAAACTACATAATGTATAATCTTCAGGGAATGACTTTTTTACTGACTATAGTAATTGTATAGAGGTTCCCTGATTGTTACGTACATCAATTCTTTGTTTCTTTTTATTGCTGTATACTATTCCATCATGGAGATTCATTACAGTTTATATATTTGCTTGTTGTTACAGTGTATCTGAGACTGGATAATTTATAATGAATGCTTTTCCTTCAGTTATGAAAACTGAGAAATCTAGGGCCTTGTATCTGGCAAAGGCTTTTATGCTGTGTTATTCCAGGGCAAAAGGTACAATATTGGGCATGAGAAAGAGTGAAGGGGTCAAACTCATCTTGTTTTAATGGATCCTTTATTAGAAAAAAAATGACATTAAGCTACTCATAAGGACAGATCTAATGACATATTTAAGGGGCCACCTCTTGGTTTGCATTAAGTATTAATTTTCTAATACATAAATTTTGGGGGACACATTTCAAATGATAATGTCCATGGAATATATATATATATATATCATCTGCTATTACAAATAAAGCTTCTATGAATATTTTTGTACGTTTTTCAAACATAAGCCTTCATTTCTCTGGGATAAATGCCCAGGAATGTAATTGCTGGGTCATATGGTAGTTGCATATTCAGTTTTATAAGAAACTGCCAAACTGCTTCCAGGTTGGCTGTGCCATTTTGCATACTCACCAACAATATTCATGTGATCCAGTTTCTCTGCATTGTCACTATCATTTAGTGTTATCTTTCTTTTTAAATTTTATTCCCCTGTAGATAATGATACCATATTGTGCCTTTAGTTTTCAATTTCTCATTGGCTAATGATGTTGAATATCTTTTCCAGTGCTAATGCCTCATCTGTGTATCTTGTCTGTGGATGTCTTCCTTCATCAAAAAAAAAAAAAGAAAAAGAAAAAGAAAGAAACCCAATAGCAGTGCATTGTTATATGGATCCTTTTGTATAGGAATTTGGATGTTAGTGGGTAATGTGGTTTTACAAAAGACAGAAGTGCTGTTCAATTGGATTTTTTTCTTTCAATTTCCCTTCCTTCCTTCCTTCCTTCCTTCCTTCCTTCCTTCCTTCCTTCCTTCCTTCCTTCCTTTCATTCCTTCCTTTCTTTTGTGTGTACATGTTTTTTTGGGGGGTATGTGTGTGTGTGTGTGTGTGTGTCAGTGTATGATTGTGTGTACATATTTGTGTGTAATAGTCCATGTGTGCTCCAGTGTGCATGTAGAAGTCACAGGACAACTTCAAATGTCCTCTCTTCCGCCCTCTTTGAAGCAGGGTCTGTCTTATTTGCTACAGTGCTGCATATGCTGTTCTAGGTGGCCTGCATGCTTCTGGTCATTTCTCCCCATCTCATCTCACCTAGGAGTACTAGAATTACAGACACCACACATATGGCTTATACACATGTTCTGTTCTGGAGATCTACACTCAGGTCATTAGGCCTGTGTGATGAGCCCTTGTACCCACAGAGGCAAGCGATCTCCAGCCCTTTTTTTTTTATTGACTTTTTAAAAAAGAACTGGAAGTTTATATCACTGATTTTCTGTCATCTTTGTGTTTAATTTCATTGATTTCTGCCCTGTGTTTTTTTTTTCACCTTGCCTTGGGCTTGTTTTGGTATTTCTTGAGTTGGGAGCTTATACTCTTGATGATGCTTTTCCTGTCTTCTAATGGCCACATTTTACACCACCGATGTGTCTGGCTGGCTGCTTTGTTTCCTCTAAATTTTCATAGGGTGTATTTTAATTTCCATCCAATTCAGCACATTTTTAATTTCTTCCTCTTGGAACCACCAATTATTTAAAGTGTGTTTGGTTTCCAAATGTTTGGGAAATTTTGTTATCTTTTTGTTATTGATTTCTTTTAGTTTTAAATTTTATTAGTTTTTAAAATTAGCATGCAAAGTACTGAGTTTCATTAGAGCATTTTCCACACGTACTTTGTTCTTATTAACTCCCTTCTTCCACTAGCCTCTCCTGCCTCCCTGCCTCCTCCTGCTGGGCCACTTCTTCCTCCCACAGGCTCCCTTTCTACTTTCCTGTTCCGTGTATTCCTCTAACCTCTTCCTCCCCAATAAAATCCCTTTTCCCTTTTTGTGGTCTCCTTTCTAGTTTCATGACTATATGCCTAGTTTGATTTGATTGCAATTGTAGAGCACACTCTGCGTGTGTGTGTGTGTGTGTGTGTGTGTGTGTGTGTGTGTGTGCGCGCGCGTGTGCGTTTAATTCTTCAAAATTTGTTGAAAATAATGTATTCCACTTTGGGGCCAAGTGTTTTACAAACATCAATTAGATATTGATGGTTAGTGATGGGTTTTGTTTGTTTTAGTTCTTTTGTATCTTTGCTAATATTTTGACTAGTTCTAGGAGCTGGTAAGAGAGATGCTGAAGTGTCCATGTAGGGAATTTTTTTCTGCCATATTATCAGTTTCTGTTCTGTGTGTTATGAAGCTCTGTTATTTGATGCATTGACAGGATTGCTAAGATGTCTTAGAGGATTGGCTCTTAATTATTATATAACCTTCCCTTCTATCTATAGTAACTTTCTTTACTCTGAAGTCTACTTATCTGATAATATACTGAATTTTACTGTATTTTGATTAATGTTGCATGGAACATATCTTTTCATTCTTTTATTCCTAGCCTGCCTATGTAATTGTTTTTGAAATGAATTTCTTATAGACAATACATAGTTGGTCATTCTTGGTTTTCCTCTGTCATGCTCTCTTTTAATTGGTATACATAGGTCATTTAACATATTCTGTAATTATTATTATATTAGGGCTTAAATCTGACGTTTCCATTTTTATTATTATTTGCTTTTTGAAATAGGGTCTTGGTTTATAAGCCAGGCTGCAATGGAATTCGTAATTCTCCTGCTTCAGTGCTAGGATGAAAGGTGTGTGCCACCATACCTGGCTTGTAGTTTCTTTTTTATTTCATTAGCTGTGGTTTGGTTCTAGTTTTTTCTTTTTTAAACAGTTTTATGTATCCAAAGCTCTATGTAGCTGAGACTATCCTTGAACTCTTGATCCTCCTGCCTCCGTCTCCCACTTGCTGGGATCACAAATGTGTGCCTCCATACTTTTTTCATTTGCTTTGCTTTCCATTTCTGTTTTATTAATCGTCCCCCACCTTTCTCGTTGTGATTTGGATGTTTTAAAAGCTCATTTTTACTTTCTTGTATGACTCTAAAATGTTTAAAGTTCATTTAGCTTGTTCTTTGACAATTTCATACATGTATGTAATTCATTCTGATTACTCTCTCCCCACCCTTTCTTATCTCCTTCCTGTTATGATCAACCCTAACTCCTCTCTACCAATCCCTCTTCCAGACTGATGACTTTTGCTTCTGTTTTGTGATCCATTTAGTTTAATGGGGCTATCTGGGTGATCGTTGGATTGGAACTATTCACTGGAACCCGATGGCGTCACCAGTGGGTACGGCTCTGCCAAGATCTACCAGGAGCAAATAGCTATGCAGTGAAGGTTAGGGTCTTTTAAGCGCCTTCTCCATTCCTTCCTGACAGTTAATGGGGCAGTTGTTGTGCAGACCCAGTGCAGGCATCCACAGCTGCTGGGGGTTCATGATTGCAATGCCTGTGTCTTGCACAGAAGATATCCTTTGGCAGCCATTTTCCTCTGTTTTCTGGCTTTTTTCTTACATTTTTTCCCTATCTCCACTTCTGCAGTGTTCTCTGAGCCTCACTAGGGATGGTATAAATGTCTTGTTTTTGCCTGAACACTCATGTGTCACTTAGTTTAAGTACCTTGTGCAGCCCTGAGACTCTGTTTACTGATGTTCACTAGAAAGAGAGTCTTTGGTGACTAATGCTGAGAGTAGCATTTATCTATGGGTATAAGCAAATATTTACAAGGCAATGTGATGCTATGTCAATTTAGCTAAAAAAAAAATAGTATCCCCCTCCCCCAGGGCTTGTTAACTCCTAGGCTGTGTGGGTTGACCAGGGTTTTTTTTATGCAAAGGATTTTAAAATAATATTTTTATGTTTTTAAGAATTTTGCGCGCAGCCGGGCGGTGGTGGCGCACGCCTTTAATCCCAGCACTCGGGAGGCAGAGCCAGGCGGATCTCTGTGAGTTCGAGGCCAGCCTGGGCTACCAAGTGAGCTCCAGGAAAGGCGCAAAGCTACGCAGAGAAACCCTGTCTCGAAAAACCAAAAAAAAAAAAAAAAAAAAGAATTTTGCATACATATACAATGTATTTTGATCATACCACTCACCACTTCTCCCCTCCACCTCTCCAAGACCCCTCCAACAGGAGCCTCTCCTTTTTTAATGTCCCACTAAGTCCATTTAGTGTCACCCATATACATATGGCAAATAGGCAACCTATAAGTTGCAACAGCACCCCCAAGGAAAATGATTCTTTGTCCGCCAGCAGCCATAAGCTACCGATAGCATGTCAGCTGGGGGTGCAGCCTCATGGATCCCTACCCCATCCACTCTGATGACAACCGATGACTAGCTTCATCTTGTGTGGGTCTTATGCAGGTAACCACAGCTACCATGAATGTATAAATGCAATAAACATGACATATCTTGAAGACAGCATTTCACAGTGTTCCTCCCCATCCTTCAGATGTTACATTCTGTCTTTCCCCTCTCCAGTGATGTTCACTGAGCATTAAGAATTCGGAGGTTTGTATAGATGTTCCATCTAGAGCTAAACACTCACGGTTACTTTTTTTTTTTCAGTACTTTGACCAGTTATGATTCTCTCTATTAATTGCTGCTCACTGTAAAAGAAAGCTTCTCTGATCAAGGTTAAGAGAAGCCCAGGTCTTTGGGTACAAACATAAATATTTAGAAGGCAGTTTGACAATATGAACAGTTAATAAAGTAACTAATAGTAGGTGGCCCCTCTTGACCTCCCTAAGCCATGGGCTTTTGACCAGATATACAGTACCATGCATGAATTCCCTCTGTGGGGCAGACCTCAAGTCCAATCAGAAAGTGCCCCGTATGTCATGCCATTATTACATAATAAGTGCATCTTGCTTGGGAGGTTGGCATTGCAGCCAGCATTCAGGGTCCAGTGCTGGGTAAAACCGCTGATAGATCTCTCTTTCCTAGTGGCTTGTGCAGCACATGCAAGCACTATGAACGCTAGCCAGCAGCGAAGAAGTTTCCTGGTCATTTTGAGATAGATTTCTCTATATCCTTCAACCAAAGTGAGTGGTGTCTTCCCCAGTCGTTATGTTGGGTAGCCAAGAACAATAGCAATAGCTATTTTCTGAACAATAACTTTAAGGGGAGTATCCCATGCCGAGCACTGAAATTTTTGTTTAGTAACCTGTGTCTTCTGGGAGTAGCATTATCCACCCATGTAGGATACCGCTGTTCGAACTCTTTTGTTTCTCCTAAATCCAGAATGCTAACCCTTACATGGTGGAACCAACTCTTTAAACTCCTTTTACAGAAAAAAAATCTATTTTATAACTAGCTAACCATTGGTGGTGGATATCCATAAGGCTTCTTAATTTTATCAACTAAATCCCTGTCCCCTCTTCTCCCCCATCCCTAAATCCCATTAATTCTTAAACCTTTAATCTTCTGTATCCCTGCATCTTCATACATATCATTTGAATTCTACTGTTCCTATGACATTTTTGGGATGCATGGTAATAGGTTTCCATATGGCTTTCCCATACACCCTTCATTTTGGTTAACCTTCCTACTGCCCCCTTGTTTAACCTCATGTTCACTCCACCTTCTCTGCTTGAACCTTTCCATTCTCAGCATTCCTCCCTCTCCTTGGATTTTCCCTGGATTTTACTTTCCCCACTCCATTAATGTATCCCTTCCTATTGGCCACTTTCTAATTTCCTGAGTTCATCTTGTATTTCCAGTTTAAAATACAAAACAAGCCAGGCGGTGGTGGCAAACGCCTTTAATCCCAGCACTCGGGAGGCAGAGGCAGGAGGATCTCTGTGAGTTCAAGGCCAGCCTGGTCTACACAGTGAGTTCCAGGAAAGGCGCAAAGCTACACAGAGAAACCCTGTCTCGAAAAACAAAAAACAACAACAACAACAAAAAAAAATCCAGAGCTCTGATCCATATGAGAGAGAACATACAGCACTTGTCCTGGAGCTGGGTGGCCTCACTCAGTATAATTTTTCCAGTGCTATCCATTTCTCTGCAAATTTCATACTTTTACTTTTTATATCTAAGTCATATCCCATTGTGTATATGGCATTTTCCTTATCCAGTCAGTTGATGGATATTCAAATTAATTCTGTTTCCTAGCTTGTAAATAGAGCAGCAGTGAATATGGGTGTGTAGATAACTCTGCGGTAGGCTATAAAGTCCTTTGAGTGTATACCCGGGAGTGGCATATATCGAGTAGAGTTCAATAAATGTCCTGTGTTGTACAGTACAGTCTTCCCTAACAAAATATAATCAGATCCAAATTGTCAATAGTGCCAGGTTAAGTCCTGCTCTAGTTGTAATGAGGAAAAGAAGTTTTTTGTGTCTTAAACCCTTTTCTATTTTAGAGTAAGATTCATTTAACTTACAAGTAAGTCATATTAAATGATATTTGCTTCCTTAGTTATCTTTGGATATATGATTTAAGGACAGGCTCTGAAATTATGCCAGTGTCTGAGATAAATGATCAGGATTTTTAAAATATGGACATAAATCAAGTAGAAATTTAATTAGAGCTAGTGAAGAAGTTTCAGTAATACAGCCATTTACAAAATAAATAATATAAAAATCAATAGCTTTGCTATGTTTAGGCAATAGTTGTTGGGAAATACATCAAGAAAATGCCCATTAACAATTTCAGCCAAAATTATGAAATACCCAGGAGTAAACTTTTGAAACTATGCATGACTTTGATGGAGAAAACCACAAAGTTGCACTGAGACATACAGAAGATACACTGAATAATGAACAGGACCACTGAATGAGCAGACTCAGTGATGTCAAAATGATATTTACCTTCAAATTAATCTGTCCATCTAATGCAATTTTGGTGAAGCCATAGTTATTCCTTGGGAATCAGGAAAGGAGCAAAGGACTTGAAAAGATTCGGCAATTCAAATGGAGGAATAAATGCATGAGACCTGCCATCCCTGATGTTGTGTTAGGCTAGTAATGATGGAGTGGTTCCGGGAAAATATATCAAAATGCATAGGTTGATGCTCTTCCTGTAAGTTTAAAATGTTGTGTCATGTAGAAATAAATAATTCTAAGGCTATAATAATTGAGATTCTATTATGTAACAGGCACAGGAAGAAAAAAAATCAGTGTAATATTTTAAGGCCCAGAAACAAACCCGTGTGTATGACGGTGGCATTTCAAATCCGCAGGGGGAGAGGGTAAAATAATGAATAAATGAATTGTAATAGCTGGCTAACTGTTGTTTGCTTAAAATATTAATCATAAGAAATATTGCATGAATTAAAGGTAGAAAATAGAGTGCATAAATATTTTAAAAGCAGAGGTGAATATGAAACTATGTAAGTAGTCTTTCCCACACTGGCTACAAGAACATATACTTACGTCTAATTCTTAAATAATATAGGTAAATGGTTTCAAAGTAAAACTATAAATACTACAAATAGATACACTACACCCCTGTGCACTGCACCCTTCACCATTTTCCATACCCAGAGCTAACCACTGTCATTGTGGTCTTAGGCTTCCACCTTTAAAAACTATGATTATTATAGTTACCGTGTGTGGGGGTGGGTGGGGGTGGGTGGTGCATGTGCATGTGTGTGTGTAGGGGGGGTGGTGGCACACATGTCATGGCTTGCACAGAGAACTCAGAGGACAACTTTTCTTGAGTCAGTTCTCTCCTTCTGCCTTTATGTAGGTTCCAGGGACAGAACTCAGACTGTCTATCTCAAATGATAGATGCATTTGTAGTATTTAAAACATCGATCACCCGTTTTCCACAGGAGCCAGGCCAGTTTACACTCTCATTAGGAATCCATGAGGCTGCCTGATTATTTTCTTCTTGTCCTTATTAAAGTGTGTTAGTAGTTTTTGAGTTCTTGTCATCTGCTTTGTGAAATTGCTTTCAATGTAGTTACAATTTGCAGTTTTCTCTTAAAATTAGATTGAACACTTTTTCTCATGTTTAAGAGGGAAAGTCTTTTAAAATATTATATTGAGACCTATACTAGTCCATAAAGGGAAAATAATGCAAAGATTTGGCCACTTATAGAACAGTAACAAGTTAAAAGCCACTGACAAACTGGGGTAGGAGAATATTTACAACATACGGCAGAATAAATAGCCTTGCTATTTCATGTTATTAAAAATCACTAGCTGAGGATGTTCCCTTCTCTTTCTAGTTGGTTGAGTGTTTTTATCATGAAAGGGCATTGCATTTTTGTCAAATGTAGTTTTTTTCTTCTCTTGAGATGATAATGTGTTTTTTAATAACAGTATAATTGACATATAATTCACATCTTGCAATTCACTCTTTGAAATTGTACAATTCAGTGGTTTTTAATATAGCCACAGAGTATACAACTGCCACCAGAATGTAAGTAGAGAACTTTTTCATTACCCCTAAAAGAAACCTTGTACACAGTTAGCAGTCACCCTTCATTAACCCACCCCCCCCCCCAACCCCTGCAGCCCTTGGCAACCACTAATACACTTTCTGTCTTTGGCTTGGCCTATTCTGGACATTTCCTATAATTGAAATCATGCAATACATTGCCTTTGTGCCTGTTTCTTTCATTTAGCTTACTAGTTCCAAGATTTGTTCATGCTATAGCATAGATCAGTGCTTAATTCTTCCTTGTTAACTCTGGGAGACTAGAGGACTGAGAGCCTGACTTCTTGTTAGCATAAAGCTGTCACCTTTTAATTGCTTACCACCAAAGCTTCATCTTCTAAGAGGGAATCCTTCAACTGGAACTACTTCGTGTTATGTTTTACATAAAGTCATTTCATTGTGGGAGAGTTTGGGAGCTCTCAGTTCTTAGGACCAGCTGTTAGCTCTAGGGAAAAATCTGTCTTTGATCCAGGACTTTGGATGCTGGGCAGTGGGAAGAGCCACTGGTCTTGATGGCCTCTTCACATAGGGAACTCAGAGCTGCGAATGAGCTTGGGCAATGGAATCAGAGTGGGGTGGTTGGATCCCTACTATTCTCTGCCCTCTGTCATGGAGTTTCTATCCTATGAATGGGAACTGGTTAAAAGAAACAAGTCCCAGAAGGTTTGGCTATATTCCCCAGGAATTTTGCCCTTCTCGTCTGTGTTGGAGGTGATGAGAATACTGGCTGCTTGCTTTCTCATGGAAGGCCTGTCTCCCTTGATTGAGAGCCAGAGCCAGAGGGCACCCAGTCTTCTAAGCTGCTCTTATCCCGAGTGTTACTTGCACAAAGGTGGGCAAGAGGATGGGAGGAAAGCAGTGAGTTATAGCTCATATGCCAGATGTAGACCATCACTGTTAGATCACTGACTTTTAACAGATGTTCTTGAAGAAATGCTTTTTCATTCACTGTATATCCTTAGGGTAATTTCCAGCAGCTTACAATTTTTAAAAGCCACTTTCACCAGTTCTGAATAGTCACATAGGCGTTCTTATGCTGCACTTCCAGGGAGAGGATGCTTCTCATCTAATTACTGTTTCGGTGAGGTCGCTAGAAGGCTATTAGCAGGCAGGACTGGTGATCATTTTTAAAGTACGGCTTCTGCTGGGTTTTTTGTTTTGTTTTGTTTTTGTTTTTTTACCAAAGAGATTTTATTTGTAGTTGCTTGGTTTTCCATTCTTTGCTCTTATTTCCCCAATGTAAATGCATTTTGTACTTTTGGAGAGTTATTTTTAGTCACTACATTTTGCTTGTTACTCTGATTTTTAGGTTGGCTCCAGCATCTACTACTGTGGCCACCACTGACAATTCCAGCACCATGTTTCCTTCGATGCCAACTGTTCCTGTAAGCCTGGCTTCCCAGGAACTCTCATGTAAGTTTTATTCATTTTAAAGAAATTATTGTTATTTTCATGAGCCTACTTAACTCAGTGTGTCAATAGAAACTATGGATTTCCTGTATCATATAAATAATCACTATGTTTGAATCCATCTATGACTGTTGACATCAGTAGTAGCTTTGCTTTAATAAAGTTTATTATTTTTTTTAATTATCATGGTTAATGTCTTAGTTACCTTTCTATTGCTGTGGTAAGACACTTTGCCCAAGGCAGCTTATAGAAAAAAGAATCTATTGGGGTTTGCTTAGAGTTTCAGAAGGCTAGAGTCTGTGGCCATTGTAGCAGGAAACATGGCAGCAGGCAGGCCTGGCACTGGAGCAGTAGCTGTGAGCATACATCTGATCCACAGCCAAAGGCAGAGAAAAAGCTAACTGACAATGGCATGGGCTTTTGAAACCTAAAAGCCCTCCCCCAGTGACACACCTCCTCCTAGGCCACACCTCCTAATCCTTCTCAAACTAGTCTACCAACTGGGGGCCAACTATTCAATCATAGGAGCCTATGGAGGCTAATCTCATTCAAACCACCACACTAAATATGCCTTAAAGGGATACATTTTAGCATCTACTTCATTATCACTATAGTGTTTTGAGATAACTATTACTAATAGGAAAGGAAGTTTGCCAAGTACACCTGAATGGAAGGAATACAAAAAGGATACTAAGTGTATTCTTATGTACATTCCCAGTTTATGCTCTTTATAGTTTATCTGCTAAATGTCTGAAATTCATCACTTCTTTTGGTACTAGTTGAAATATTATTGTTACTCAAATATGCCAGAGATAGTTTATGCCTTGTGATGGCTTGAAAGAAAATGGCCCCTAATAGGGGTGACACTATTAGGAGGTCTTGTTGAAGAAGGTGTGGTCTTGTTGGAGGAAGTGTATCACTATAGAGGCGGGCTTTGAGGTCTCATATATGCTCAAGCAACAATCAGTGAGACAAGTCACTTCCTGTTGTCTGCTGGTCAAGATGTAGGACTCTCAGCTCCTTCTCTAGCACCACTTCTGCCTGCATGCTGCCGTGTCCCACCATGATGATGATGGACCAAACCTCTGAAAATGTAAGCCTCCTTAATTAAACATTTTTTCCTTTATAAGAGTTGCCATGATCTTGGTGTCTCTTCACAGCAATAGAAACCCTAACTAAGACATGCTTTTAAAATGGCATGGAAAATAAATAAACTGTACAAAACGTAATCATAGTATTTTAATAAGACTCAAGATTCCTTTACATTAGGCTGACAGGTATTATTTCTGTAAGATAGCATTCAGCATCTTTTGGAATGATATTTTGTTTTTTCTAGTTAGTCATGTTTTTGAGAATGCTGATATTTTGAGTTGCTTTTTTGCTATAAAAATCATACATGCATATGTGTATATATATACATATGCATGCATATATATATACACACACATAGCATTTCCTCTAAGAAGATAATTTTGTTTATCCTTTCAAACTTAATCCCATACGTATAAAATATACATTAAATTATCTGCTTTTTGTAAGAATGGGACAATATTTTTTTTTGATTTTGCTTTCTGTATAGCTATAACTAAAGCATTGACCAAAAGCAACTTGGGAAAGAAAGGATTTGTTTGTAGGCACTCAAGGAAGCAGGAACTGAAGCAAAAACATGGAGGAATGCTTCTTGCTTGATTGCTCTCAGGCTCCTGTGCAGCTGTGTTATTATACAACCCAGGTCCACCTGCCCAGAAATGACACTTCCCATAGTGAGCTAGGCTCTCCTTCATCAGTTACTAATAATGAAAGTGCTCCAACAAACATACACCTGCAGGCTACTCTGATGGACACAGTTCCTCAGTTGAGGTTCCCTCTTCTGGTTTGTTTCAAGTTGACAAAAATTGACCAGCACACTGTTGCATTTCCAGTCCTGGAGTTTATCATCCCTCTTAGCTATATGTCTGTGTATCTGTCCAGTTCAGAAATTCAAGTTACTTTATTAGACAATCTTCTCTGGATAAGGTAGACTCTTTCCCAAAGATTCATTTTAATTTTTCTCTTGAATGTATAGTCACTAGTGTTAAAATGAATTAACAAAGTAGGCCTTTTGATAATATGATCAATTGCCATTATTCCTAGGGAAATGGTCTCCTTTTGGATAAAGTTTTTAATCTCAAGTGAAGAAAATAATGCTATCTAGCTATACAGAACACCAACTGGGATCCAACCTGCAAGCTCCCCAGTGCTCTTATGGATACTAACCCCAAATACTTCGTGACTGAGCATAGTCTTCTTGAGTGCTGCTCATTTCACTCTCACACAAGCTAGCACAAAGAATGTAGTATTACCATAGGCCCCCTATGCCAAAAGGGACATGGAATTTTAGAAAAATCTCCTGCAGACTTTTCATGCCACTGTTACCTCAGGGAAAGTGGAACTCAAGAAACTGTTCGTGTGGCAGCCTTACAAGTATTACATGCATGTCATTTTTGTTATTATCCCTTTATCTACATTTTTTTCTTTTAAAATTTCTCACTGGTTTCTTCCTTCCTTTTTCTGACTTTGTATTTTGTCTTGTTCCTAATTTTGACTTGTTCATGACCCCTTTATTTTACATAAGTTCTTTGTCAGTCTTCTCAGCTCCCTCTTCTTAGTCTGATTTTTCTACATTTTTGAGTTATTTCCCAATTTCTTTGTATGTTTCATCTGGTTCCATATTTCTGCATGCATTTCTATATTTCTACATAGAGTTTGATTCTTCCATGTCACTCAATTTTTGAGAATGAGATTCTGATCTATCCTAACTCTAGCTAGAGCTTTTTTGATGTTGCCCCTCCTCATAAGCTAGTGGCATATGGGGCACCTTCCTGTACTTGACACACTTGTTGCTGTGAACCAGGATGAACAGGCAGAGTTACCTGGAATAAAGCATGGGTGTCTGAGCCTGTTCATTTAGCATGAATGGAGTAGGCCAGGCTCCCTAGACTAGTCAATGCACTTAGCAGGCATCATGAATTCTGTGGTTATATAGTACAGCCATTAACCTGAACATA
Organism: Peromyscus maniculatus bairdii; assembly: GCF_049852395.1. NCBI lineage: Eukaryota > Metazoa > Chordata > Mammalia > Rodentia > Cricetidae > Peromyscus > Peromyscus maniculatus. The sequence continues at coordinate 51,311,155 of NC_134875.1, forward strand.
TTGTTAATTGGGAAGGCTAGGCTAACATAAACCATTGTGTACAAGTAATATTTTTATTCCAAATTTCTTGTTACACAAGACTCATTTAATTGCCAAGAAGGTCTGAAACTACAGAGAACCACAAAGAAGAAAGTAATATATTCCCAATCCCCTACAGCCATAATTTTCTTCATTGTTCTTTATATGCTTGGTATAGAGTAAGGATCAATAGTGCTATCAAAGGTATGAAAATTATATGTAGAAGTCATCAACAAACATAGGAAACATAGGACTTAAACTAGGAGGTCTATTCTAGAAGGGATACAACAAAAAGGTGTAAAAGAGGTCTGGGATGTCAGAAAAAGTTTGAAAGATGCATGCCTAGTGTTAGCTAAGATGTAGAGAAATAGGCACTCTTCCTTATAGACCAGAACATAGTTTTTTGGTTTTGTTTTTTGTTTTTTCAAAATCACGTTGGTAGGTAACTTTCACAAGGTACACTGAGATTTCAAAATATCCTTGATTTAGTCCAATGATTTAGCCCTGTGATTTAGCAATTTCATTTGTAAGAATTAGTTTCTCAAATACAGTTGTGTTTTATATAAAATATGTACAGATATTTTATGTATATTGAAAATTTGTGGGTTTTTTTTCTTTGAAAGTTAAATAAAACTTACCAGTGAGGCCATCTGCGTCTGGAGTTTTCAATATTTATGGAAAGAGTTTTGAGAATGGATTAAATTCCTTAATGGTTATAGAGCTGGTTAAGTTATGTTTTATATTTTAATGAATCTCTCCAGGAGTTGTAATTTTCAGCAGGAAGGTTAATTTAGATGCCTGGTGTGCAGTATATCACTTTATATTGCACAGTGTTGGGTTCAAATCTATGACTTTGATTTCAAATTCTTGTTAACAAATGAGTTCCCATATTAAAAAAAATCTTGAATCACTGAGGCTTAACTGACACAAGTTTCTCATTTCTTGCTAACAATGTAAATTCATACCAACACTATCTGTTTTATTTTCTAGCCACAACCTCGACGACTACCACTACTACCGTTACCACCAATACCACTACTACAATTACAAGTGGTTTCAACCTGTATTTCAAGCCACCATCAGCTTGGGCTAATGGCACTGGCTTAATCAGTGTGGCTTCTCTACCAGCTACCATGACTGTAAAGTAAGCTTGTTTATTTGAAATTTTGTGTTTTGTTTTATCGCTTTATAGGCATAATTACATGGGTAGCTTTAGACTAGTATTTTATAAATCAGTTGAGGGAACAGGGAAGGATTTTTTTTAATGTAGCTCAGGATATTGAACAGTCAGCAGGCTTCTGCAATACTGTTATACAGTCATTACTAGTACTACTAATATGTATAATTTATCGTGCAATTCTGCATATTTAGCAAGACAATTCTTTAAGAACATCATACTATTTGATACTCACAATCATCCCATGAGATAGACTCTATTTGGGGTCCTGTTTTATAGAAGACTGGAACACATAGAGATTAGGTAGTTCTTTAACAGTCACACACATTGTAATGTGTGTGCCACGATAAAAATTCTAGCAAACTCTAGAACGTATATAATCTTGCATATCACATGAAATATCCTGTGTGTCCTTTGTACCATTCCTACAATGACAGAATCTTGCATTACTATAGTTTAGAACTAAGCTAGAATATTGACACTGATGCAGATGCAGAATAGGAAGCTGGAGAGAAGGCTCAGTGGCTAAGAGCGCTGCTCTTCCACAGGACTAGAGTTCGGACCTCAGCTCAGAATTGCCTAGAACTCCAGCTCCAGGGGCTCCAGCACCCTCTTCTGGTCTCCATGGGCACCTGTACACATGTACAGGCACTCACACACAGATAGACACACATAAAAAGTAAATATTTTAAAAAATAAATAAAAAACATAAAATAGCTCTGTCACCACAAGGATTCCTTCTTTCCTTAACTCCTGGCAGTAATTAATCTGTTCTTCATTACCATATTCAGAATATTTTAAGAATACTATACAGATGGAGCCATGGCATATGTGTCCTCTAAGAATTGGCCTTGTGTTTTCATTCAGCATAATTCCTTATGTTCCACCCAATAGCTTGATCTCTCTCTCTTTCTCTTTTAATTTCTGAGTAGCATTTCATTCTCTTTGGTATAAAGTAGTTTGTTTAAACATTGAAGTATTGATAGGCATCTAGGTTGTTTGTAGGTTTGGGGCTATTGGTATGAACATTTGTGTACACATGTTTTTGTGAACCTAAGTCTTATGTATCTGGGGTAAATGTCCAGGCATGTGGTTGCTTGTCAGTGTGACATTTGTATATTTATTATTTTTATGTGCCAAATACTTTCCCAGAGTGGCTATGCCATTCTGTGTACCTACCAGTAGTGTATCAGTTACCCAGACTGTCCCTATTTACTTGCTTGGTTGTGGCAATGTGATCCTTTTTTACTACCCTTCTTAAAGATGTGAAGTGATCTTATTGTGGCATGAATTTTAATGTCTAATAATGTTGCACCTCTTTAATTTGTTCTTAGTTCTTTGAGAACTTAATACAGTGTGTTTGGATCATACTTATCCTCTCCTCCCACTCCTCCCAGACCCACCCCTATGCACTTTGTGTTCTACTCTCTGTTTGTACACCCGTCAAGTCGGATTTCTCCTGATCATAGATTATTGGATGTGTGGGCTTCCTCTCCAGCTGCCCTCTTGAAGAAAACTTACTGTCCCTCCCCTAGTAGCTAGACTGAGCGTGGGGCTTCATGCCCACCTCCCCTCCCCATGTCGGGGTTTGGACTGGCGTGGGCTTGCACAGGTCTTGTGCATGCTGTCACAGCTGCTGTCACTTCAGGTGTGGAGCTGCCCTGCTGTGTCCTTATCATCATCCACTGCCTCTTTATCCTGGTTAGCTGCGATACAATGATACATATTTTATATATGTTTGTATTTTTATATATGTTTTGTATGTATGCATGCAGATTTTGTTTTTGCTTTTAAGTTTTGATATCAGAATAATATTTAAAGAATTATTATCAGCTTTACAACAAAAGAAATTATAGAGTTGGTACAGATTCATTAACTATTTTTTAATGAAAACTTCTGCAGCCAGATAAATCTCTTGGGGAATCTGTTAAATTAAAAATAAACTTATTTAATGGATCCAGAACCAGTCAGACTGTCTAGTTCAGCTTTAATGAGCTTCAGCAGTGTGTGGTTTTAAAGGAACAGGTCCATTTGTTTTCTGAGTTGTCAGATTCAAAAGCCTAAAGTTGTTTGTGGCCTTCCCTTATTTGTCCTTTTTGGACAAATATTGGAAAGATATTCTTGTTTGATTTCTGATGTCGGTGGCCTGTGTCTTTCTCGGATGAATGTTATTGATATTTCTCTAAAGAACCAGCTTTTGTTTCATTGATGATTCTGTAAAACTTCCCTGCTTTCAGGCTCATTGTTATCCACTGTTGTTTCTTTTCTCCTGATGATATCGGGTTCATTTTCTTTTGCTAGTTTCTTAACGGATGATCTTAGACTATTGATTTGAGGCATTTTCTTCTCATGCCAGCCTTTAGTGCACGGCTTTTCCGGCAGCCCACATCTCTCATTATGCTCTGATTTCATTTTGAGCCGTGGATTATTGGGGAGCATGTTGTTTACTTTCCAAGTGTTCCGAGATTTCTGTCTTTTCTTTTGGAATTAGTTGTAGTCAGTGAACGGACTCCATATGATTTCAACTATTTTCTATTTGTTCAGATTTTTTTTCTTGTATGGGAGGAAATGGTTCATTTTCCGGAATGTTCCATGGAAACCTAAATATCTGTTTTCTTGTATATAATGTTTTATGTATGTCTGTTAGATTCTGTTATTGTATTTTCAGATTTTGGAGTTTTGCCATATTCTAGTCTAGTACTTCCTTCAGTTGTGAAAAATAGCTTTTTGAAGTTCTCAACCAAATGACTTTGGATTTGTCTTATTTTCTCTCTTTAGCTTTATTAGTTTTTCTTTTAGGGAAAATTCTAGTGCCCTTTGTAGTTGGTTTTATTAACTTTTTAACTACCACACAAAGACATGTGCATCACTATAACATCTACATATATATATATACATCATTTCTTTTATATATATAATTTATATATATATATAATATATATATATAATTTATATATATATATATAATTTGCTTTTATTTTCACCCCTGCTTCTCACACTCGCTTCTTGTTATTAGTCCCTTAGTCCCTTCCTTCTCCCAAAATTGTTCCCTCTTCTCTTCTCATGATCTATAGTCTATCTGTCTTTTTCTCGTGTAATTTGAGGCTTTATTGTTTGGCCGCATATACATTTAGATTGGCAATTCTCCTTGTACCTTAATTCTTTTATTATTATGTAATTTCCTTAACTTTGCATATGGTAATTTTCATTGTTTTGTATTCTACCCTATATAATAGGGACATCATCTTTTCTTTAAAAAACAAACAAACAATAACAACAAACAACACCCCTAGTTTTACACCTTTAATTATTTTATCTTTGGTCAATCCATATCCTGGGAGTGATTTCTTGTAGGCCTTTATATTGTTGGATGTTTTTTTTAACCACATTGTCAAGTACATTTATATTCAAAGCACCTATGGACGATCAGGGCTTGTCTCTGTTGTTCTGTTATTTGAGTTTTACTTTTGATTTGTGTCCTGTTTCTCCTTGTTTTGAATCTTCCCAGGATTGCTGGAAATTTTCAGGGAGTTTCACTTTGTTTTATATATGGTATTTTTAATACTTTGTTTCATATAAATTTTTACTAGTTGCTGTAAATATTAAGGTATACATGTATAACTTAAAACAATCTATTCATATTGATATTTTACCACTTTGGATCAAGTGGAGAAACCCATTACTACCTTTATCATGTAAGTATTGTTATTGTAAGTATTTCTTCTATGTACAATGAACATAATACCCCAGAAGGTTGGGCTTTTCATTCCAGCCACCAAATACAATCTAAGAAACACATTGAAAGTGAATAACACTTTGCCCTTCTTTTCAGCCATTTTGATGCGACAAGACTTGTCATTTCTTTTCTGCATAGTTAATCTTTACAGGTAGATTTGTTAGTAATGACTTACCTTATTTTTTCACTTGCATATAATATCTTTATTTCCTCTTCATTTCTGAAGATGCGATAGTCATGGACACTTTTATTTTCTCCTTTCAGTACTTTGAAAGTGTGCGATTTCACCCTAACCTCACAGTTTCAGATAAGAAATCAACTATCATTCAATTGCTCTTCTAAGTACATTCTTTTCTGTCTGTGTTTTGCTTCCACAATTTTAAAAATTGTCTTTACCTTTCAGAAGTCCAATTGCTCTGTGTCTTCCCATGGTTTGCAACCTTTTCTTCTCAATAATTTTTCAGGCCCAGGCCCATTCTCTCTTTCTGGAACTTCTCTTGCATACATTTTTATCTCATTTATTATTGTCCTCCTATGTCCTTGCAGCTTTTTTCATTTGTCTCTGTTTTCTCTTTGTTGTTGTGTGAATTTTAATTACCTGCCATTAATTAAATGTTCACTGATCATTCTACTGGCAAACCCTTCACGTAGGCTCATTCCAGTTATTTTATTTTTTAGTTGTGTATTTTCCACTTGGTTTTTACAGTCCCCATTTCTTTGCTGATTTTTTTTTGTTTATTTCAAGAGGATTGAAAATTGCCCTCTTTAGACATTTTTAGTGACTGTTTTAAAATTCCTTTCAGACAGTCCCAGCATCTGATACCTCTTAATGTTGTTATCTGTGTTGCTAGCCTTTTCTCTTTCAAGTGGTGATTTTCCCAGTTCTTGATATGGATCATTTTTATTGTGTCATGGCCATTTGTCTATTATGTTAGGAGTGTTTGGGTCCTATTTATATCTACTTTCTTTTCATTAGATAGTCCCTTTGTTGAGCTATAGTGCAAAGGCTGGGTGTGTTTTTATGTTTTGCTTCCCACTGGACCTTGGCTCCAGCATCCTAGCAAAAATGGAGCACTGAGTCATCCTGCTCCAGTGCTCCTGGACAGTGTGGAAGTTCATCTCTCTTAGTTCTACTGACTCATCCCCTGTGAAAGTGGGACACTGTATCACACCAGTTCACTACCTCTCGTGGGAATGCAAGCCCAGCTTGCAGATGGGCCCTGGAGCACCAGATGAAGAGGCAAGTGATGAACTACCTCAGTACTTTAACTGATGAAGGGGTAGGCAAAATTTCAAGTTGGACCTTACTGATGGAGGACACAGGATGTCAATTTCTCTACCTCCTTCTACTTTGTATGGCCTCATTGATGTTCTGTAGACATGGAGGCTTGGCCCTCTACTGGGCCTCACTGACACAAGGGTCATGGAAGAAAGAAAAGAGTCCTCTGATTGGCCTTCTTCATTTTTAGTTTTGCCAGTCAGTATGGAGGTTAAACTCTCCACCAAGTCTTGTTGACTCCCAGAATGGAGGAAATGGGAGTCATTACCAGTCCAAGCTTGCCCTACCGTGTTCTGTCTTTAGAGGTTAGATTCTCTACTGGGTCTCTGTGATCTGTGATACCAGAGCAAAAGGTGAAGTATAATGATTAATTCTGTCTTACTCAATCTCATTAAGTCTTGTTGCTTTTGAGTGAGGGGGATTTAGCTTCATTCGGCCTGCCACATATGTCCCCATTAGTACCCCAGTAGGAAATTAGAATGGTGCCTGCTTCTGCCAGGAAAATATTACCTGCTACCTCCTCATTGAGCTCCACTGATACTCTTCCTGCTGAGTCAGTGTGGCCTAGCTGCCCTGATCACAGAATCAAAGATCAAGTGGATACTCAGCTTTTTCAATACAATTGGCAGGGGAGTTGGAGATCCTCACGGTTCCTTGGGGGTAAGGGATGTTGATCTTTTGTGACTAGTACTCAGAAGCATGCTTGGACTAAGATGATTTCTGGAGCTTCCATCATTCTGTGCTGACATCACAGGAAGAGTGGAAGCAGACTGTGATTTAGTAGACATCTTAAGTATTTATTTACTCTATTCCCTTAGGATAACTTTCAGAGCATTTAACTGGATGTTTTAAAAAAATCATCTTTATCTGTTATTATTTTGTTGGAAAGCAGATATGAGAATCTACTGACAGGCTTTCCCCACCTAATGTTCCTGTACTATGATTTCAAATATGATTGTACTTTTAAAAATATGATCATAGTATGTCTTTTTTCTATTTTAGCTCAATAGTAACTCCTGTGATGACATATGGTCGCCTGGAAAGTATGGTGGACAAGTTGCACATTCATCTGCGAGACCAAGAGAAACACTTTCTTTATCAGGCCAACCAACTCAATGTTTGGAACCATACATTGATTGAGAAGAGAGATGAGGTAAGAAGATATTGTCATTGATTTTCCTGTATTGTGCAAGTATTTTCAGATAAACACAAGAGAATAGACTTTGGTTTTGTGATTAATTTTCTGTTGCAATATTGATGAGTATCTTAAAAACATTTTCTTGAGTTAATATGCTCCCTGAATTAGGGAGTGTTTGGTATTTGAGGTGTGTTTGAGAAATGTGTATTGTTTTAAAATTAATGAGAAAATTTGAATATCAACATCATTTTGTTCCTATTTCTCTTTAAAGATTACTCTTCTACATCACGAAGTGGAAAAAGTGAAGCTGGACCAGAGAAGGTAGAACCTTTGACTTCTTTGCTTGGAAGAGTCAAGATATTTTTGTTCCGTTTTTCCCCTTTGCTGTTTATTGACATTTAATTTGTTGCCCAAAATTGCTTTCATCAGCCCTTCTGTTGACTTGTTTTATTCAGGTTGGAACGGGAATTGGATTTTATCCTGGCACAGCAGAAGGAACTAGAACATCTGTTGACTCCTTTAGAGGAGTTTGTGAAGGAACAGAATGGGGCTTTTAATCTGCTGTATTTTGATAAAGAGTATGAGAGAATGTAAGTACCTGAATAAAGATTGAAGAATTGGGCAGAAGGATGGAGAAATGGAATCATAAAGCAGAGAATAAATATTGGTAGAAAAGGGCAAGCTCTTCTAGTTGGTATTTATCAGCTTGTTTGCTCCATGTTTATCTTTAACGGAGGCTTAGAAATAAAGGAATCATTCTGGCAGCTTTGTTTTATAGCATTTTCTTCACCGTTATTAATCTCAAGCTCATGTTTGTCTACTGTAAAGTTTTTATATTTGTCAAGTGTATTCTTAAATTAGAAACACAAAGCTTATGTATGATATCATATTACTGTGGAATATTTCTGGTTTCATATTGACACATCTAAGCCTAATATCTATACAGTTGTTTTAGTCATATGTATTTCAAAGACAGACTGTTCATTTGAGGATGAACTATGGTTTTCAAAATTGGAATGATTTTGTCAGCGTTTCAGGATAGGTATGTTTTATTTGTGTACTATTCAGTCTTTACCTTGTGTCTGTTCACTGTCAATGTTCCCATGGTAACTCTGTCTCTAGAACTGAGACTTGATAATCAGGCCAGTTTATAAAGCATTAAGAGACGTTGTGTGAACACACTAATAATCTAAATTGGGACTTAGACTCATTTTGTTAGTGGCTTCTTAGTGAATTGTGATGGAGCTCTTAGGTTTTGGATTTTTTCCGCTTTTTTTCTTTTTAAACAGGTTCTTACCAGTTTTGCACAGGCTTCTGTCAAACTGCTGCGTTAAAGTAATTCTGTCACCTTAGCATTCTGAGTAGAAGGAATTGCAGAAACACATCACACTGCCCAGCTGAGCTTTTGCAAGTCCTTTGCTACTGAACTTATTTTTTAAGGCTTGAATGTTAACGTTTTTGTAGGATTTTAAATGTGGATAAGTACAGCTAATCTGTACTGACCTCCATTTTATTTCTGCTTTTATATTTCTGCCTTTGTTTTCTTCCTCGTTCCTTTTTTATTTTTCTCTTCTTTCTTTGCTCTATTCTTTGGCATTGTTTCTGTAAAATATATATAGGGTTTTTTTTTTTGTTTTCTTGTTTGAGACAGGGACCATCTTGGCTGGCTTAGAACTCTATGTAGAAGAATCTGGCCTAGGACTCCCTGTGTATACCAGTCTGTCCTTGAACTCATAGAGATCCACCTCTTGAGTGGTGGAATTATAGGTGTGCACCACCAAGCATGACATATTCTATGCTTTTATCACTAATTTTTGGAGAAGGACTCATCTAGCACAAGTTCTGTAACAGCTAAGGCTTGTAGACAAATTGCTAAACAGTCTTATTAAATAAAAATCACAGAGCCAGATATTGGGGTGAAAACCTGAGAGATCAGAGGAATAGGAAAAGCCACAAGCCAACCTCACCTCACTCACACCTCAGCTTCCAAAGGGACCTACTTCCTGTCCACCCACACCTACATGCCTTTCTGTTCTGCCATCTCATCTGCTCTCTCTGTCCAGCTACATCACTTCCTCTTCCTGCTCAGCTCTGTCACTTCCTGTCTGTATGTACAGACCTCCAGACCTCCATGGTTAACTAGTGTTGGAATTTAAGGCATGTGCCACCACGCCTGGCTCTGTTTCCAGTGTGGCCTTGAACTCACAGAGATCCAGACAGATCCCTGACTCCTGAGTGATAGAATTAAAGACATGTGCTACCATTGCCTGACTTTACTATAGTGCCTGGCTTCTTCCTCTGATCCTCAGATAACTTTACTGGGGGACACAGGTAAAATATCACCACCAAGCCTAGCCTGAAATGCTTGATCCTCCTCTCTGCTTTGCAAGTGTTGTGATTATAGGACTGTGCCACCAGGCTGAAATTTATTCTATCTTTTTTCTTTTGCTTTTTAAATACTTAATATTTTTAGAATATGCTAACTGTGAATGGAGGGCCTTAGAAACATTAATTCCTTTCCAAGTACTCTTTTGTGGTCTGATTTATGTTGCAATAAAACTTTCAACAGAATTTTCAATAGTTTAGGCAACCAATTACATGTAAGTAATTTGGCATAGAAAACAATAGATAGTTACCAAGAAATCTGATTGTGTCTTTTAATTTTTTAGATAGTTAAGTTGAAAACTCTACTGGCCACTTTTAATTTTTGTAAACATATCAGTAGACTACTAAATCAATCAATCTTTCTCCATCCCTCCCCACTCCCCACTCTGTTTCACAAACAGTTTGAATGGAATTTTTGAGAATTTAGATCACTAAGCAGTTTGTAGTAAACTCAGATTGATCTACCTTTTATTGTTTGTTGTAAAATTTGTTTCTCAAAATATCCTTTGTTGCTTGCTATAGTATATCATATAAGGTTTTACGATGAAATTTTATGTATTCTCTATAATTGAAGTAATCTCAACATTTATTGAATATTACTCAACTATTCTTCTATGTAGCTAAATGCCCTATGCATACATTTTTCCCCAAAAGGGACTCTTTGATGTAGCATTCATCAGAGACTAAAGCCTTAGCCTTTATAGTCCTAGGTTATGATGGTAAGTTTACAAGCATTGAATCCATGAGACAATGTCATTGGTCATAACGGGAAACCAATGTGAATATAGGGGAATGGAGACAAATTAGTTGGCAATTACATCTGTGTTTTTCAGTTATGGTAGATGTGAGAAACTGTTTCTTGTTAATCTCTTTCTTTCGCTTGCCTTTGTAGCTACAAATTAGCAGAAACTATAGATGCTGAGCTGAAAAGAATGACTCAAGATCTCAAGGACATTATTTTTCACCTGAATTCACTTGGAAGTCCTCGTGACGCTGCTGATTCAGTATGTCCCTTGCTCTTTTTGTTTAGAAAGCCAAGATTTCATATGAAATTGGCCATCTTTGAATTCATCACAGCCCCCTGTCCTCCAGAGTACTCCTTATCTGCCCTTTAGAGATAGGAAGCTCTTAGGCATGATTTGTGGGACATAAATATTTACTAAATATTTACAGATGTGAGTTTTTGTGGTTATTCCCAGGAGGGCGAAATAAATGACTCTTTCAATGTGTTCAGGGTTTACTCTCTACATAATTAAAAATATCCTGATACTTTTTTTCACTTACTCAGTAGTTAATTTTTCATAGCATATAATTTATTTACTCATATAAATATGAGCAGATATGTCTAGGTCTATTAGACATATTCAAGCACTTTTTAACTTACATCTTTAGAATGTAGTGACTTAACTATTAAGACTTAACATTTTTCCATAGAATTTTTTGTTAAATATTGTCATTATGTTTCACAGAATACTATTAGTTCATAAAGCAAATACATTATATTATAGGGATGTATGGCTTAGGATCTTGTTAGAAATGAGATTCTGTGAATTAATTTGGCAGTAAGAAAGAACCAGGGTTTCTTTTTCATTTTTTATACTCTAGTTACAAAGAGCTTATTTCCTCTACCTTTTCCTTTTGTCTCAGCAGCATAGATGAAGCCCTCTTTTCCCCACTCCTGCTAAATGGCACTAGTGTTAAGAGGAGTCTCGCATTGTAGGGGCTTCTATTGTGCTTTCTATCATTAATTATAAGTAGCAGTGAGGCTAGGATCTCGGTAGATGAGAATTAATAACATACACATAAGTGGTGGTTATTTTCTAGCAAGTTCTTTGTCCAATTAGATGCAGACTGTCCTTTCTGTACATACATATTATTACTGAACTTTTTAATCATGAAAACACAGCCAGTTACAGTTGAGAAACTATTAGAATTTTGTTTGGCACATAATCTCTTTGTGTCTTGGCTCCTTCTTTTGCAAAATGTCAAGGGTAGAATAAATGATCTATAAGTCCCTTTCAGCTATAATACAATGCTATTCTCTACTTAGCATCAATCTAAAATTGAACAATGATACATATAAATTAGTCTGGAATTACCAATGCTACCATCTGCCCTGTGTTCACAAAGATGATCATGAGTCAACAAAGTGCATTTCTGTTAGATTCCAAATGCAATTTCAAAATTCAAAATTGTTTTATTGTAATAGGCTTCTGATGCAGAGATAAACACAAACCGATTTAGAGATGGTGCCTAACTGATGTCTAGTCTTGGAGTGCTGAATTGATATGAGAAGTGTTGTCAGTAGAGTTAGTAAACTCCTATCTTCATCGTTTTCCCAACTTCGCCCACTAGTTTTACTAGTGAATAGCAAATAGTCATATGTTTTCATTTTTCATGGTGGGGATAATTGAGATGTTTAAGATGAGTGAGTTAAGGGTAATTCTTGTGTGATAGCAGGACAAAGGAAGCAAGAGATCATCCCTTTTTCAGATAGCATAAATCATTGGACAGAAAGTAGGAAAAATCACACCTGCTGAATGATAATGTCCCTGTGGATAATGTAACAATCATCACAAAGCCCTGTTACAGTGGATTATATATCATGGTATGGAAGTAGAAGCTATGTGTTCCAGCATTCCTAGTGCTGGGATCAATGACTTCTAGTGTGTGTGTGTGTGTGTGTGTGTGTGTGTGTGTGTGTGTGTGTGTGTGTGTGTGTGTGTGTTTGTGTGTGTGTGTGTGTGTGTGTTGGGATAAATGGGAGAGACCACATAATACTTAAATATTTTATTAAACATTATGTTCTGTTACCCAGTTATATTTTATAAAATCCATAAAGTAAATTAAAACATCAACATTACCAATCCCTTCTTACTATATTACTTCTAGTCTTTTTGCAATGCTGGAAAAAATGTTCTTCTGTTTAAATAAAATCAGAAACATACGTATAGTGATTTTTACTTTCCATTTTCATAGTTCTCTCTCGAAATTTTCATCATTCTTTGACAATGTGAATTTTATTGCTGCCAAGATATTTCTCCATTTTTATTGGTAGAGATATTGTTTCCAAATTTTGGGCAATATAATATAACCTTATAGTGACCAGTTATATTTAGATTTGGGTAGGCTTCTGGAAGTAGAATATACTGAGTAAAAAGGTATAAATATTTTAAAACTATTGACACATGCTATAAAAATTTACATTTGGAAATCTGAGCAATTTATATTACTGTAGAATGTATATTAATGTATTGATTTTTCCTACTTGCAAATTGAGCATTCCAAATCTGAAATATTGAAATCTTAAATGCTCCAAAATCTAAAACTTTTTCAGTGATGAAATGATGTACAAGTGGAGAAGTCCACACCCATAAAATGGGTCACAGCCAAAAAATGACTGGCATAGATTAACTGGGCATGTAGCTCAGTGGTCAGAGTCTTCTGTGGCATATGAGAAACAAACAAACCAAAACACACACACAACTGCAGTTACAATACAAATATTACATAACATCATCTTCAGGTTATATGGACAAGATATGCATGACATAGAAATTCCATGTTTAGGCTTATTTCCCATCTCCAGGATATTTCATTATATATAATATAATGTTCCAAAAATTTGAAATAACTGAACATTTCTTTTTCAAGCATTTTAGGGGAGGAATAGTCAACCCGTACTTGACTGTTGAATGTTATTATTTTTAAAACAGTGAATTTGAGGAGCCCTGTTTGTTGGTAGACTCCTGTAGACCCAGCACTCAGGAAGCAGAGGAAGGGGCTGGGCTCTATGGTTAATTCTAGGCCAGTCTGTCCTACTTACAAAGCCTCTGTCTCAAAAACAAAAACAAAACAAAACAAAACAAGCAATTGCTGATTTGATTGACAAATTTGATGTTCTTAATTTTATGTGGATTGATTCATTTGTTTTCTTTTGAAATATCTTTTAATGTCTTATATTTTTATATTGTGCTTGTCAGGTTTTTTTTTTATTGATTTGTAGGAATCTAATTCCTGACAGTTACAAAATGAATAGATTGAACTAATGCATAAAAGTAATTAGCGTTATAAGTATGAAATGGCAAAACACCATTAATATGAAATTCATTGTCAGTGCACCACTTACCAGAAGAAAATTAAATATTCCTTCCTAATTTCAATTTCCTATGTTTCTTTGTTTTTGTTTACTACATTAGAATAATCATAATCTAAAAATCTCTGGTCTATTTTCAGGTTCAGCAGATTTGCAAAATTCTGAATGCTCACATGGAGTCTCTGCAGTGGATCAGTCAGAATTCAGGTGGGTGTTTGTTCTGTATATCATGTTGTAGGTATGAAAATATTGTACAACACACATTGTGCTCTCAACGACCACACCGACATAAGAGCTATGCTGAAGGGTTGTTGTTCAACGCATGCCCATATGAACTCTGAAAAATTAAGTAGAAATTTAATAAGAAACAGTGAATGGATAGAGGTAGTGTATTGATTGTATGAATAGAAGCAGAACTTTAAAATTTATCTTTTGTATACAGTTTTGATCTCAGTAAAACAGATGTTTTATACACTCAGAATTAGACCCCGAAATGGGAAGAAAGACAAATACTGAAGACGCTCCCAAATCAGTACAGTTATAACATTCTAATTCAGTGCAGATAACCATTGAACACATCATTCCTTTTTGAGTGTGTTGTTTGTGAAGGTGTGCATGTGTACGTAAAAACTTCATGAACTCACAGTTATACCCTTTAAAAGAGAGCAAGAAATGAAAGGGAGAAGGGGAAATCTGTATAGAATTATGCGAACAAATAGTTATAGAAAGTGATAGAATTAGCAAACTACAATTACAAGTTTTTCATGGAATATTTTAAGTTCATCTTCATCTTGAATATTCTGCCTCATTTATAAAATCTTTCAACCGATAGTCCATTTCTTGGCAGAAAAACATGCTAGCAGGAAAAAGTACCAAATAAAGACTATTGGTTATTCTGTTAACTTTCTAAAAATAGTCTTGAGGCACAGTTTCCATACCATGGAACTCAGCATTTTAGTTGTTTACATCAATGGGGAAATCATGATTTTACATTTGTGCCATAGTAGCTGATTTAGGGAAGGGTCACCAATAAATGCTAAAACTACAAAGTTAAAGTTCATTCAGGAATATTATGTTCGTGTGTTCCTAAAATTTATTACTCCATGTATTGGTTAATAATTATGATTACAAAAGGGAAGAGAAGCTTTTATAAGAGCTATCTTACGTATACCACTCTCATGAAGTGATCAAACTGGACCTGACCAATAATGGGTAAGGTGGTTAGTGTGCCTCATGATTTGACATGCATGATAAGTACATGCTATCACTTATGTAGTATTAGTACCCAAAATTTTCACCTGAAACTAATCACAAAATCATATATTCTGGTGTACACATTCTGAAATAACATTGTTTTGGACTATTCAAAAGGTCAGTCATGAAAAACAACAAATTAAGGAAAGAGTCATTGATTAAAAGAGAGATGATTAAATACACTACCAGAACTCAAACAGGCATTATTTCAAATAATTAGGGATTTAGAACTGTATGCAGTCTAGATATTAAGAAAGTGTTCATCTTCTTAGGTGTGATATCATCATTATGTTAGAAAATATTCTCCTAGAAAATACAGCAGAATTTGTGGTAAAGCAGTGAGCTAATCTAGATAAAGGGCGTACAAGTATATTACTTTTAATATTCACTATAATTTCCTACAAATATAAAATGTAAACCAGGTAAAGAAAATAGCATGGAAAGGGGAGTTGAACACAAAGTGCTACCCCCTAGCCATGGAACTTTTTGGCAATTTTTAGCTGCTGGGAGAGGGGTGTCACTTTTCTTTAAGAGTATAGCCCCCTGGAAAGTCAGCCATGGTCCAGGCCGAAGGCCACACATTCAAGAATATTTGGATAGCACAAATTGGCCTTCTTGGGGAAAAAAGGACACAGCGTCACATGTGTAGGGAAGGGTGTGTGGATCTGGGATGAGTTGAGGGAGAGAGGGTGAATATGATCAAAACGTATTTTACAAAATTCTGAAAGAACTAATAAAAACATATATTAAAAAATAGGACAATCCATTTTATAAACTTTGCCTAAATGTGGGGATATGATGATATATCAGGAAAAAGGAATATGAAACTTAAGTCAACCAAGCAATTACAAGTTTTCAAGACATAGTCATAAAATAATACATTTGTTTTCTTACTTGGCTTCCTGGGTTTCCTCCTTCTCTGAACTAGTAGACATCGACTACAATGAATTTCTTCAGTGTCTTTCTCTTAGAAATATACCTATATTATCATTCATTGTTACCTGCTTTTTCCCTGTGTTCGAGGAAGAAATGCCCTGTCACTTCCTAAACTGTGTTTAGAATCATTGCAGGGAAGTTAAGTTCTATATTTGCACAGGCATTTGTTAAAATAAGGAGATGCATACTGTGGTGGTTTGAATGAGAATGGCCCCCATAGGTTCATAGATTTGAATTAGTGGGCCCTAATTGGTGGAACTGTTTGGGAAGGATTAGAGGGTATGGCCTTTTTAGAAGAGGTGTGTCACCGGGATGGGATTGGGGGTTTCAAAGGTCCAGGCCATTCCCAGATAGCTCTCTCTCTGTCTCGTGCTTGTGGATTGAGATCTGCATTCTCAACTACTGCTTCAGTGCCATACCATATCTGCTTCCATGATGCCATGCTCTCCACCATGATGGCCATACACTCTAACCCTCTGCAACTACATGTCCCAAAGTAAATGTATTCTTTTATACATTGCCTTGGTCATAGTGTTTTGTCATGACAATAGGAAAGTAACTAACACACACACACACACACACACACACACACACACACACACACGTATATATTCAGGTCAGGTTATTACCTCTTTTAGTATGCATTTAGTCTCTATGAAGATTAAAAGAAGCTGTGGGTAGCTTTCTTTGAATAGTGCTTTATCCATAGTTGGTAATCAGTGGGAAGAACTAGTCACTGATTGTGAAAATTGGTGTTGTATGTGTGTAGGGGTGGAGATAAGAAAGGTCATGGGGTTCAAAGGTCACTATTAAACTGGATCTAGAGAAGCTAGTTCCAGGTTGTCATTAAATACCACTTGCATAGAGAAAATTATAGAGTAACTAAGAAGTGGGAAAATGTTAATAACCATACAATGCCAAAGAATGAGATTATACAAAATTTTCCTGTGTGTTGCTTATTTTTCTACAGTGAACAGTACTTTTGGGGTGGAGTTAAAGGAGGTGTCACAAGGTAATTTGGGTTATAAAGAAAAATTGCAGTGATTTTTTTTCTTGGTGGGGATCCTCTTTGTCATAAATGAAATCTCAAGGCTCCCAGCCAGTGTTTTCTTTATAAGACTAAAGTTGTTAGTGTTGCAAGTGATTTGCTTTATATAAGTCAAGAAACTGTGGCCCAGAAAGGTTTAATGACTTCTTTAGAACACACAGCTAGGACCAATCACAGAAAAACTGGGACCAGGATCCAGATTTCCTTATGTACAAAGCACTATTGTTAATTCTGGTGTGCTTTTCAAACAATGTGGGTATGGTTAGATATAAAAACAATTCTTAATCATGTACAAAACAGTAGAGGACAGGGTTGTCAAACACGATAATATTTTGGATGGGATGTAAATTTTAGGTGTCTGAATAAAGCTCTCAGTAGGGAGTGATGATTAATGGGGCTTCCTTATTTGCTAAAGATTCATTTGAGCTAAAGAAGCAATGCCGTGTTGTCGAGGCGGCGTTCATTTGAGATGGAGGCGCTGCGGAACAATGGGGAGAGCCTGCTAATTCCTGATAGTGCAAGCTTCTTTTTGCCATTCCCACCCAACAAGCCTTTCATTTTCATATCAGGAAATGGGGTGATCGAGAAAACGGAGCATAGCGGGGTTTAATTATGCTGTCCAGGAGAGGATTTTTTTCCTTGTTTTATTTTGCTTTTTAATAGTTAATTGGATCATGTCTGCTGAAATGGTCTGTGGACTGAAAGTTTTAAGATTAAATGAGTCCATTTGTTCACATTCAGAGAGCAGTTATAGAAAAATGAATGAGTGTGTTATTCTGGCAATACAAATATTATATTTTACTAAAGAGAAATCATTAACTCATATAAAATCAAATCTTTATTTTAAAAGGTTTCTGGGAAATGTTTTTGTGACTTAATATCTGTAATATTGGCACAAAAATTTTCCATCATAAAACATGGCAGCTGTTACATGAAAAAGATCACATATTTAACTGAAAAATCATTTCTTTAAAAGTGATTTTGATGAATATTATTAACTGAGAAAAGCTAAAATGAAAAGACTATATACTGTGTGATTCCAAATATATGACATTCTGAAAAAGGCAAAGCTGTGGAGATAGTAAAAAAGATCAGTAGTGGGTGTGGTGATGAATAGACAGAACACAGAGCAGCAAAAATACTTTCTATGGTACTGTAGTGATGGATACCTATCATTATACCTTTGCTAAAACCTGTAGGATGAACATCACTGAGTGTGAGCTTCAGTGTAAATGATGGACTTAGGGTGGTAATGGTAGTTTTATCAGCTGCAAGAAATGCACCCCTCTGGTATGGGATGTTGGTAGCTGGGGAGGCTGTGCTCCTGAGGGTAGAGCATGGAGTATATGGGAAATGTTTTTATCTGGGCAATATTTCCATGAATTGAAAGTTACTCTGAAGAGTCTAGTTTCTTTCAAAAGAAAAATAAATGAAATTAAATAAATAAAAATGAATTGGAAATTGAACATTGCATACACTCTAAGTATATTAACACATTAAATTCATTGTCCAATCAACTTTTCAACATCCACAAAGAAGGTGTGGCAAACCATGCTCCATTTGTCCTCTAACTTCTACATGATCTATAGGGATAGGACACAAATAGAAGGGGATCAGAGACCATCAGATTTAGGGGAGCCTGAATACACTCAGGATTTCAAATGTGATGCTTATTCACTGGTAGACATCATCCATGTTTCTTTCTTGCGGTTAGTATAGTTAAGAGTGAGTAGTAGCCCCAGATCCAAATATTTGTTCCCTCTCTCGTCTTCCTTTTTGTAAAATTTACAGCATTATTTCAAGGTTGACTTGATGATAGTGCTGCAGTCCCACATCTGTCTTCTGAGTTGGCAGTCACTGAAGCTGCAGCTACTCTAGCTCTTCTGGGACCACTTAGACAGAATTGGCAATCCATCTGAGGCAATTTGTTATTTGTTTTTAGTATGTGGAGCTACTTCTGGCAGGGGAGGAAGGTGGAATAAGAGATCCATGTTTCCTGTTGCTTCATATACCGCCAAATCACCAGTGTTTGTATGAATAATCACCAAATGGCACAATAATAAAGGAATAGGCTATGAAAAAACCTCCTGCTAGTCATTATTTGAAACTTCAATATTGTCATGGATGACATTTTACTTCTTTCATGAAGTGTCCCAGAGCTATAAGACTAAATATATTTTATCTGTAATCATTGCAGACTCCTAAAACATGGAACTGCATAATTATAGAATCTCACATTTATATTGTTATTTAGGGCAGAAAGAGTTACTCTCTAGAGTAACTAAAATGTCTTTGGGGGTTATAATATTTACAAAATATAGCCCCATGTGTGAATCCCTTACTTTTTGTTCTAAATATTCCTAGTCATCAACTGTATTTTACTAACTCTTGCATAAAATGCTTTTTAGGGTCATTTTAGAGTATCTGTTTTGCATAATGTGTTATAATCATGCTTTAGTTTTGCCCAATACTAATCGTTGTTGTTTGAGGTGACTGTTTCAAATTAACCTAGTGCCTATGCTGAGACACTTTACACAGCCTTGGTACAGTGGGGAGGGGCTTGGACCTGCCTCAACTGAATGTACCAGACTGCTGACTCCCCATGGGAGACCTTGCCTTGCAGGAGGTGGGAATGGGGGGTGGTTTTGGGGGGAAGGCTGGGGGATGAGAGGAGGGAGGACAGGAGAATCTGTGATTGATATGTAAAATGAATAGAAAAATCTCTTAATAAAAAAGGAGAAACAATTTTGATGTTAGATGCTTTTAAAGAGGTTTTGATTCAGGCATTAAGTGATTTAAAAACAATTATTAACTAGACATGGTGGCATACACCTTTAATCCCAGCACTCAGGAAGCAGAAGTAGTTGTATCTCTGTGAGCTCTAGTATAGTAGGACAGGGCCATAGGGTCGAGGAAATTGGCTCAAACCAGTTGCCAAGGCATGCACATAACATACTTTCTTATGAGCCAGCTTGAAGTCTAGCCAACTTGAAGGGCCTAGCAACAGGCACTGTCAGAGTTCCTGATCGTGCCCAGCCAATGACAGATGGCCACGCAATGCCACCAGATTGGGACAGTTTGGGTTCTGGGAGGAGGGTATATAAGGCCTTCTCTGTTATTGAATGAACGAGTTTGTTGTTTGCCTTCAACTGACTCCTGATGTCTGTGCGGTTGACTCCGCACCTTTTCACCCCCTCCCCAAAGGGAGCCATTAGGATCCAGCAACACTCTAGGTTGGCCTAATCTACAGAGTGAGTTCCAGGCCAGGCAAGGCTACGTAGTAACACCTTGATAAAAATAAAAAATACTTTATTAAAGCTAGACCTGGTGGCATAAACATAATCCCAGTACCTTAGGAAGTAAAGACAGAGGAATCAGTAGTTCAAGGTCATCCTCCATTACGCAGTGAATAGCAAGTTCAAGGCTAGCCTGTATTGTATGAGACCTTGTGTCAAAACAAACAGAAAAAGAAGAGTTATATTTTGTTAGTTATTTCAGCTCTCTCGTCTGAAGAGCATCAAATGCTGAGGTGCCAGAAGATGCTTTAAATTGCAGTTGAGGAGTCCTTTTCCTCTTTCATCTTCTAGAATAGACTCCGATTCACTGATTGAGGCTGTTCTTTTTACCTCTGCCTTTTCTTACATTCTTGGGGCAGTCTTGGTGACATTGGTGGATTGGTAAAGTCATCTCTTGTGTTCTGGAATTGAACGTTCCACTTCAGATACTTGAGAATTGACAGCAGCACACAGCCACCTAAGTGGACTTTGCTCGTGGAGACTTAAATTCAACAGGGACACTTGCATCATCCTGCCGTAGTTAATTGAAAGGTGTTTTGTGTCTTTCCACTATTGAAATGATCCACTTGATCATCTCTGCTATTCTTTACAGACAAAACAGATGTTGTCCCTTAATTCCAGAGAACTTCTTGTGCTTTAGATTAGGGGACTAACATTAGAATTAAACAGATCTTCAGTCCCCGTTAAGAAATGGTGTATGATGGTTAACATTCTCAGAGCTGACTTTTCAAACTTCTTTTTCTGTATGTAAATCCAGATTTGACATACCCTCAATACATCTGCAAAATTAGATTTCTCACTAATCCTACTTATGTACATTTTGTGCCCAAGTGAATTTCCTCAAGCTGGAGAGCTTCCCCACATGAATTATTGCAACATAATTTAAATCACTTCCAAATAGCAGAATTTATATTGTTTGTGAGAAAGATGGATTTTTTTTTCTCCAAAGCAATTTTCTTCCTGTCAGTGACCAAAAAACCCCAAACAAACCCATAAGTACACTGGAATGTCATGATAATGCTGTTTGGGGGTCCATGCTCAATAGCCACCTCAAAATGAAATAACTTGATGGCTTTTCTTTAGTTAAGCCTCCCAGATAGTGTTCAGGTAGACAATCCTCATTTTAAGTACTTGGGTGTTTGAAGGAACAATAAATACCATTATGGTACAAGTTGTAGCTCAGCATAGTGCTTAATTTATTTTATTGTATTTTTTTTTGAGGCATGGTCTCACTGTGTAGCTCAGGTTGACTTTGAATTCATGGTGTTCTTCCTGCCTCAGCTTTATAAATTCTGGTACTACAAGTGTGTGCCAACATACTCAGCTCAATGCTTTGTTTCTCTATTTTTAAAATTTTACCACATTTATTTATTTGTAGGGGCCAGGTATATTTTGCAGTGAGTCTGTGAAATTCAGAGGATAATTTTTGGGAGGGAGTCAGCTCTTTCTTTCCACCATATGGGCTGTGGGGATCTAACTTATATTGTCAGTCTTGGTAGCAAGTTCCTTTACCTGGGCCACGCCATTTTGCTGGCCCAGCATTTATTTTATTATAATTAACATATATTCATTGTACATATCAATGAAATTCAACATGATATTTCAATACATGCATGCATTATATGCTGTTTATTCAGAAATTTCACAGTGTTTGACAAGCAGGTACATTAACAGAAAAAGTACTCTTAGATAGGAGTCAACTATACAAGCCCAACTATGAATTCTAATTAGCTTTGGCCTCTGAAAAGTTGTTTAAAGCTCCCTACATTTGTATTTACCATCACAGAGTATTGTGAGAATCAAAGTAGCATCCACAGGCATTGAAACCACAAGTACTGGGGCTTGGAGATGACTCAGTGGGTAAGAGTACTTGCTGTGCAGTCATGAGGACCTGCGTTTCAATTCTCAGCACAGATACAAAAAGCTGGGTGTTGTCGATTCTGCCTATAAACACAGTGCTGGAGAGATAAGGGATGGAGACAAGAAGATTGCTGGGGCTTTCTGGCTGCTAGCCTGGCTCCTATTCAGTAAAAGATCCTGTCTCAACGGAATAAGGCAAAGAATGATACATGGACACCTGATATCTTTTGCATGCACACATGCGCACTTTCATGCACATATATCACACATGCATACACTGTACACTCCATTGTGTATACACACCCCCCAAAAAAAACAACTAAAGTGCTATGTGGTTAGATATTGTAATTTTAGATGTTATCTAGATGTTGAACAAAACACCCACTATGTGTCAAGGCCCTGTGTTACTCTGTAGCATGAATGCATTATTATCAATGTTACTATTATTATTTATTATTATTATTATATGTTATGTCAATGTTATTATCTCTGCCTTCAGCAGGTACAAAGGGAGGAGGCAGGGTATGGTAAAGAAAGAAAAACTGAGTAGGCAAAATGGCCAAGCAGGATTTTGTTTGTTTTGTTTGTTTTCTGGGAGAGGGTATTTGAAGTGAGACTTCTATGATGAGTAATATTTTGATAATATTGATAAATGCCCAAATGAAGGCCACATAAAGATGTAAAATAATTCTATTACCTGGACTACCTACCCCCTGACTACAATAATTCAGGACACTTTGCCATTTGGCCGTCTTTCATTTTTATCCCTCTTTGAAATGTATTTTTTATTGATTGTGTGTGAAGAACCGTGCTATACCAAGCAGAGTGTCTTGTCATCACTTTAATATATCAACGAAGAGACCAGATAAATTCTCACGGTGTAGGTGAGAGCTTTGTGCTTCTATAAATACTTCTCCTGTCCAGAAGTATATGCCACCAAGAACTTAAGTCTATTCAGCCGCTACTTGAATTTCAATAAACTGAATGTCTTAGAAGTAGCTCTGACTAGTCAGAGGATAATCTTATATTCTGTCTTCCCCTTTCCTCCCCTCTCCCCTCTCCTCTCCTTTTCCCTTCACTCTCCTTTTCTGAATTACAAGGAAACATTAGTTATATTGAACTCCAAAAATTCAAAGTTATTATCAAAAGCAACTTAACCTTGTATATAGGATATACTCTGCAATAGCTAAAACCTTAACATGTGGTATATACCTGGGAGGCTGAAGTAGGATGCTCACTGAGGCCAGCCTAAATGTCATAGTGAGTTCCAGGCCAGCTTTAACTACAGAGAAAAAAAAAACTGTTTCAAACAACAGCAATAACAAATACCCTATTTATATGTTTTGGTCTTTTTGTTATTGGAATTTTCTTGCAGTCAATTCAGATTCACACAGTTGTAAGAAATAATACAGAAACTCTATTTATTTATAACTTTACTTTTCCCAGTTATAACATCTTACAAAACTGTAGTAAAATGCCATAATCAGGATACTGACATTGACTCAGCTTGTCATGGATTTGTTCAGTTTTAATTGGATTCATGTTAATTATATGTAGCTTTATTTCATATGTGTAGGATTTTATATGTATCACAACTGCAGAAATGCTCAACAGTTAGGTGCCACATGGCTTCTTCATGTTTCCTTTTTATTGTCATGCCCATCTTCCTCCCATATGATCCTTGTCTTTCCACTGAGTTCTAAACTCCTGGAAATGACTAATCTAGTCTGTGTTGCTGAAATTTATTATGATTTATTATAAAAATAGAATTGTACAGAATATGACCTTTGAAGAATGACTTTTTCTCCATTCTGCAAAATTCCCTAAAGACTCAGTTCGCTTGCTGAATATATCAATAATTTGACTCTCCATGTTGGTAAGTAGTATTCCAGTATAGGTGTACCACAGTTTAACTGGTTATCTATCTAGGACATTTGGGGATAATTGAGGAAAGCTGCTATGAACATTCAGGGACAGATTCTTTAATTGATATAAATTTTCATTTCTCTCGGGTAATTGTTAGATCCGATGGTAATTGCATGTTTACTTGTTTTGAGACAGGGTCTCATGTAGCCCAGGCTAGCCTTGAGCTCACTGTGTAGCTGAAACTGGCTTTGAATTGACTGATTGATTGACTGGTTGATTTTGCTTTTATCCCAAAGGTTTTTTTCTCATTTTTTCTGAAAGTTTTATCTTTTTGTGTCCTAAGGTTGTGATCCATTTTGGTTTCGTTTTGTATAATAGGTTTAGATCAAGGTTTTTTTTTTTTTTTTAATTGCTTTTGCCTGCACTTGTTCAGTTGATCCAACACTGTTGGAAAAGCTGCCCTTGGTCAATTGCGTTTGTATTATTTTCTTATTATATTTGTGTGTGTATATTTTGTGTGTTCACATGCATGCACATGCCACAACACACATGTCAAAGTCAGAAGACAACTTGCACAACTCAGTTCTCTTTACCATGTGGGTTCCAGGTATTGAAAATGGGTCCTCAGGGTTGGTGGCAAGCACCTTTACCTGCTGAGTCATCTTGTAGTGTGAATTTCTTTCCCTTTAAAAGACAGGCTCTGACACCATAGCCCAAGTTTAACTCACAGCAATCCTCCTGCCTCAGCCTCCTTAAACCTGTGATTGCAAACATAAACCACCATATCTGGCCCTTGAATTTGCTTTCATGCTTGATCAAAATCTGTTGGTGTATACTTGAATTTTTTCCTGAGATCTCTATTTTGTGGATCTTTGTGTCTTTCCCCTTAAATATCACACTACCATCATTTTTGTAGCTACATTATAAACTTTAATATTTATTTTCTTCAATCAACAGTGTTTTAGCTATTTTAGTTCTCTTTTTTTCCTACAAACATTTTAAGGTATTTGATAAGGATTGCATTTGAAGCTTAAATTTTAAACTATAGATGGATTTGGGGGAATTAACACCTTAAGTATACAATGAGTCTTCCCAGCCACAAACATATTATGTCTCAAAATTTACTAGGTCTGATTTGATTTTTTTCATCATTATTTTGTAATTTTTTCCACATACTTTACACACTCACTTGTATTTTATTTGACTTACACCTTATTATTTTGTTTTCTTTACAGTGATTTTTAAGTGGTATTGTGTTTCATATGTTCATTGGTAATATATAAAACCAATTTTGTTTATTGATCATCTATCTTTGATTTTCTAAGACTGGGACTAGAGAGCTGGTTTAGTTAAGAGTATGTATTGCTCTTGCAAAGGACAAGGGTTCATTCCCAGTACCCACTCAGTGGCTCACAACCATCTGTAACTCCAGATTCAGGGGATCAGACACCCTCTTCTTGCTCCATGGGCAACAGGCCCACACATATAACATATACATACATGAAGGCAAGACACTCATAAAATAAAATAAATAAATCTAATTTTTAAAAAATGACTTGTGCCAGGCGGTGGTGGCACACACCTTTAATCCCAGCACTCGGGAGGCAGAGCCAGGTGGATCTCTGTGAGTTCGAGGCCAGCCTGGTCTACAGAGCGAGATCCAGGACAGGCACCAAAGCTACACAAAGAAACCCTGTCTCGAAAAAAAAAAAAAACAAACAAAGAAGTAAAAAATGACTCACTTTTGTTTTTGTTTTTGAGACAGGGTTTCTCTGTGTAGCCCTGGCTATCCTGGAACTCACTCTGCAGACCAGGCTGGCCTAGTCTAATAGAGATCCACCTGCCTCTACCTCCTGAGTGCTGGTATTAAAGACATGTGCCACCACGCCTGACTTATGACCCACTTCTTAATTATAGTTTTTGTAGACTTTTTAGAATTTTCTACATAGGCAGTTATGATATCTTCAAATAAATATTGTTTCATTCTTTCCAATTTTTAAGCCATTACTTCTTTTCTTCCATTTTTTGCACTGGCTAGAACTTGCAGAAATTCTTTCAACTATGAAAAATGAGAGTAGACATCCTTGTTTGTTTCTCCCTCCTGTGGGAGCCCGTTCTGGGGTTCCTCGTGGCTTTACCCAGCAGGTCCAAATAGAGGATGATCAGGACCACGGGCCTGAGTGCAGGTGTCTGAGATGGTCTGCACTTGGCTGTGCTGGGGGAGGAGGTCTTTTGCTCCACCCCTTGGCGTCTCTATAAAAACCCTGGACCAGAGACAGTCCGGGCCCGTTGGAATAGGTTCCAGGCCCTCTCGAGGCTATCCTTTATTTTCTATCTGTTTATCTACGCAAGATTCTCCGCTATAAATCCTTCTATCTAATATTTCCTGCTGCTCGCACTCAAGAAAACTCTGGGAAGCTGTGGGAGTGGTGGGTAAACGCCCCACAGAATGGCGCCGTGAACAGGGACTAAAGAAAAAAAGGGACTAAAGAAAGGGGAAAAAAAAGGGACTAAAGAAAGGGGAAAAAAGGGACTAAAGAAAAAAGGGACAAAAAAAGGGGGGACTAAAGACAAATGAACAGGGACTTAAGACAAAGTAATAGGGACTAAAGATAAAGGAAAATAATAGTTTTAATACAGAGTTTTTGGTGAAAGTGCTGAGTCAGCCCTGCCAGTGGAAAGGCATGCCGGTGTCATGGAATATATATTTTTATATATATTTTTTGGGAAGGCAGGCGTTTTATCCTCGAGAGAAAAGGAAAGCGGACTGGAAGGATGTCCGATGCTGCAGCGAAATTCTCTTCTGTCAAAATTTTCTATCTTCTATCCCTTTCTCAATTTCTATCTGTGATAAGTATAAGGTATAGGGTAGTAATATAGCTTAGGAAATACTTAGAAGTGTAAGATTGTGTAGGAAAAAATAAGTAAGGCAACTAGACAGAAAAACTCTTCAATTTTCTCACTTTGGGGGCTTTGAAAGCAAACTGGGGAAAAAATCTTTCTTTGGGCTTTTCGGGTAGTAAAAAAGCTCTTCTTTGAGCTTATGGGGAAGAAAAAGTTTCCTATGGAAGCTTTTGACCTGGGGACAGCTGAAATGCCAAATCCAAGCGGCAGGAGAAAGTAATTTCTCCCTGAGGCAAAAATGGGGGTGTAAGAAGTCAAAGTTTAAAGTTGGGAAGTTTTGGGAAAAGTTGGTCTTTCTCCTGGGGGGAAAAATCTTTCTCTTAAACTATAAAGCTTTTCTTGGAAAATTTGGGGGGAAAATCTCTCTAAAAAGCCTTAATCTTTCTCAAAAGCTCTCTAAAACTTAAAAACTAAATTTCTTTCTGAGAGAGGACAAAAATTAGAATCACCTGAAGATATTAGTATGGGGACCACCTGTGATTAGCTCTAAGTGAAAACAACAACTTTAAGACAGCAAAACCTAAGTTCTTTCAAGCTTTCACAATCCTCCCTGCAATGCAGGAGGCTGGAACAAGTTTCTAAAAACCCCTTCTAAGCTCTGTCTCTTCAAGCTAGTAAAAGACAGTGGGTCAGAGTACCCTGAGGGAAACGCTTGGGGAGAGTGTGGGTGACGAGCTACAGAGAGCCCAAAAAGGGCAGGAAACTTGACCTGAGAAAAGCAAAATAGTCAAGCTTCACCGTTACAGCTGAGCTGAGGCAGCAAAGGTTTTGAGTGAGCATTTCAGAATGAAAAGGTGCTCCTAATCCTCCTAATGCAAAGATCCCCTGAAGCAATGCAAACTGTATCCTCGCTTCTGACCAAAAACCCAGAGGCGACTGGCCAGCGTCTCTGAGTTGGAGTGCATTTCGGGGATACTAGGGTTCCTGCAGTTGTAAACTTCCTGGAGCACAGAGCTGAGGCAGGAAGGTGCAGGACCCAGGGGAAGATTGCTAATGAACAAACAAAGCTAAAGCCAGTGGGAACGGCACAGTTGTCCACTTTCCTACAAGTCCCGGGTTGATAGGTCCACAGCTGCAAAAAGAAATCTGAGGAAAAAGCTTTCCTGTCAGAGAAAGGACCTTTCTGGGAAAACGGTGGAGTTGAACTGTGTCTGAAGCAGTCATGCTGCTGAGTCAGAACGCTGTCTGGGGAAAGAGTCCAGCCAGGGCAGAACAGAACTATCCAGGAGAAAAGCTTTCTTTTCTGTCAGAGAAAGCACCTCTTTGAGAAAAGCTTTGTTTCAACTGACTCCCGATGAGATGAGGGAGTGTAGCCCTGAGGGGTGATTGCCTCTGGCATAAGCTCTGTCCTTGAGCACCCAGACAAGCAAATGCAACCCACTGGGGGACTGGGCCAGGTGAAGGCCTGATGAGGCAAAACACCTGTCCTAATGGGAGTTGAGAAACGGCAAAAACCTCCCTTGTTAAATTTTTCAGTCTGTACGCAAACCATAGACCCTGAAAACAGAAACGGACAAAAAGCCCCTACCTTCAGTAGCAGGGAAAGCCAGCGCTCTAGTGTCGGAAACTGTTTCTGGGGTAGAGGGGATAAACTGAGACCAAACTGGATACTGTCAGGGAGAAAGACTCTGAAGAAACAGAGGGGACAGATTCCTCCCCAGAAAAGGTATGACCTGACAAAGCTGCTAGAGTTTGAGGCAGATTCAGGGGGAGAGAAAGCCCCTACCTCCAAAGGCAGCTAGCAGAGGTACAGAGCCGCAGATAGCTGAAGCTCTGCATCTGGGGAAGGAAGGAGCAAGCAAAATGAGAATAAGATCAGTGGGAGAAAATCTCTCTGAAGGAGCTATGGAAAAGCTGTTGTACATGATCTTGTTTTTCACTGACTGGCTAAAACAAACACAAGCCCCGAGGAAAGTTGCTATCAGAAATGCCAGCCTCAATGCCGGCTACCGAGGCAGGTGTGATTCTGATTTGGGGGCCAGTGTCTGATGAAGGAGAAACACCTGTTAAAGCCAACTGAGGAGAATAGAAACCTCCCAATGTGCCATAGCTGAAAATGTAAAATGCTTGTTCAAATCTCCCGTTACAAAAGCAAAAAACTTTGTTCAAACCTCCCGGGCAAGAATTTGTAAGCAAGTCTGGTAAAAGAGAACCAGTTGACTCTCAAACCCGATAAGAAATATGGAAAATGATATAAAGGACTGATATTATGGACTGATATAAGGGAAATGCATTCTGGGAAAGGTAGTTTTTCTGCTAAAGATGGCGACATTGCCCTGAAACACTTTTGTCAGCTCTAAAATTAAAATACAGCTTTTAAAAGAAAAAGTGGAAAAGTCGTCTAAGGGTTTAAGTGTCAGTTCCAATGAAAAATTGAAAGGATACGGAACTAGGTGCACTTCATGGTTTGGGGCTCTGTTGGTAAAATGCCTTATTTACCCTAATAGCTGTGCAAAGTTTTTACGGCAGTTGGATGACAAAAAGCTACCTATAAGAGCAAACAAGTCACTTTAAAATCCTTAAAATACCACCTAATAGCTGTGCAGTTTTTGGCGAAGAGCTTTACAGCAGCTAAATATGGTAATTTCACCCTCAGTGTGAAGTGAAGTTTTTTGGTAGAGCAAACCAAAAGTGCTGCTGTAATAGAAACGTTTGTTTGAATTGAAGTTCTTAGGGGACTATTATGAATTTGGGTGTAGGGACAGCCTCTAGTTAAAAACTGTCTACCGCTGACAGTGCATCTCTGCTGGTCTGGAACTGCTGAGAGAACTGGCAACTTGGGGATGTGGCTTTGTCCGGAGAATGTTACAGTACCCTAGCAACAAGTATCACAACTCTATAATGACAACACTCACTACTAAATCCCAGTGCTTTATAACAAAGCTAACTATAAACTGTAAACTTTAGAAATGATGTACGTACTTCCTGTCTAGTTAAGAGAATCTTTATAATAGAGATAGTGATAATAATTAAGAGTAAGAAGTAGAAAAATGAAAATAAGATATGTGAGTTTGTAAAAATTCTGTCTTGTTAGATCTGTTAAGAAATCTTTAGGTGTTTGCTAAGTTAGATATATGCTAATGGTAGCCTATATAAGTTTGTAAAATAGATCTATAGAGTTCCTTTAAGAATATAAGCTTGTAAGAAGTATCTAAGGTAGTCTTAAGACATGTAGTAATAAGCTTGTAAGATGTTAGTTGTAAATGTAAGTTTAAATAAGAAATAAGATTGAATAAATATAAGTATATAAGAATTAATAGGAAATATATTTGCTAAAGTAGTTCTATAAAGTATAAATAAGTAGATGTTAATATGTTGTATGTGAGTTTGTAAAAACGTGTAAATGTTGAATATGAGTCTAAATGCTTTGCAAGGCAAAAAAAATGTTATATGTGAGTTTGTGAAAAAGTGTAAATGTTAAGTGTGAGTCTATTAATGTATATGGTGAAAACACCTGAGACACAGGAGATAGTGTCCTAGTAGACTGCAAAGTAGGCAGTCTGAATGGTTTCAAAAGCTCCAGAAGCCGCTAAGAAGCTAAGAATGGCGGACGCCAGAACCAGCACAAGGCATCCGCAGCTGAGATTCGTGGAATATCAACGCAGCACAGAAAAACCTGAGCTAACAGCAAAAACGGTGCGGTTTAAAATCTTACTATAACTAAAAAGGTCTGTCTGTGAGAACAAAAGTTGCAGAGACGCTTGTTTGAACAAAAATTATTAACTGCAAAAAGTTTTGGTTAAAAAAGTCTCTTCATATTTGGAAGTAAAAGCCTGATACCAGAATTTTTCTTGTTTGAACTTTTTGAACTTAAAAATGAGATAAAATTACAAAAAGA
The DNA here is from genome assembly GCF_049852395.1 of Peromyscus maniculatus bairdii. Lineage (NCBI taxonomy): Eukaryota > Metazoa > Chordata > Mammalia > Rodentia > Cricetidae > Peromyscus > Peromyscus maniculatus. The sequence goes on from NC_134875.1 coordinate 51,341,986, forward strand.
CTTTGGTTATGGATTTCTTCAAATTTGGAAGGCTAGTACCAATATTTATCATTTGAATTTTGGTACTTAAATGAAATGAACAATAGAGATTTCATTGCAATGGGACAATTTTGAGCTTACTTATAGTAATGACCTAAGAACAGTTTTCTGGAATTGGGTTAAAAATGGAACTGTTTAAATGAAGAAATGTATTTCTACTTAGAATCAAGATGCAATTTTGTGTATGCATATATGCTTTATTAATTGGAGATTTATGAATTGTTTTGTGGAACTGTTTATGTAAAAATGGAATTACTTATGGAACTGGTTTTGTGTTACAAATGGAACTGTTCAAACAGATAAGTTTGGGTTTTCTAACTAGACTTGAGATTTTGCTTAAAAATTATAAAGAAAAGGAGGAGCTATGAGATTGAATTATGTTAGCAGAAACCTATTGATATTAATGCACCCTGGCTTTGTGGAATTGAGGAAGTGTTTAAGTTTGATGTGAATACATCGAAGTTTTTCCTATGTTCTGTTAACAAGAAAATTCAAATGATTGAGTTAAAGTTGTAAGACGGAGAAAATTGTTAACTATATATAGCACCATATATGCTAATTCAAATGGTTCTGTTAAGAGTTTGCTTTGAGTTGTAAGATTGAGAGAATTGTGACTATGTATAGCAATATTTGTTAACCTGTTAATGGTAATGATGAAGCTAAGGGATTCTTGAAGTTTGTAGTCACCGAGTTTTGGTTTAGAAAGGGCTTGAGGCAGCTAAGACTGCTGTAGTCACCTTGGACCTAATTCAAAAGAGAAATGCCATCTATATCATCCTCTACTCCCATACTGGGAGGTGTAACAGCTATGGAGATTGCTGTAAGCCATTAATAGTTATTTTTTTATATATTAAGAAGGGGGGACCTGTGGGAGCCCGTTCTGGGGTTCCTCGTGGCTTTACCCAGCAGGTCCAAATAGAGGATGATCAGGACCACGGGCCTGAGTGCAGGTGTCTGAGATGGTCTGCACTTGGCTGTGCTGGGGGAGGAGGTCTTTTGCTCCACCCCTTGGCGTCTCTATAAAAACCCTGGACCAGAGACAGTCCGGGCCCGTTGGAATAGGTTCCAGGCCCTCTCGAGGCTATCCTTTATTTTCTATCTGTTTATCTACGCAAGATTCTCCGCTATAAATCCTTCTATCTAATATTTCCTGCTGCTCGCACTCAAGAAAACTCTGGGAAGCTGTGGGGGTGGTGGGTAAACGCCCCACACCCTCCTTCCTTTATGTGTTGCTGAGATTGAACCTAGGGTCTTAGACTTTGCAGGCAAGCACTCTACCACTGAGTTACAGCCCTAGACCTAAGTTTATTTATTTATTGCTTTCATTTTTTGTACATTTCTGGTCATATATGCAAAGCTTTCAGTCTTTTATCTTAATATACCAATTTTAGCTGTAGGGTTTTGGTGGATGCTCTTTATCAAGCTCATGTAATACCCATCTATTTCTAACTGGCTTATTTTATTTTAATCTTAAGTAGGTACTAGATTTCATCAAATGCTTTCTCTGTATCAATTGTTACATTATTTTTCTTATTTAATTTGTTTATATAATGGACTCAGGGACATTTTTCAAATACAGAGTTAGCCATATATATGTGGAATAAAAAAATCTACTTTTATTTAGATCTATTTTGCTACATGTTTTTAAATATATGAGCTATTTTAAGCATTCTGCAGATTTATTGGTCTGTAGTTTTCTCTTTTGTTTTTGTACTATCTTTGCCTGACTTGGGTATTAATATTGTCTTCTATTTATTTGGATTTGTGAGAAAATGGTGTTAATTCTTCTCTGAGTGTTTGATAGATCTTCAGTGAATCCATTTGGCCCTGGGTATTTTTGTAGGGGGAATTATCATTTTTTTAATACTATTCTGATAGTGTGTTTTATCTTGGTTAAGGTTTGAAACGTAGTGGTTTCTCAAAGAATTGATACATTTCCTGTTAGGCTGGTAAGTTGTAAGTATAGCGTAGTTTTATAGTTTTGTAGTGGCATATCCTGTGTCTTTCCTGACGCTGGTGACTTATGTTTTTCTCTACTTAAATGTCTCCCTCTTGCCTAGAAGTTTATTAATTTTATTGACTTTTTTCTCAAAGAATTAGCTTTTTAGCTCATCGATTTTTCTCTACAGTGGTTCTGTTTTCAGTTTTATTGCACTCTGCTCTTGTCTTTATTATTTCCTCCTTTTGCTTGCTTTCTGTTAATTTTGTCCTTTTTCTATTTTCGAAGGTAGGCACTTGGAATATTGATTTGAAACCACTCCTTGTTTCTAATGGTGTTCTTTTAAAAAGGCATTTCTCTTAGCCACCAGGATGCTTGACCCCAGTTGTCATCACCAGCCATAACTTTCCTGAATGCTTATTTTATTTTCATCATCAAAACTCTACATTAACAAACAGGGCACCTCAAATTAAATTAAATTTGCCAAAACCATTTGCTTCTTAGTTTTCCTATATTAAATATTTACCATCTTTGGTATGTGTGTGTGTTTATATATATATATATATATATATATATATATATATATATATATAAACACACACACAAATATATATATACATGGATGATATACATATATTATAAATTTCACTTTTATCATTTTTTTTTTTTTTGGTTTTTCGAGACAGGGTTTCTCTGTGTAGTTTTGCGCCTTTCCTGGAGCTCACTTAGTAGCCCAGGCTGGCCTCGAACTCACAGAGATCCGCCTGGCTCTGCCTCCCGAGTGCTGGGATTAAAGGCGTGCGCCACCACCCGGCTTATCATTATTTTAATTATGATCATACAAGAGTTGCTCACAGCCATTTTTTTTTCTTTTGCAAGTTTTTGTTTACTTTTGATTTTTTTCCCCATTCCCCTTTTTATTGCCTGTTTTGCTTATACTTCAAAAACCAAGTAAAAATTTGAATTCAAAGTTCAACTGCCAAAGAAAGCAACAGCAGAGCACACACTTAGGGCTTGATTGAAGTTGTTAAGCACTAGCTGGCAGGCGCAACAGTAGACATTTTTCATATATAAGACCTTAGTGTCTAGAACTCTCCTCAGCCAGGGTCTCTGAACAAACACCAACATGTTTTTGGGTGAAATATCTACAAAGAATAACCATGTGTTCTTTGGGGATTTAAGCATTCAGGTCTATCCAAATTCAAATTCAGACCTTTGGGAAGTGAGGTGCTCACAATAAGCAACTGTGCTACATTTTCTGCTGCTTTGTTTTGGACAATGACACGTTAACTATCCTTGGCTTCATCATACAGGAAAATGTATAGGGTATAAACAGGAAAGCATGCCAGCCAGTGGGGGGTTCAAATGAGTGACTTTTCTTCCTGTGCCCTGAAAAGCTGTGTGTAGGGGGAGACTAAATCGAGGAAAGTGACTAGATCAATGTGCTTGGGACTTGGAATTTTAAAAGCAGAACAGACCAGGTATCCACCAGTTTGCTCAGACACAGCAGACTTAGTGGTTCTGTATTAAAAAGACTGTTAAACTGGGAGATGAAATACATCCACCACTCTTTAGTAGAGGGCAGTATAAACACTTTATACCCCAAACTATTGGCAGCAGTTTCAATGTGATCAAGGTAAATGTGGAATGGAGATGTTTTTAACACGGTTAGGACTCAATAAATCCTAACATACTAAAATCATGATTACATTTCGAAAGAAAATGCACAAAAGCAAAATAGGAACTTTTGAGATCTTTTTTATCTGAAAGTAATCTTAATGCTATTAAATTCACAAATATGCTGATTTTTATTATCCAATTCTAATTATCTAAAATACACAAATATCTATTCTCTCCACATGTCAGCGCCCATTCATCATGGTTTTTGGAAATGAGAATAGATTCCCCTTAAATTGCAAGTCAGTAGGTATTTCTTTACAGTTAACTTTAGCGAAGTTCATACAAAATAGTAATTAACAATGATCTTCTTTACTTCTTAACTCACAAGGAAATACCTTCAAGACTGCATTTTGTACTAAAGTGCAGAAACACTGAACTACACAAATATTGAAAAGTAAAAATTCCTTAATTTTTTTATTCCTGGTATCACTACCACAATTTACAGGGCAATAGACCTGATGTAATGAAAAGACAAAGACAAAGCTACAACAGATAAAAGACCTCAGGAATGTACATTTAATTGACATGGCATTGCATGAATCGGTAGCTGCACTTTTTGCACACTGTGGCTGAAAGCCCTGAACAAGAAGGGTTTCCTGTTTAAGCTGCAGTAACTTTTCTGACTATGGATCATCGCTCCTTCTGTAGCAGATTTTTACAGTTCCTCTAATGCATTTAGGAGGACTGTCTCAAGGTAACCTGCAGCTTTCCTGACAACTCCTCGCTCTCTCTCCTGCCAAGAACTGGAGCCCTTTTCTGCTGTTTCTTTAAACCTTCTGCTACCATATCTACCACTTCCAACACCAGATCCATAGCCACCACCATAGGGACTGCCTGAGCTTCTTCCACCAAAACTGCCCCCTTTCATGGGTCCATCATTTGATTACTGTTGTCCACTATAATTTCCAAAGTCATTATAGTTCCCACCACAACCATCATTACCTCCACCAAAATTTCTTCTTATATTGTAACCTTCATATCTTCCTCCACCACCACCATATCTACCACCTTGATTTCCATATCCGGGGTCCACCACCACCATAGCCGCCTCTACTGCTGTAACCAGGACCACCACCATAGTTGCCACCATCACCTCCAAATCCATTATATCCACCATCACCACCTCCATAACTACCTCTGCTGCCACTACCTCCACCACCATAGCCTCCTCTTCCACCAAAGTTTTCACCACGACCCATAAAATTGCCAGATCCACCTCCACGACCTCTGTGATCCAGCAGACTGCATCTCTTGTTTAGAAAGGGCCTTTTTCACTTCACAGTTATGCCCACTAATAGTGTGGTATTTCTGAACAACAATTTTATCACCTGGGTCCTGATCATCAAAGTTACAAAAGCAAATCCTCTCTTTTTTCCACTCTGCCTGTCTTCCGTAACTTCTATGCTTTCAGTCTTGCCATACTTTTCAAAGTAGTCTCTCAGATTATATTCTTCTGTATCTTCTTTAATACCACCAACAAAAATTTTCTTCATGGTTAAATGGGCACCAGGCTTTACAGAATCCTCTCTAGAAACGCCTCTCTTTGCTTCCACCACACACCCATCAACCTCGTGTGGTGGAGCACACATTGCAGCATCCACCTCTTCAACACAAGAGTAGGTCACAAAACCAAAGCCCCTGGAACGTTTTGTTTGGGGAATCTCTCATTACCACACAGTCTGTAAGTGTGCCCCATTTCTCAAAATGTTCTCTTAAGCTATCATCTGTGGTTTCAAAGCCCAGACCACCAATAAACAGCTTCCTCAACTGTTCTGGTTCCTTTGGATCATGGCCTTCCATTTTGAGACCGGACTTGCCTCTTCCAACTTGAGTTCAATATCTACTTTTGAATTTTATTTTTACTTTTTTGCTTAGTTTTCTATATATTTATCAGTAGGTCAGTACCAAAATCCCTGCTTTTAAATTATCTAGTTCAAATTCCAAGACTTTTCCATGGTCTTAGAATCTCCATTGTACTGTTGGTTTTCTGGGATGTTTATTTGGTTTTTGATAGTGGTGATAGTACCTGGGATTAAGCCTAGGACCTATGCATACAAAGTACTCTCAGCCCTCCTCCAGTGTACCTTCTGGAATAGTTGATGTCTTGAAGTGTGAGCCTTGAACTAACTCTTCAGCTAAGTTCCCTTTTCTGCACAGTTATTGTATTGACAAGTTTCTTTTGTAGCTCTTATTTCTGGTCTCTTTGTTTATCCCTTGGTTCCAATATGGCACATATTCCAGTAGCTTCCAGAAAGAGTGCATGGTATGTCATATTTTGATATTGTTCATCTCTGATAATAATTTCCTTGCCTATGTGATCTAGGTTCACTTTCTAGAAACATACTTTAATGTTTGGTTCCCTGAACTGATCTACATTTGTATTCTTTCCTAGTGTCACTATACTTTTGCTCAATTTTCTGGATCTGCACTCTTACTTCTTATTCCAGACCTTTTGTTGCTCTTTACTTTCTGCCACAGCTTTCATATCCAAGAGCTTGCTGTCATATGATGACCGTGTGTATGTGCATTTAGTAGCATTCATTCCTGTTTCTTAGATTCAGGATCATCCTTATGGAGTTAAATTTTTTCAAAAAAAAAATACTTTGTTCTTCTTAATTTGTTGCTTTCAGCTTTTCATTTTGTTTTAATCTCTCTCAGATTAAGAAGTTTCCTTCAGCCGGGTGGTGGTGGCACACACCTTTAATCCCAGCACTCGGGAGGCAGAGGCAGGCAAATCTCTGTGAGTTTGAGGCCAGCCTGGTCTACAGAGTGAGATCCAGGACAGGCGCAAAACTACACAGAGAAACCGTGTCTCAAAAAACCAAAAACAAAACAAAACAAAAGTTGCCCTCAAATATTCTTATACCCAAGAAAGCTACGTGAACCATTTTGTACCTGGGGTTGTTAATTGACTGTGGGATAATCTGATTAGATTCCCCCACCCTCTTTTTCCATTCACTGGAGGACTTCTAGCCACTATCTTTAGAATTCCCTTGCCTAGCCGGTCAAAGTCTCTGAAGAAGAATCTTCCGGTCCCTGGCTGTAGGTCCATCAGTAAGGCCTGTGCTAAGGCAGCATTCTTGGAGCTGTGGAGGAAGTAGACAGCCCACGCTCCTTTGTAGGTGTACATGTAAGCTCGTGGAAACTTCCGTTCAATCCTTACTTTTAGTACAGAATGCCTGCCCTTGACGTGCTCTGCTATCTCTGATCCATGGTTTAGCTTGTTCACAGTCTTCAAAGGAAAACCTTCTTCTGCAGAACTTGAATAGGGAGTATCACCAGATGTTAGATAGGGAGGAGAGGGAGGCTGCGCTTCTTAGTCACACGCCCTGTTTGCAGCTCCACTTGGAACACCGTTTGGAATTATCTAGTCCTACTCATTCCGTATTTCCAGGGCAAAACTTGTTGCAGTTTTTAAGTGTTTTGCTCCTTTCTTTGTACCCTGAATGTTTTGGTGCTATTCTCTTTTACTTCGTTTAAAATGTCTTGACTCCTATTTCACAGGAGCGCGGCGGGCTTAGTCTGCAGAAACCTTTTGTTTGTGGTGGTCCTTTGTGATCCTCCCTTATCTCATCTCACTCTACTTCAGTGCATTCCGACACTTCTGTCAGAATGATCCTCCTTGGGAAATGATTACCCCTTTAGTGAAGCCCCTCTACTTTTGATTTTTAACTTATTCACAGAGATTATGCATTAATGTTTCTATATTTTCAAAATGTAGCTGTGACCTGAGGGTTTAGTAGACAGTTAACAATTTATTAGTCCCTGACGTACCCAGCACAGTATATTCAACTTATTGTTACTGTTACTGTTATTGTTGTGGAGGCTATGGCTGTGTGTGTACATATGTGCATGTGTGCATGTGTGTGTGTGTGTGTGTGTGTGTGTGTGTGTGTGTCTATGTGTGTCTGTGTCATTATAGGCCAGAGGTCATCCTCCGTGTCATTCTTCAGGAGCCATCCTATCTTGTCCTTTGAGACAGGCTCTCTTACTGGGACTTTGGACTCATCATGTAGGCTGGCTGGCCAGCAGGCCCAGGGAATCTCCTGTCTCCACTTCCGTAGCACCTTTTAGAAGGATGTGGGGACTGGAACTCAAGCTCTCCTGCTTCCACAGCAAGTCTTCAGCCAGCTGAGCTATCTTCCCCACCCCTCAGCTTTAGGTGAAAGAGAAGATACAAAGCTGACAGCTGGCAGACCTGTCTACATGGGTATCTTTTCATTCTGCTAATGACTGCTAAATATTTGGATATGCCATGGTGTTTATTTTTATTTCTTCTATTTTTTACATCATAATATAATTACATCATTCCCCCCACTTTTCTTTCTTTCCAACCCCCCCATCTACCCCTCCTTTCCCTCTTTCAAATTCATGGCCCCCTTTTAAAATAATTGTTGTTACATATATATGTATACATATATACATACAAAGGGTTTCTTTATAGCCCATGGTTAAGTCTTAAAGTTTCCAAATTGTTTTTTATTTCTAAATGTGCTGTAATAAATGTACTTACCAATAATTTTTTAGAATTTATTTATTTTAAGGTTATATGTATGGATGTTTTGCCTGTTTATATGTCTGTGTACCATGTGCATACTGTGCCCAAATAGGCCAAAAGGAGCACTCTGGAACTGGAGTCACAGATGTTTGTGAGCCACCATGTGGGTTCTGGGAACCAAACAGGAATGTTGAGCAACTGCTCTTTACCACTGGACCAACTCTCCAGCTCCTCCGTTGGCAATTTTAATACACACCGTGATTCGAGGATATAAAAATGCTAAATCAGAAGCAGTGTTCTTTTAAAGGCTTCTGGGGTGTGTGTGTGTGTGTGTGTGTGTGTGTGTGTGTGTGTGTGTATTTTCTTTCAGATAAGGTGAACTAATTTGTATTTCTATCAGGAATTCATTCATTAGAGGACCCATTTTCTACATCCTACTTGTAATTACCAGCAACAACACCACCACCATCTCTTGACAAAACTTATATGCAAAAATATTTCTTTATTTCAAGTTGTATCTTTCTGATTACTTATGACAAGTATTTTTAAACATTTGTAAGCAATCTGCACATCAGCTAATGAGTTGCCTATTTGTATTTCTGACCATTTTTCTGTCAAGGTATTTTTTTCTCCCATTGCCCCACTTATTTTTCTAGGAGAAAGTGATAGACTATAACAATGCTTTTGAGAGAAGAGTATCTTCTTCAACAGTGAATTTAATAGTATTCAATATTTATGTGTAACTAATACATTTTAAAAATATTAATTACAGTAAAAAACTGTTTGAATTTAATGACAAAAATCTCTTCTTTGTGTAACCTTCTAGGAAGTCTCCATACATCATTGTCTAAAATATTTGCAAGTCAGCCTAAGTTGCAAGAAAATATATCCCAACATCAGGAGATGGGCTGGAAGCAATTTTATCAAAATCTTTTGGTGGGGGGATATCCTGTTTTTGTTGTTGTTATTTTTTGGGAGGGTCAACACAAACTAGTATTTGGGAAGAGGAATCTCATTTGAGAAAATGCCTTCATCAGATTTCCTGTAGACAAGTCTGTAGGACATTATCTTAATGTTAATGTGGGAACATCCAGCCCACTGTGGGTGGTGCCACCCATGGGCAGGTGGTCCTGGGGTGTTTAAGAAAGGAAACTGAGTGTATGTACATAGATGCATACATGTATATATAAAGCCTACTGTGTCCATTTAGCATTGCTCCTATGTACATGTGTTTAGAGCTGGGCACTTGGGATTGGATTAACTATCAGGGAGCTCATCCCTAGAGATAACTAACTCTCCCTTCCTCAGCAGCCAGTACTGCCTATAGCTCTTCATCTAATAGTGTGGCCTTGGGAAATCCCCCATCTATGTTGGCATGTCAAGAGCTGTGATCATGATGCAGGTCACACTTACGAAAATATATTGTTGAGATTTCATGCCTAAATACATACTTTGCCATTAACCCACTAGATAAGTCTGTGGAGTTGTACAAACACCAAGCATTCTAATATGTGAACGTTTCCCTTGCTCCCAAGTTTCCTATTGGGATTAGAATTTTGTTTTTGTATTTTCGTTGTGTGTGTGTATGTGTGTGTGTGTGTGTGTGTGTGTGTGTGTGTGTGTGTGTGTGTGTGTGTATACATGTTTTTCAAGACAGTGTTTCTCTGTATAAAAGTCCTGGATGTCCTAGAACTCACTTTGTAGACCAGTGTGACCTCAAATTCACAGAGATCTGCCTACCTCTGTCTCCCGAGTGCTGGGATTAAAGGCGTGCGCCACCACTGCATGGCTGTTTTAATTTTTTTTTATGAGCACTGGTTTTTTGGTTTTTTTTGGGTATTTTGCCTGCATGTATGTCTGTGTGAGGGTGTTGGATCCACTGAAACTGTATTTATAGGCAGTTGTGAGCTGTCATGTAGGTGCTGGGAATTGAACCCATGTCCTCTGGAAGAGCAGCCAGGGAAGGCTCTTAACCTCTGACCTGTCTTTCCAGCCCCAGTATATTTCTAAAAATGAAAAAAAAATGTGTATGGTATATCTTCTTTGAAGTGACTACTACTAATGATTTACTTCTACTGTAATGTATTAACTTAATATATTGACAGAAACCAATCAATAATGCTGGTCTTGGGACCAGAATTCTGGGCAGTAAGTACCATGTGCAGTGTTTACCCTTAATGAATGAAAGTCCTAAAACATTTAAAGTGAGTTAATACAGAAATAGTCCTGGGAATTCAATTAGAAGACATGACAAAATGTTTATAGTAAGCCTCCCTTAATAATGCTGATTTGTGTTTCTTGACATTTTATTGATTTTTAAGATTGTTATAAATGTACTCCTTTGCATTTAATATGTATCAATCAGCAAATTAGTAAATTGTGCTTATGTTGACATCTCTAGTCTGAAGTTAATGGCTCGTTGTACTGCTCATTTATGCTCCCATCACATTAGAACAGTTATTTAAGGGGGGTGGGATCTGGACCCTGCAGTTTGTTATTACAACAAAAGAAGAGATTTATTTAGTCAAACTCATTATTCATTGTTGTTCTGGCCCTTCAGTATATAACCATGATTTAAATTACCCGTTCTTAGAGTCTGATCATGCAGAATGTGTATATGTTATATGATAAGATGAGGCATTATGCTTTAAAAAACTGAGTAAACATTAAGACTGTTCTGGTTGAGTGAAAGAAATAAAGTAGGTCAATTAAATTTTTATTTTTTATTTTGCAAGACTTTTCTTTCCTTTGGGGTACCACTATTATTTATCACCTACTAAACATTAATGTCCAGTTCTATTTGTACATTTTTATAGAAAATCTTTGATTAACATACTTCCTTCTATAGTTGGAACTAGCTGCTACCAGGAGAAGCAAGATGTAAAGTACCATTAAGCCACAAGCCACATGGCAAGGAATAGATTTATAGAAATGGGTTAATTTAAGATATAAGAGCTAGCTAGTAAGAAGCCTGCCATGGCTATAGTTTAAAAATAATGTAAGCCTGTGTGTGTTTATTTGGGTCTGAGCAGCCATGGGACCAGGAAGGATACAGGAAAACTTCCAACTACATCCTTCAACAGTTTATTTTTCATGGCAGAAAAGTACTATTTGATATGGTAACTGTTAATAGCATTTTTCAGTACACTGCCTCTGAGCAAACTTAAAAACCACCAAGGTAAATAAATCATTGGAAAACAACAGAAATGCAAATTTTCCCAATGAACTCATATCTTATAGGTAGCTCAGACCTACCAAAATTATGCATTCAGTTTACTGAGCACCCTAAATTGTACTTTTAGGCACTGATGAGTAAAAATAAACAGCCAATACCCACTACAACAAAACACAAACCTAAGGTGGACTGTTATTGTCGAAAAACTAAAGAGAACAAATAAAGATGATTCTCATCCACTGTTTTCACAGTTTCCAAAAGGATGAATTTTTTTCTCTCATTTTCTAAAAATTAAAACTATTAAAATTGAGATGTAAGGTTTTGTATGTCATGTGACTCTGACTAATGATTGTATGGCTTTTTCCCTGTAGGCATAATGCAGAAGAAGATGAAAGAGGTCACAAAGGTTTTTGAGGAGTATCGTTGCAAGGAGCAGGAGCGCAATATGAAGTTTGCCTTTGAATAACTATCACCCTGACCCACTCCATTTGGATTATTCATCAACCCTGAATTCTGATGATATTAAATAAGAGTAGTGTTTATAGTTACTACTTATCTTTGATTGCAATAATTTGTGCATGTGTTTCATTATTTTTCATTTAAATACTGTAAAGAGAAGTATTCAATTTTTCTTTCAGAATGAAATAAAATCAAGGCTGAGGGCATAACTCAGTAATAGAGTGCTTACACAGAATTAAGTAAAAGGTATATTAACCCCCTTGCCCAGGCAATTTGCTTATTAGGTATTGATTTTGTGTGTGTAACCTATATCTTACTTAGAGTCTACATCTTATCACCATTACACACCAACTTCCTACTTAATTGTGAGAAGATATTTGCCAAAACGTACATGCCACCCAGTAAGGACTGGGTGTTTGTTGCCATTCTCGTAAAGTGCTATAAAGTCTCAAGTGAAATTTACTGTCAGCTCTGAGATATAATTTTTATCTGTGAAAGACTATATGGGCAATGAAAGGAAGTGTATCTTGATTTACAGCAAGTGTCTTTCAGGAGTTCAGAGAAGGCAATATGGTTTTATGGATGAGAGATTTAATTAGGGCTTTTAGTTTTCTTATGGTTCTAGAGATCAAACCCAGTGCCACACTCTTGGATTATTTACCCAGCACTGAATTATGTTACTTTTAAGGGTAAGGTTCACATGATTCACTTTTGACTATCAAGAGATACCTCAGTGGTTCGGTTCGGTTTGGTGTTTGTTTTTTTTAATCAAGATCTCACTGTATAGCCATCATCCTTCCTCAGTTTTCCAAGTATCACCACACCCAGGTATCCTGGAGTTTTTTTTTTTTCATGTGTTTGTTACAGCATATGATTTGGACCTGCTTTTCTGTGTAGCTTTTTATGTTCTGAAAGAAAAAAAGTCCTCTTCTTAGCTTTAAAACATCTTAGTCTCTTATGTCTCATTAAATTGCTAATAATGTAATGTCCTAAAAGCAAAAATAAACGGATTAAAAGTTAAGTGACTGAACTGAATTTTTGTTGTCCCAAACGCACATGACCACACTGAAGGGTTCATGTTACAGAAGAAAATCATTTTTAAATGACTGTTAGTGGTGGTAAGTTTCATGAGTAGAATAAATACTAGAACTTAATGGATTCACTTCCTATACAAACATGTATTAGTTACTTGAGTAAGTTTTTGTCACCACTCAAAATTATAGACTGTGAACTGGACCTGGTAGCACAGGCCTGTAATCCCAGCCACCTAGAAGACTGATAGAGGCATCTCCGATTCAAGGCCAGCCTAGGTTATAGGCTGAGTTCAACTAATTAAAAACTTGTCTCAAAGAATGAAACCATGTCTGGGCCCACAGTTCTGTGGGAGAGTACTGTCCTAGCATGCACACGCTTCTGTCTTTAATGCTCTCTCTCTCTCTCTCTCTCTCTCTCTCTCTCTCTCTCTCTCTCTCTCTCTCTGTGTGTGTGTGTGTGTGTGTGTGTGTTGCGTGTGTGTGTGTGTGTGTGTGTGTGTGTGTGTGTGTGTGTGTGTGTGTGTACTCCGGGGATTACTGTGCCCCAGTACTGTGAGAAGACATAAACAGTGACTCAGAGGCACAGTATGTAAGAGTTATGGTAGTCAGCTCTGGGATGTAGGGGAAGCACGGGTTGGCATGTAGGGGAAGCCATACAGGGCTCCATCGTTCAGCTCCAGCTCAGGTGAGCACAAGTTTTGGAGTGTTGCAACCTGTGTGTGTTTTGGGGCTCAGGGCCGAGCCGGGCCATGGTGGATGAGAGCATTGTGTAGGAACCATCGGGAAGGTGGCAGGACTGTCCTTTGAAGTGGCCTGCCAGGCAGGTCTAGGAGGTCAGGGCCTCCACCCCCAACCCAAGCACCAGGAAGCTCCCTTGTTAGCCTCAGCAAATGTCTCCTGGAAGCTTTGTAGAGAGGAAGATTTGGAAGAGCATAGACAGGCTTGTCTCCAGGTGGCAGGGAGAGTGATTTTCTTCTAGGCTCCATCATGGAAGATGTCAGGAGTGTGGAGGTGGGCCTTTGTAGGCTTTCAGTGCTCATTGAAGCAAGGCTTCCTGTAGGGGAGTGCAAAGCATTTCCCGACTGAACATGGCCTAGCTACCCTGGAGACCAGGATTAGAGTGTACATAGGAAGGAGGGATAGAGAAAGACAGAGATAGAGGTGGAATTGGAGGTAGAGGAGGATAGACAGATGGTTGGGGGGACAGGGAGACAGAGAGTAGCTGTGAAATTGAAAATCTGCATGTGGGATGTTGGGTGTTTTCGAGTTTGTTAGTGTTTTTCTATGCAGGCTGGTGGGCAGACCCATTCTGTCTGTGGACATTTGTTTCTCTTCCATGGATCTGGGCCCCTGGAGGGAATTTTGTGTGAGGACGCCTGGAATAGGGGTGGTTGTGTGCTGCAGAAATCCTGGTGTTTGTGTTAAGAGTCCCTCAGCTTCTATGTTGCCTGTCCTAGGTCCACTTGAATCTCTTGAAGAGCTGAGTGAGTCCTGTGTGTGCCTAGGCCCTGCCACAGGTAGGTGGGTGTCCACAGAGGATACAGAGAGTTCCATGCCTTACAGGGTCTTGGGGATGTTAGAGAATGGAAAGAGACGTTTTCCGTGGTGCCTGGTAATTGGTATAGGGTAGGGTCGGGTGGGAGGAGATGAGGGGTGGGAGATGGAGGACTTTGCAGAGGAGAGGGATTGTGACAGAGCTGGAGGTAGGTCAGAATGGTTGCCTGGTGTTGCCTAGGAGACGGGTAAGGTGGGGTCTGCGCCCAGGTATTGGTAGACTAGAGGGCAGGTGGGTGCAATGTTTCTTCTTTTGATGTGTGCTTGTCTCTAGCTCAGGGACCTGGATGGCCTGCCTGTTGAGGGGAGGTTGTGGATGTCCCCGGCCCCTAGTGATCCCTGCTTCGTGTGATGTGGGGCAGCATCCACCTGAATGCACTTCACCAAGGAGGCCAAGGTTTTGGAAGGAAGCCCTTCTCCTCTCCCATCTCAATATCAGACCATGGGACCATGGAACATGGGACTCAGGCCCCCGACCCTGGAGTCCTGACCAGTGCACACAGCTGCCTGCCCTTTTCCCTTGTGTCCATCCCAGAGCGGCCTTCTGCCAGGTGGGAAGCCCGTGCTGGGCCTAGGGTCCCATTGAGTTGGGTGGAGTCTTGTAGACAGCTGCTGGATCTCTGAAAGCTGCGGTGTGTGTGTGTGTGTGTGTGTGTGTGTGTGTGAGAGAGAGAGAGAGAGAGAGAGAGAGAGAGAGAGAGAGAGAGAGAGAGAGAGGTAACGGGAATAATGAGAGAGAATAATGCAGACTATTAAAGCTTCTAGACTTTTTAAGGTAAACACACACTTTAAAGTAGAATTTTGAGTAATCTATAATTTTTGAAGCTCAATATTATTACCAATATATCCTAGATAAGGACAAAAGTCCTCATTTTTCCTCAATAAAACTCTGGTATAATAGCCCACATATAAGTGAGGTTCCACATTCAGTAAAGACAATATAATGTTTTACATGAAATTCTGGTTTTAAACTTATGTTTTGCCTAATTCAAGAAAAAAAATCATCTTGAGCAACATTTTTTTCTACAAAAAGGAAAACTTGATTTATGTTTTTCCAACTGTTTTCTGAGGATAGACTAGTTTTCAAGTCTCCTAAGTTTTGTGGTCCTCTTCTTTTTAAACACTGGCAGAGTACTTTTTGCAAATTTCCTATATAAAGTAGAGAAGAAGCTGAAGTTCTGTTTACACTATCTTTTGGAATATCTTTCCTGGGATTTGTAGTATTTTTGACCCCTAATACATAAAAGATCCCAGAGAGTGGCAAGTGGCTTCCAGATTAACCCACTAACCCCAGTGTACCATCTGAAATTTGGACCCTTAGACTAAAGCTCCCCTAAGTTACATTTGATTCTGGTTCTAACTTGTCTAAAAGATATGACATTGCTTAAACAAATGTTAGTTAACTCATTTTGCCAAGAATACTAAGGCAACCATTGTTACTGCTCTCGGATTTTTTTTTCAGTAATGTATTTTTATTTTATGTTCATTGGTGTTTTGTCTGCATGTATGTCTGTGTGAGGGTGCCAGGTCCTCTGGAACTGGAGTTACAAGACAGTTGTGAGCTGCCATGTGGGTGCTGGGAATTGAACCTGGCTCCTTCGGAAGAGCAGCCAGTGCTTTTAACCTCTGAGCCATCTCTCCATCTCCAGCCCCCTAGCTCAGATACTAACTGAATGAAAATTCTTAACCTTTGTGATGTCATGGCTTCTTCTCAAAACATAGTCATCTTTCTCTCCTTTAAGAAGATGCATTTGAGGAACTTGAAAGCCATACACATCTTAATATTAGATGATCATAGATTCAAGAGAACATTTTGATTTTTAATGTTTTCCATGTGGTAGAACCAGACGCATACAGTAAACAAAGCTCCTTTAGTAAACAGCCTGAAAACATGGCTTATTTGTTAAAGAGCAACTTTTGGCTTAACTAAACTAACCTTGCAGATTGGCATATTTTTCAGTTTGTCATAAATTTGAGAGGGGAATTTTTGAAATTAACTCATCATAAGGTATGTAATTCCTAAGGTCTTAAAAAGCTTTTACAGACTGTCTGATACGATTTTAAGATGGGGAAAGGGATGCTGTGAAAATGGAATCGCTAGTACATCTTAGTTTGACAGAGCTAGAAGTACAATGGCATTCCTTCTAGTGTTTTCCAGATATCCCTCGGTACCTACCTGTGGTGGTATTGTGTTCCCCAGAATATTGTGCACCCTAATAAACTTAGCTGGGGTCAGAGACAGAATAACCACAATATTATAAGCATAGAGGATAGGCAGTGGTAGCACACGCCTTTAATCCTAGCATTCAAGAGGCAGAAATCCATGTGTTCAAGGATACAGCCAAGCATGGTGACTCAAGCTTCATCCCAAGAAGTGAGCCTTTAATCCCAGGGAGTGATGGCAGAAATCAGAAAGGTATATAAGGCATGAAAACCAGGAACTAGAAGCATTTGGCTGGTTAAGCTTTCAGGCTTTCGAGCAGCAGTTCAGCTGAGATCCATTGGAATGAGGACTCAGAAGCTTCCAGTCTAAGGAAACAGGATCAGATGAGGAACTGGCGAGGTGAGGTAGCTGTGGCTTGTTCTGCTTCTCTGATCTTCTAGCATTCACCCCAATAACTGGCCTCAGGTTTGATTTTATTAATAAGGACTTTTTAAGATTTCTGCTACACCTACCATTGGGGTTGGTTGCAGTTATATACAGATACGTAGAATACTTTTCACAACCTTGCTATCCATTTGCAATTCCACAGCCATATAACTGTCTTTTAGCCGTCCCTTCTCCACTCACCCCACTTGGGAAAAGATTTGCTTTGAAGTGTGTGTCACTCCAATATCTGTAGACTAGGTTTGACTAGAACTAGACAAACTTACTGTGATGGTAAAATGATCCACCCTTCCAAGAAGTCAAGCACACTAACAACCTTGCTATGTGTTTCCATTTTCCTATTGACAAATTGGTCAGGCAGACAGTTTGGCTGAATGCCAGAGTTAACCCCACCTCTTTAAAGAATATGTCCAACTCAAAGAGGATGTGACCCACATTTTGTTTATACTTACGTGCAGTCTTTAGTCTGTGTCAAAACTACAAAGTGATGTATGTTGTATTTGCATTTCTGTACCAGGGTGCTTCTAGAGCACTGGCATTTGCATTTGGTAGATTTTGGATTACTTTAATACCTGACATATTTTCAATCTACTAGAAGTTCTCAAGAAGTATGGTTCTAAAACTCATTTTGTTCCAGTAGCTGCTGACTTGAACATGACAGTGTCAAGGACTTTGAGCAAGTGTGAACTTGCTGGATAACCTTGGAATATTTACTCATAGATAACCACCCTGTCATGGAAAAGCTTTAAAATCGTACAAAAGTATTATTTTACATAAAGCTTCACATTTGCCTATTCTGAAGCAGTGGTTCTCAACCTTTCTAATGCTGTGACCCTTTTCCTCATGTTGTGGTGACCCCTTACCCTAAAATTATTTTTGTTGCTACTCCATAAGTATATTTTTGCTACTGTTATGAACTGTAATGTAAATAACTGATATATGGCCCCTGTGGGGGTCATGACCCACAGGCTGAGAACCACTGAGATATCACTTTATTTATGTACTTTACTTCCTCTTATGAGGAAGCTGAATTAAACCAGTTAAAGAAATTTGCTGAAACTCATATTCCATTAACTTGGCAAAACAAAAATTTAATACCCAGATTGGTTCAAAACTCTGTTATGGTATATAGTCAGTAACCAAGAACTTGAATCTAAACCCAAGTAGTGTGAACCCCAAAGTCTACAAGATATTTTTTTCTCACCTGGCTCCTGAGATAAGGGTTCTATTTAATTAAAAAAGAATCAACTATGTGTCTTAGAGTTTCTATTGCTGCGACAAAACGCCATGACCAAAAAGCATGTTGGGGAAGAAAGGGTTTATTTGGCTTACACTTCAGTATTGCTGTTCATCACAGAAGGAAGTCAGGACAGGAACTCAAACAACGCAGGATCCTGGAGGCAGAAGTTGATGCAGAGGCCATGGAGGGGAGCTGCTTACTGGCTTGCTGTCCATGGCTTGTTCCCCATGGCTTGCTCAGCACATCTTCTTATATAACCCAGGACCAGCAGCCCAGGACTCTCCCTCATTGATCACTAAATGAGAAAAATACCTTACAGCTGGATCTCAAGTAGGCATTTCCTCAGCTGAGGGTCCTTCCTCTCTGATGACTCTAGCTTGTGTCATGTTGACACACAAAACCAGTCACACTAGGTGAGACAGTCATACAGTTAAAAATTCAAAGGACATGGGCAGTGGTGGCACAGGCCTTTAATCCCAGCACTTGGGAGGCAGAGGCAAGGGGATCTCCGCGAGTTTGAAGCCAGCCTGTCTACAAAGAGTGTTCCAGGATTGCCAGGCTGTTACACAGAGAAACCGTCTCTAAAAACAAACAAAATATTCAAAGTATATAAGGGCATGCTTGGCACACACCTGTAACCCCAATATTTGTGAGGCTCACGTGGGAAGATCACAAGGTAATGGCCAATTTGAGCGTCATACAAAAACCCTGTCTCAAGCCAGGCGATGGTGGCGCACGCCTTTAATCCCAGCACTCGGGAGGCAGAGGCAGGCTGATCTTTGTGAGTTCGAGGCCAGCCTGGGCTACCAAGTATGTTCCAGGAAAGGCTCAAAGCTACACAGAGAAACCCTGTCTCGAAAAACCAAAAAAAAACCCAAAAAAACAAAAACAACAACAAAAAAACCCCTGTCTCAATATAACAATAAAAATTTCAATAGGGACAAAACATATGAAGAATTTAGTTGTATTTTTTTCTTTCTCTTCTTGTCCTTCAACCATTGAGTTTTGTTAATTGGAGAACAGGGAATGTCATATGTTCTCACAAAAATATTTCACGCATGTACAGGCATATACATATTCCACCTTTTACACATATGTAAGCGTACTATATGGTATTCTGAAACTTGCTATTTTACTAGGTATTGTTTAAAGATTGTAATAATCCAGAGAAGTTTACCACCTTTTCATTATTACATAGATTTCATTGGCTATATTTAAATATTTAAGGTTTCCCCCCAGTATTCTGCTATAGACAGCATTGAACAGCAATGCACATAGATGAGTATTTATTGTGTTGAGAAGAGTATTTGTAGATATGCTGAATTGCTGCTTTAAAGGAAATGGGCACTGAAATTTCAGTTGTGACATCAAGTTGCTCTTTGCAGAGGTTATGCCAATTTATCCTCCTACCAGCAGTAGGTGAGGGTGCCCGTTTCACCAGAATGTCAACAAATGCATTGTCTTTCTTTTTTATCCTTTCCTATGTAGCAAGTAAAAAAAAGTGCTATTTAGGGTACCTTTAAAAAATAATAAGTTTTAGAATAGTTTTAGATTTACGTAAAAGCTTCATATCCACTGTTCCACGTATTTCTGCTCAATTTCACTTAGTGTTAACATCTTACACAATACAGTGTATTTATCACAGCTAATGAACCTTATTAAATAGAAAGCATAGTTTATTTATGTTTGCCTAGTGTCCTCTTTCTGTTTCAGAATCCTACAATACACTTAGAAATCATCTTTCCCTTGTTTCCTTATGAATGTGAGAGAGTCTCAGAATTCTCCTTTGTTTATGGCCTTGACAGTTTGGTGGGTCACTGCACTTTGTTTTATATTTTTGGCTTTGTTTGTTTTTGTTGATTTCTTTAGAGAGTCTCTAAGTATGTAGAACTACCTGGCCTTGAACTATGTAATGTAGCTTGAAATTTCTGTCTTATAAATTAACATCTTTCTTTCCATATGTTTAGGGATATTTGCATTTCCTTTTTTTTGGCCATTAAGAACACATGGTTGATTGTTTTTGTTATTGATGTTATTTTTGAAATTCGTCTAATATAGTCCAGACTTGTCTTGAACTTGGTGTCTAGCCAAACAAGTATTCCACATACTGGGGGCTTTGTGCCAGCACTTTACAGATTGAGCTAGATCCCTAAACCCAAGAACCAATGCTTTTAAACACTTTTTTATATGGATCTTTAAAAAAATTATGTTCTGTGTATGCATGTTTTGTCTGCATGTATGTATGTGCACCATGTGTGTACCTGGTGTCCCATAAACAGGCATCAGAGCCTGGGAACTGGGGTTACAGACAGCTGTGAGCCACTGTGTGGAAACTGAAAGAGAAACAAGTGCCATTGTAGCATGAATCTTAAAAGTTCTTATTAATAAAATCAAACCTGAGGCCAGTTATTGGGGTCAATGCTGGTAGATCAGAGAGACAGAACAAGCCACAGCTAACCTCACCTGGCCAACTTCTCAGCTGGTCCTGTTTCCTCAGACTGGAAGCTTCTGTGTCCTCATCCAGAATGAATCTCAGCTGAACTGCTGCTCGAAAGCCTGAAGCTTAACCAGCCACATGCTTAACCAGCCAAATGCTGCTAGTTTTTGGTCCTCACACCTTATATATCTTTCTGCTTTCTACCACCACTCTCTGGGATTAAAGGCTGGCTTTCTGGGATTAAAGGTGTGTGTCACCATGCTTGGCTGTTTCCAATGTGGCCTTGAACTCACAGAGATCCCAGATGGATTTCTGTCTCTGGAATGCTAGGATTAAAGGCGTGTGCTATTACCGCCTAACTAGTGGCCTTTCTGTTCTCTGACCCCAGATAAGTTTATTAAGGTACACGATATTTTGGGGAACACAATACCACCACATGCCATCTCTCTCCAGTCCCTACTATATCTAACTCTTGATTCCATGTATTTATCAATAAGATACTCAAAAGCTTGGGTGTTGCACGAATCCTAACTGGTCTTATAATAAAAACCCAGAGCCAGATATCAGGGTAAATGCTGAAAGATCAGAGGAAACAAGCCACAGCCACTTCTCACCTCGCCAGCTCCTCGGCCGAAAGGGGAGATCCTGTCTCCACGAATCCTCCGGCTGAATGCCTCTGAGTCCTCAGCCAAAAGGGCTCTAATTCCTGCCTCCTCTGGCCTTATGTTCCTTTCTCTGCCCAGCCATATCACTTCCTGTCTCAACCTTCCTAGTGCTGGAAATAAAGGCTTGTGACTCCCAAGTACTGGGATTAAAGGTGTGTGCCACCACTGCCTGGCTCTGTTTCTCTTTTAGACTGAATTTATCTCGTTTAGTCCAGGGTGTCTTTGACCTTGCAGTCTGCCCTCCTGAGTGCTAGGATTAAAGGTGTGTGCCACTACTGCCTGGCATCTATGCTTAATCTAGTGGGTGGCTCTGTCCTTTGATATTTGTTAGAGTACAAACAAAATATCCCCACACCTGGGTACATACTGATTCTGACTTTGAACTAAGGGAACTCAGAATGATCTGTTACAGATAAGAGAAAAACATTAGTGTAAGTGATGTGGTCAGACTGTAGGCTTGACTGGAAACAGCAGGTAGGTCAGATAAATCCTTGCAAGAGAAGCCTTGCTGACAGGAACAAATTCGAAGGTGATTAGAGAAGATCTACGATTTACTGATACTCGGGGGAAGAGTCAAGAAGCCATAGGTGAATCCTAGGTTCATGAGGTTTATATTTTGGGTGTTCTCTTTAACCTGTACTAGAAATTCTTAATTGACACTATACTAGTCACCCAAGACTGACTTTCTCTGTGCTACTACAATTCCCAGAGTCCCTTGCTCCACCTCCATCCTCTTTTGAGTCTGCCGCATAGATTTCTGGGAGTTGAGGTCTGGGGCCTATTTGCCCAAGTTAGTGATAGGGGCCTGCGGAAACATGAAGAGGTAAGGGCATGTCTGAGTTGCAGGCGGCAACTTTTATCTTTTACTTTTTGAAAATGGCCTTTTCCTTTTGTTTGGGATGTGTCACGTTCTCGAGGGGCGGGTTCTCTCTAGCGAGGAGACAAAGGAGAAGGGAGGAGGGAAGGCCGGCCGGACCAGTCTGTTGGGTGAAGCTCTGGAAGGGCCGCGGCCCGGCCGGTTTCCATAGGAATGCCTCCCCCTGGGCAGAGGCCCCTGGAGCTGCCTTGGCCATCACAGTCCCAGCTCGGGAGACTTGCAACCCAGCTCCTCCCTGGCCCGCCCCCCAGCTCTCGCCGTCCGTCCGGAGGGTCTCACGGTGGGCGCTTACATTGTCTGCATGTTAAAGACATAGTTGGGCCCACCACACAGGGTCGTGTTTCCAGATCTAAAAGTTAGAGAGTGATACTTTGTTTCTCCAAATTCAGCACAAAACCGGCGCGATGTGTTTGGGAAGAAGAAAGGTATTGCTTCCGGGCAGTTTTCCCTACCGGTTCTGTAGTAAATGGCCCTTTGCACCCCAGACGGTCCTCCTTGAGACCCAGAGTTTCACAGGTACCGACAGGACGGGAATCCTTCAGAAAGGATCCCCTTTAGATTTGTATTCACTCTGCAGGAGAATCTTCACTCTGGAACAGTGAGGCCCAACTGACATGTTTAGGAATGCTTTCTGCTTTCTCTTTTCTTTTCTTTTCTTTTTTTTGGTTTTTCAAGACAGGGTTTCTCTGTGTAACATTCTTGGTTGTCCTGGAACTCACTCCGTGGACCAAGCTGACCTTGAACTCACTGAGATCTGCCTGGTTCTGCCTCCCGAGTGCTGGGATTAAAGGCGTGCGCCACCACGGCCCGGCGCTTTCTGCTTTCTTAGTTTCCTGAGTTTTTTTATTTTTTTATTTTTTTTTTTTTTTTTGAGTTATTGATGTCCCCTGCCTTAATTAAAATCACATTTTAATTATTCTGTGATGACATACCTCGTAAGTGAAAAATAATGGATCTAATGTATAGCTTAAAGAATAATCAAAAATAAAATTCTGTACAGGTGTAAGCGGTAGGACATCATTCACATACATACCTTAAAGAAGCCCCCCCTGGCTCTTCCGTAATTGCTTCTCCCTCTTTTATCTAGGATTTTGCACCAATTACTCCCTTGCCTTTTTTCTTTTTTTCTTTTTTCTTTTTTTTTTTTCTTTTTTTTGGTTTTTCGAGACAGGGTTTCAGCTTGGCGCCTGTCCTGGATCTCACTCTGTAGCTCAGGCTGGCCTCGAACTCACAGAGATCTGCCTGCTTCTGCCTCTGCTTCTGCCTCCCGAGTGCTGGGATTAAAGGCATGCGCCACCACCGCGCCCGGCTTTGTTTTGTTTCTTAATCTATTTTCCACATATGAGTTTAAGCCTTGAACAAAATATTCCTAGTTTCATCTGGTTTTTAGCCTTATATAAATGGGAGCATACTGTCTTTCTTTTTCTGGAGCAAGCTTTTTTTTTAACACAATATTTTTCTATAGATTCATGTGTGTTGATATGCGTATTCATTTTTAGAAATTAAATTTAGCAATAACTGTTTGGGATTCTAAATCATAAAGATAGAAAGGCTTAAAGAGGTTTTTTTTAAGCCTTAGTTCCAAAGTAAGTTATTTTAGAATTTTTAAAATATAGATCCAGGTCTTTATAGGAATCTTATAATTACAGGGCTTTTCCTATACTTTATTATAAACCCCAGTAGACAAGGTCTGTTTTGTAAGAAATAGTAATTTTTCTATAATATATTTTGCTATTATTTTGTAAGAAACATAATATTTATTTTTCTCATGGATTTAGCTCACTTTTTGTGTTTGTTTCTTTCCTACTCTATTATTACATGATTAAATGGTTGTGTTATTTCTTGGTACTTAGTAAGAGTTTTCAGTGACTTGAGATTGCCTCACAGCCATGATCCGCTTTTCTACACAGTAGTGTCTGGGCTAAAGCGTTGTTAAGACACCCTTTAGATTTCCTGCTCTTCCTTCAGACTTCCTAATGTCTCCAGATCTTGTGTACACAGGTGGCTTCAGATTTCTCTTGGTCACCCTTAGACTGTCCCCCCTGTAGGAATGTGTCATCATTCACTTTCCTTTTAGCGAGCCATTTTTGTTGGTTCCTCAGACTCAGTGTCTTGGAAGTATACTTGATGCCAGCGTTTCAGGTTGGAAGAGATGGTCAAGTCAGTGTGGGTATTAATGACACTGCCTTTCCCTTTCCTAGGCATTTATTCCATCTGGAGTTGTTTTCCTTCATTGGGACCAACATTCTGTCAAACTGTACCAACAGTTTGAAATTTGAGTGTTTGTGTTTATTTATTTATTTGTGTATTTTACTTTCTTTTTTTTTTTTTTCAATGGTTTTTCGAGACAGGGTTTCTCTGTAGCTTTGCGCCTTTCCTAGAACTCGCTTTGGAGACCAGGCTGGCCTCGAACTCACAGAGATCCGCCTGGCTCTGCCTCCTGGGTGCTGGGATTAAAGGTGTGTGCCACCACCGCCCAGCTTGTATTTTACTTTCTTAACATCCTCCTCCAAAAGACTTCTCTCATTTAATCCCTCCTTTGTATTTCTGCTATTACTGCCCTGGTCTAGAACTTCCTTGCCTTTTACCTCAGTGGTTTCTTAACTAGTTATTCTAGTTACCTTTCAATCCATATGGCCTAAAACACTGCTTACTCTTTGACACCTAATGGCATGATAAATTGTTTTCTAATACCTAATATGCTCAGGTCTGGTCCAGACCAGAACATTAGTTGATGTATTTAAGGCTATTCAAAGCCTGAATATAAATGGAGGTTCCAATTATACCACATTATGTGTTTCCGTCTTTTCGTATTTTGGCTTCCCACTTCTTTTCTTTGTCACACCCAGTCTTTTAAACACCAATTTAAGAATCTCTTTCTGAAATCTTCTTTACTATTTTAGCTCCCGTCTACCCCTTTCTTCTGCAAGCGTTTACTAATTTGGGCATGTTTCTCTATCATTTATTCAGATTCCTTCTCTTTGTAGGCACATGGACACAGCACAGGAGTATATACGTCTTCTCCTAAATATATTACAAATACCTTGATCAAAACTATGCTCGGAATATCTTTAGCTTCCACAAGTAGTGTCTTAATTAAGTTTTCTATTGCTGTGATAGAACATCATGACCAAAATCAACTTGGGGAGGAAAGGGTTCATTCTGGCTTACAACTCTCAGGTCATGGTCCATCACTGAGGGAAGTCAGAGCAGGAGCTCAAACTGGGCAGGAACCTGGAAGCAGATCTGATGAAGAGGCCATGGAGGAATGCTGCTTATAGCCTGCTTTTTTTTTAAATAGCACTTAGGACCATCAGCCCAGGGGTAGCACCACACAGAGTTAGTGTGGTCCTCACATATCAATTATTAATCAAGAAAGTATACCATAGGCTTGCCCACAGGCTGGTTTGATGGGAACATTCTCTTAATTGAGGTTTCCTCTTCCAAAATGACTCTGGCTTGTGTTTATTTGACATAAAACCAGCCAGGACAAGTAGCTAGCATAATGCCTGTTGTGTACATAGGCATTCAGTAAATGTTTGTGTAATGAATACTCAGGGCAGTGGAATGTTGAAGAAATGCCTTTGATCAAATGAATCACTGATAGGTAATATAGATGAGGAGAATATATTCAGATTACATGTCTCTTCTACTTTCCCTCTGTTTTTGTTTATGAGTGTGTGCTGTGTGTTTTACATCTGCACCAGGGTAAATAGCTGTGTGAAGAATGAAGAGCATGTCCTGGAAGAGCTGGAGACAGAAGGGGAGAGGCAGCTGAAGAGCCTCCTTCAACATCAACTGGATACCTCTGTCTCCATTGAAGAGTGAGTATTGATTTGTAAGCAGGGAGATTATAATAGACCCTCACCCAGGTTGTACATCCCTCTTAAAGCCTGATGGTAGCACTGCACTCTCACACAGCCGCTTTCTTTGGAAGACCTCTTTATATGGGTCAGATTTTGCTCTTGTGTCTATTTGTAGGAAGCTTCCTATATCTTATTAAGCCTAGACCAGGTTCTTTGTTCTAGTAAAGAACCCTGTATTTCCCCTAACATGGCATTTATTATTCTATATGGTCATTTCCTATTTAGTTGCCTCCCTTCTGCTATTCTTTATATAGGTGGCAGTTCTTTTGATATTTTTTTTAGAAGATTTATTTTGTGTGTATGGGTGGGGTGGGGGGGAATTTATGTGAACCATATGCGTGCCACTGCCTGCAGAGGCCAGAGGGTTTCCAATCATCTGGAACTGGAGTTAGAGGTGGTTGTGAGCTGCCATGTGGGTGCTGGGAACTGGCCCAGGTCCTCTGCAAGAGCAATGGAGCTCTTAATTATTTTACCATATTTCTAGCCCCTTGATTTTTTTTTTTTACTGTTATCTTTCAGTATAGAACACAGCATCTAATGCATATCAGGTACTCAATAAACTTTGTTAATTTAGTCATTTATTAGTCCTGGATATTTGGGGGCTGTTCATGGAATTCCATTTTGTTGCCATGGTGCTTCACCCTGGCAAAAGAATGTAAGAGAGACTTAGAGTATGCGCTTCAGTGGACCCCTTATAATAGGCCCCATCACAATCAGAATGTGGTTACTGTGAATTGTAGCCACCAGATGTTCTTACTCTCTTTCGTATTTTGCAGATGTGTCTCTAAGAAAGAGAGCTTTGCCCCAGGTACTATGTACAAGCCCTTTGGGAAGGAAGCAGCTGGGACAATGACTTTGTCCCAGTTCCAGACACTACATGAAAAAGACCAGGAAACTGCTTCTCTCAGGGAACTAGGGCTCAATGAAACAGAAATATTGATCTGGAAAAGCCATGTTTCAGGTGAAAAGGTAAAGCTGTTTTCTTTTTTTTTAATTTTATTTTACAATACCATTCAGTTCTACATATCAGCCACGGGTTCCCCTATTCTCCCCCTTCCCACCCCCTCCCCTTACCCCTAGCCCACCCCCCATTCCCATCTCCTCCAGGGCAAATCTTCCCCCGAGGACTTCGATCAACCTGGTAGACTCAGTCCAGGCAGGTCCAGTCCCTTCCTCCCAGACTGAGCCAAGTGTCCCTGCGTAAGCTCCAGGTTTCAAACAGCCATCTCATGCAATGAGCACAGGACTTGGTCCCACTTCCTAGTTGCCTCCCAAACTGATCAAGCCAATCAACTGTCTCACCTATTCAGAGGGCCTGATCCAGCTGGGGGCCCATCAGCCTTTGGTTCATAGTTCATGTGTTTCTGTTCATTTGGCTATTTGTCCTTGTGCTTTATCCAACCTTGGTTTCAACAATTCTCGCTCATATAAACCCTCCTCTTTCTCACTAATTAGACTCCCAGCGCTCCACCCGGGGTCTAGCCGTGAATGTCTGCATCCAGATTCCTCAGTACTTGGATGGGGTTTCTGGCACAACTATTAGGGTGTTTGGCCATCCCATCACCAGAGTAGGTCAGTCCCGGCTGTCTCTCGGCCATTCCCAGCAGTCTTTTGTGGGGGTATCTTTGTGGATTTCTGTGGGCCTCTTTAGCTCTTTGTTTCTTCCTTTTCTCATGTGGTCTTCATTTACCATGGTCTCCTATTCCTTGTTCTCCCTCTCTTTTCTTGATCCAGCTAAGATCTCCCGCTCTCTTTCCCTCGACCCTTGCTCTTCATTGCTCCCACTCATGTCCAGGCTGTTCATGTAGATCTCTTCCATTTCTCCGTGTCTTTCTTGGGGTCCTGTTTTCCAGGTAGCCTCACTGGTGATGTGAGTAGCAGTCCAGTCATCCTTGTTCCACATCTAGTATCTTCCTATAATTGAGTAAAACCAAAATTTATTATAAGCCACAGTCGTCTTAGGGACCTCCATGCTATATATATATAGCGGTAAAGCTGTTTTCTTAATATGATCTCTTTATTTTCATTTATGTATGTGTGTGTGCCTGTGTTGATAAAATTCATTCCGTAAGGGAGACTTAAAGCAACATCTGCCCATCTTCCCAAGATCCCAACAACAAGTGGATAAACTAAGGCACAGTTCTGCCCAAGTCCACTCTAGAGAACCAGTGAGTCTGTTGAGCTTCCCTTTCAGAGCCTTGGTAAAGGGCTCCTTACAGGAGTGTGGGCACTCCTCCTGCAGTGAGCTATGCCAGGAAAGCCTTACTCAACACCAGTGAGGGCTTTCCCGTAGCCACAAGTTCCTTCCTAGAGAAAAAGCTCGTGCCCAACCCTATGCCTCTCTGCCGGGCTGTGTAAACCATCAGCCAGTCCTGCTGGGATGGTCTTCTGCAAGCCGGAACAGCTGAACTCCCCAACATGGTGGTTGCTTTATTTTGTCATTGAGAACCTTGTTGTTTTTAGTTTTCATGAAACTGAGTGTTGAGTCTAAATCTTCTTTTGTTTTTAAGATAGAAACATTGACGAAAGAGAAGTTGTTGGCTAGCCCTTAACTAAAACTTACAAAACAACTTCCAATTTCTGGGCCTTTCTCATCTGCTTTCTTACATGAGGTCTCAGATTTACTTTTGTGCTTTTTGATACAAAGCATCTAATTTCCCTGGTTTCAGAGGACAAAGCTGAGGGCAACTCCTGAAGCAATACAGAAACGGCTTCAAGATATTGAAGAAAGGATCTCAGAGCGCCAGCGCATCCTTTGCCTGCCACAGAGGTTTTCAAAGAGCAAACAGCTGACCCGGCGAGAAATGGAAATTGAAAAGTCTTTATTTCAGGGAACTGATCGTCACTCCTTCCTTAAGGCTCTTTATTACCAAGGTATGGGATCCTCACTGACTCTGAAATGTTCTTTAACTGAAAGAAAGGTTTAACATCAGGGCATTAGATAGGGGGAATTAGTGAAAGACAAGATGTTACTACTCATGAGAAATATATAGTCCCACGGGTGACACAAATGTGTGTAGAGCTACTTGCATGACACCATTGGAAGTGTTATAAAGAGTTCAATCAAATGTCAAGGTGGCATAGAACACAGAGCATCCGAATCTAGTTGGGGGAGTCAGAGGTTGACATTTGTACTAGCTTAACAAAGCAACAGGCATTATTTTTTCTATGTAAAAGGAAAAGGACATTACAGCTAGTGAATGGATAGGAGCCATACTATGAAAGGACCTGGTATAAGTAGGGAAAAGTAAGAAGTTCAGTGTGGCAGTGAAACAGAGTATGGCAGAGAATGACGTCTGACACATGAAAGGGAAATAAAGTGAGCTTGTGATGGGTCTTTAGACTGAACTGTAAAGTAATGCAAAATCATACATAAACGGTATGTGTCTTAGCCAGAAAGAATTCATTTAGCAGCTAATTTTACTCGGCATGGTGGAAGGTACACAGAAAAGGTTTAAGAAATGGTTCCTAGCCTTGTACTAGTCGGCTTGGAGATGCACACATGTACCCTTTAGCAGTAATGCCAGATATACTGGCTCAGTGCCACAGAAGTTCAGAGTTTTATTGGTGTGAGTGAAGAAGGCCTCAGAAGAGGTAAGATTTAAATACTCTTTTAACCCTATCTGTTAGACAGGAGAGAGAATAGCATTTCAGTTGCAGTGATTGGTGTGAGCATTGTTAATTGGGGGCATTTTAAGAGATCAGCTTGAAAGGGTAGCTCAGAATTCTTGGCTCTTATTTGTTTGATAAGACAGAGGTATATGGAGTTAGTTTGTTTGGTTCATGTGTTTGAATATAGTAGGATGATAAAAGCTGTATTTGAAAATGATTAATGTGCTGGCCAACAAAGAATTAGAGGGGAGAGAAAGAATGGCATTCAAGTCATTGAGTTATTAACATCTAGACTAGAGTGACGACAGTGGAACTGGAAAGGTGGAATTAGTTGTATGTGATGTGACAAGAAGAATTGATAAAGCCAGTGGACTGCGAATGAAGGAGGAGGGTCATTGACTGAGAACGAAATGGAGAGGAGTATGGTGAGATAACTCAGATATTTCAAAGCTGGCTAACTTAACAGTGGGTAAAATTCAGTCTTTAGGGGACATTTGGAAGAAAAATGGTGTATTTCATTTAAACAGATTGAATTTGTGAAGATGGCGGGATTAGCGTATGTAGATATTGATGCAGGAATGAAGCAGTGAAGCTGAGGAGAGAAGTCAGAACTGGGTCTGTATGTTAAAGTCATGTAAGAGATTGAATGGTGTGTTAAACTAGGCTATACAGGTGCCAGGGCAGTGGTAAGGGAGGAAGGAACAAATGAACAGCTTTCTGTGCTGAGACATCATGGCGTACTGAATGTGGACATAGGCTCTGGAAGCAGACTGCCTGGGAAAAACCTGGCTCCCCCACTTACTAGTTGTGAAATGCTGATAAGGGTACCTCTCTATACTTCAGTTCTTTCTCTGTGAAATGAGAATATCAATAGTAGCTGTGATGTGGAGTTGTTAGGACAATTAAGTGAGGTAATACATGGAAATCAGAGCAGTACCTGCTATTGGGGTGGGGGGTGGGGGGTGTGTCTCTGTTCTGTTTCCTATCTTTGAAACTCCTTACTTTAAACCTTCACAGCATACCACAAAAAGACAAGTGCAGACAAGTACATGACCTCAATGAAGAGGAAGATAAAATTAGGCACAAAAGGCAAGTCGAGAGTTTTCTTACAGTGTTAGATTTAGGAATGTAAACTAGGGTCCCAGACTTCTAAGTTGAGCACTTATTTAATTCCATATTCACTATATGACAATGTTTATAGGAATTATCTAGAGAGAACATATTGTCCTGATATGAAATATTAAAGAGAGGAGTTAGTAGAAGTTGTCAAGATTTTACATTTAGTTTGTTTTTACTTCTATAGCTTTATTGTACCAGACATACATTGTTCATGCTGAATTTTAGATCCCATTGCACAAATAATTCTGAATATCATTAGTCAGTATAACTATTGGTGATGATGATAATAATTATAACTAGCATTTTATTTTGAACTGAACCTACAGTAAAATTGCATGGGGCCTTTTTTGGTGTACAATTCTGTGAACTGAAAATCATGTAGATTTCATGTATCCACCACCACAATCAAGAGAGGGAGCAGCTCCATCACTCAGGCAAACTCTCCTCATACTATCAATCCCCTTTAGAGTCACTCCCATTGCTCCCTACAAGTTCCCGGCAATCACTTATCGCCATTACTTCTGCTTTATCTTTTAGAGACTGTCATATAAATGGAATCATGCAGTGTGTAACCTTGTGAGGCTGGCTTCTTTCACTCAGCATAATGCTTTTGAGACTCATCCAAGTTGTTGTTTTTATCAATAACTCATTCATTTTTGTGGAGTCCCATTTCATTGTATGGATATTCCATATCCATTCATGTATTGAAGTGGATTTGGGTTTTCCAGGTTATGGTCTTTATGAATGATATTGATATTAACATTCTTGTGCAGGTTTTTGTGTGAACATAAGTTTTTATTTCTCTAAGGTAAATATCTAGAAGTGGGATTACTGGGTCATATGGTAAGTGCACATTTAACTTTATATGAAACTGCCAAACCATTTTCCAGAGTGGCTGTACCATTTTGCATTCCCACCAATGGTGTATGAGAGTTGACTTGCTCTACATCTTTGTCAGCATTTGGTATTGTCAGTATTTATTGTGATTGTTCTGATAGGTGTGAAGTGTTGCCTCCCTGTTGTTTCAATGTGCCTTTTCTTAATGGCTAATGATGCTGAACATCTCTCCATGTGCTTTTTTGCCATCATTATATCCTGTTTGCTAAAGTTTCTGTTCACATCTTTGCCATTTTACCATTGGATTTCTTTTCCTTCCTAATGACTTTTGAGATTTCTTTATATATGCTAAACACAGTCCTCCATTGGATATGTGCTTTACAAATATTTTTTCACAGTCTGGAGCTTGTCATTTCTTTCTTTTAGTAGTATGTTTTTAATTGTGCTAAAATTTACATAACATCAAATTTACTATTTTAACCATTTTTGAGTATTTGCTTCTGTGGTGTTAACATATTTTCTAACTATAACCACCACCCATTTCTAGAGCTTTTTAAGTTATACACATTAAAAGCTACTTTAACTTAGCTTATACCCTTTGCCTTCTAGCAATCTTCATTCTACTTTTTGTGAATTTGACTGTTTTATGTACCTCATGTAAATAAAATCATGCAATATTTATCTTTTATGATTGGGTTATTTTACTTAGCATAAATGTTTTCATTGCTGATTCATATTGTAGCATGTGTCAGAATTCCATTCCTTTTTAAGGCTGCATAATATTCCATTGTATATACATACTGTTTTGTTTAATCAATTCATTCATCAGTGGACACTTCAATTACTTCCATGTTGTAGTTGTTGTGAATAATGCTGGTGTGAACATTGGTGTGCAAATGTTTGATATCTGTTTTTAGTTCTTGGTGTATATACACAGAAGTGGAATTGCTGACTCTTGTAATAATTCTATGTTCAATTTTTGGATGACACTCCCTACTGTCCTCTATATAGACTGTCATTTTGTATTCCTACCAGCAATGTACAAAAGTTTCAATTTCTCTAAATTCTCAGGATCACATGTTATTTTTTTAGGTTTTCTCTTTTTGGGTAATCACTAGTTTAAACAGCATGATGTATCTATCTCCTTATGGTTTTGATTTGCATTTCCCTAATGAGTGCTACTATGTATTTTTTCATTTGTATTACTATTTGACCATGTATCCTCTATGAATAAATATCCATTCAAGTACCTAGATATCAATCACTTCTCCGATACATGATTTGTAAATATTTTCTCTTGTTCTGTTTCTGCTTTTTACTCTTCATAGTATCCTTTAATGCACGGTGTTTTCTCATT